>NW_025421428.1:10902500-11350000 GCF_011764305.1 Mustela putorius furo
TCTGAGCAACACAGGATCCTCGGGAGGCACCAAGGATGACCTGAGGGTCCCAGGGGCATTCGTGGAAGGGGCTGGACCTTCTGTCCAGAGGGTTAACAGGCAGTGGCAGCCAGAGGGAGCATTAGTTGGGCGAGGCCTGTGGCCCTCTCTTACAGACCCTTGAAGGTCTCTGCTCTCGGGGATCATAGAGATGATGCCCAGCAGTGGCTAGTGAAGGAAGGGCCCAACACCCCCAAAGAGGGGCAGGTCCTATTTGCCAGCTCTGCACAAGCCTTCTCGAGCTACCCTGGGACTGGTGTGTTATTACTGTCCCTGTGAATGGACTGAGGAGCCTGTCCAGCCCGTGGATGCCTCAAATGTTCAAAAATTCACTTGCCCTCCTCCGGAGGAATTCGGGCCTATTTTCAGCCTCTGGTCAGTGCAAAGAGGGATTTTGAAATAACAGAGCTGCATGAAGTCCACTGGTTTGTTCCCCACTCCAGGTTCCCTGCTGGAGGCCCACGCTCACCCCAGCAGGCGCGGCCCACCACTGCCAGCTGTCCACGGAGAATGCGGATGTCAGCTGCTTCCTGGGGGTGGCGCTCTACACAGAGGTAGGCCTGCAGCCTCCCTGTCTGGGGAGGGGCGGGGGGCCTGAAACCCGGACCCAGGAGGGAAGTCTTTTAGGTGAAATAAGGGGATTGTGGTTATATCTTTTTTTTTCTTTTTTTAAGTCCTTATCTTCTAGAAGAACATGCTGAGATGAAATGATAGGGTATGTGGGTTCTGCTGCCAAAAGGAAGAGGGAGGTTGGGTGAAGCTAGGAGACGGTCCGTGGGAGTGAGCCACGCAGTTCCGTCTGCTTCTGCGTGTGTTTGCACTTTCCCAAGGTGGAAAGAGAGCGACCACAGGCGGGGCCTCGCGGGTCCAACCAGCTTGGGCATTAGCCCTGGCCTCGCACTCCTTTCTGTGAGACCCAAGAGAAGGAGGAACCTCTATTTCCTAATCTATAAAATGGGGCTTCATCACAGCTGCCTGGGAGATGGCTGGGGCAGTTTGCAGTCAAGTAATGCCGGGAGACCACTTCGGGTGTTACCTGGAACCTTAGCAGCCGCCGGGAACAGCAGCTGTGGCTGGGGCCTTCTGGGAGAGCGGGGGTCCGCCTCCCTCGGCAGGACACGCAGCCTCTGCTGTTGATCCAGCCACCTGGGCTCCACGTCATCTCTGGTTGGTTTGGACGTTTTTGGCAACAGTTTGGAGCTAGAATCAATAGTCGGATTCCTGGGTGCGATTTCTGCCAAAATTTTGGGTGGCTGAGGCAAATTCAGGTATTTCTTTTTTGACATTTTCTTTGGAAATAATTGTAACTCACAGGACGTTGCCACAAATGTCACGCAGCTTCCCCCAATGGTACCACATCTTTGGTGTATCTGCAGGATGGTGTCCCAGCCGGTAGAGCTGACGGCGGCACACCCCACAGAGCTTACTCACAATTACCAGTTTTACTCATGCCCATTTGTGAGTCCTTGAGCAACCCACTGGGATCAATATTACCATCACGCCCAGTTCTCAGAGAAGGCCAGTGAGGCTCAGAGCAGTTAAGTAGCTTCCCCGAGTCATCGCCTGATTTGTGGCAGAGCCAGGGCCCGAGACCAAAGTTGTGCACTGAGCCAGTAGCCCATGCTTCCCTCCCGCAGCGGCTGCTGTTAACCCAGTCTCCCTGCATTCTCTCATAGGTGAGCCCAGGCCAGAATGGGGGACTCCAGGGACCTTTGCCCTCACCTTGACTCCATAGGGGAGGTGACCAAGGAGGACTTGGTGTTCAAATCTAAGGTAAAGCATTAGACCTTCCAAGGCTGGCAGCCACTCCCGGGGGCCCTGCGTTCCTGAGATGCAGATGTTTCCAAAGGCAGTGGAAGAACTGGCTTCCCGACAGTCTCTGCTTAGGCTTTTGTGTAAATGGAGGGCCTGGCGTCTGTTCGGGAGGCCTTCGGGGGGGGGGTGCATCCTAATGGCCATTAATTAGTACTTAGCTCACTCCATCTGGGAGCCGCTAATGCTCTGCGCATTAGAGGCTGGCGCAGGTGCCCAGAGCCTTCTCAGGGCAGGGCGTAGATCATGCTTTGAGAGCCCACGGAGATTTTGACACATGTGACCCGAGGAGGGCCCTGGGGGGGCCCACAGTGAGAGATGGTGGGCCTCTCTGAGTGGGGAGGATGTGTCTTTGTCTGGAAAAATGTTTTGAATCTGTGTAATACTTTCCTGTGGTTCAAAATCAAACAACATGAAAATACCAACCTCAAGAAGTCCCCCCGCCCTCTGTGCTCACCCTCCCCTTCCCCCCTTTAGGGCACCACTTACAGGAGTTTTTTCTGGACCTTTTCAGAGTTTCTTTATGCAAATATGCTTATTTTTCATTTTCCTCTGCGTTCCCTAAAAGGTAGCATTACTGCAGACGCTGTTGTAACTTGCTCTGTTCACCAGACAGCCTGTCCCAGAGCTCTTTCAGCCCTGGTACCTAGACAGTTTTCTCGCTCTTGGCCCTGGCCTTGCCTGGTGTCTCGTTGTATGGGCTGCAGGACTCAGCGTCTGTGGGTGGCGGCGTGGCTCTTTGATGTGGCCAATGTGATGCTGGGACGAGTGGCCCCGGGGGAGTGCTGCTGGGTGCGGGGCAGAGCGTGCGGAGGGCGCACTCCTGGGAGTGGGTCTGGGGTCAGATTCCCAGACTCGCGTCCGGCTCTTCTTTCCGGGCACCTGATGCTGGTCCCTCAGCCTCCCCGTTAGCCGCAGTCCCGGCTGGCCTTTGGCCTGAGCTTAGCCTGGGCCCGTGGGAGGGATCCGGCGCTCTCAGTACCTGCGGCTTCTTCTGAAGTAGTTTCGCTTCTCTGTGGTCTGGAGGAGGGCCGAGCGAGGCTGCGGTGCATCTGCACTGACCCCGGGCTCTGCGCGGAGGAATGAGCGAGGCCAACCGACGGGAGTTTCCTCCAGAGGAGGCAGGAAGGGGGCATCTGGCTCAAACTGGCGAGCGAGGAGGGCAGATCCGGGCTGGGGCACAGCAGCCTTTTGGAGGAGCATCTGTCTCGGGCCCGTGTTTCGGGGAGCATGTCGTCCACCCTGCCCTGAGCATCCTGGGCCCTACAAACTGAAACGATTGTTTTAGAGCACCAGAAGGGGGAGGGCTATGAACAGGTCAGGCGGGTTGTAGGAGATGCGGATGGCCGAGAAACTCCTCAGAGAAGATGCTTAACCTCACGAGCAGTTCGGGGCGATTGCTGAGGGGGTGGGATGAGAGTGTTTTTGTCCGCCAGAGAAGCCGCAGGCGGGTGGGCTCGGAGCTGCCGTGATGGAGAGAAGGAGACCCACGCGCGGTGGGGCTGGGTCGGCGTTCCTGTCCCTTCGGGGAACTTGTCCAGCAGCGACGTAAGTACCGTCACAGAGACACGAGCACAGCAGTGTCCACAGAGCAGCACGTGCCAGAGGAGGGAGCTGGCGGCGCTCCGCGTAGTCATCAGGAGGGGAACGGGGTCAGTTGCGCTGCGCCCGCGGCGTGGGCCCGTGTGATCATTGCGGGGGACGCGGTGTGATGTCCGTGTCCAGAGTCGGGACGATGACCATAAAAAGGTGGCAGAAGCGTGTGTCGGAGAAACATGTACAGTATGATCTGATCTTTCCTAAAGCCACACCTTCCCCAAGAGTATGCATATGCTTTTGTATCAGTAGAAAATGTGGAGGGACCTGTGTCTGATTATTCTGGCACATAGATTTACTATACGGTAATCCTCTACTTCAGACTGTGTGTAACATGTATGCATCGTCTGCACTGTTAAAACAAGTGTCCTGGGCACCCAGCCGGCTCATTCGGGAGAGTGTGTGACTCGGGATGGCAGAGCTGTGTGTTCGAGCCCCACGTGGACTTAGAGCCTACTTAAAAGCCTGGGACACTTTTGTCATCCCAATGACTGAAAGCAAGAGGAAGCCCCAGATGAAGGAAGTGAATTGTGAAATCAGGAAAACACAAAAGAGATGGCAAATTCAGGAAGGTCCAGAGCTGCCGACGGCTCCCCGGGCTGGCCGCAGCACCCCCAGCGGGAGTCCCAGTCGGGCTGCGGACCCCAGTTCCAGCCTGCTTAACCTCAGCCTGACGCGGAGCTCCGAGTTTAGACATGGCCACAAACTGGGCTTCGTGCCAATGAGATGTTCCTGAGGGAGCGTGGTGGGGGGAGGCCTGCTTTCCAGCCCCGGCTCCCCGGCTTCCCCGTCCCAAGCCTGCTCCGTAGCACGGCAGGACCTCTGAGCCTCAGTTGATCATCTGTCCGAGGGAGGTCTGCACGGACTGGTGGGGTGATGTGAACCGTGTGTGACGAACGGAGCCCAGTCCTCCTCAGTACATAGACCTTTCGCTCTGACTGAGCCCCTTGTTGTAACTGCTGTCAGACCTGGCCCTCAGAGTCCACTTCAGAAGACGGAGGTCCCTTGGGCATTGTGGAGCCTTAGCTGGGAACTGCTGTTCTAGACATGTGCACACAGGCTTATGTAGGGCACATTTTAAGTTGTAACAAAGAGACCCTGAAATACAGTATCTTAAATGAGAGAGACATTTCTTTTTCTCTCACCGAATCGTTCCGAGCTAGGTAGGGTGGTAGGGCGGCCCTACCACAGGACTTTCATCTCTGAGACCAAGGTGCTTGCCTGCGCTCCTGCCCTCGCATCCACATTCCAGCCGGGGGAAGGAGGAGAAGGAACTAGGGGTGTGCACAGCCCAAAAGCGGCATGTATCACTTTCACTGTCATCTCATGACAAGAACTGAGCCCTGTGACCCCAGTGGGGGCTGAGAAACAGTCTGCAGTCGGCTGGCCATGTGCTCAGCCCAAATCCGTGCGTTTTGTTACTGAAACAAGAAGGGGAGATACTGATGGACAGGCTCTGTCACCCGGAAGACCAGAAACCTCGGTGTTTTCTGGGGACCTCAGACGTAGCCACGTTGCAGTTTGTGCTAGGCGCTGGGAAGTCACAGGGGTAGACTGGGCAGACCACGCCTCTTTCACGGAGCCCAGGGTCTGGGTGGGGAGAAAGGCTTACACAGTCTTCAAAGGAAGAGAGGAGGGTGTGAGTTAAGAGCACATTAATGGGTCCACTGATTTAAGTTTCAAGTGATTTTACAGAATATGTGTTTGCAGCACATAATGAAACAAAATTCAGAAGTGAAGTGTGAAGTGCCCTGCGAGGGGGGACATGCAGATTGGCAGGCTGGTGAAAGCCTTTCCAAGGTATAAAAAGTCTTTCAGTGGAGAGCTTTGGGGTCCGGCCGTTGGCGCCTCTGGCTGGAGTGGCCCCCCTGGGCTGCTCACGCTCGGCTCTTCCCCTCGCACAGGGAGTCTGTCAGTCGTGTGGTGTTGCTGGACCGAACCTGTGGGCCTGTCTCCAGGTAAGCCATCCTTGTCACCGTTGGGGGCGGGGAGCTTGGTCTAGACCCTAGGCTGGGAGCATCTGTCTCTGGTGGGCGCTGCTGGAAACGTCAGGTGGGGACACGGGGCCTGGTTGTCTCAGGCCCCGGGCCCAAGTCAAGAAGGCACTAGAGTGAGGGGATGGGTCTGGGCGCCATGCAGCCAGGCCTCAGTTGGCTCCCATCTCACTGTGACCCTGTCTGGGCTTCGTGCAGGAGGCCAGTAGCCCAGGGCACCCTGCTCCCCCTTACTCAGAGGCCAGGGCAGCTGGCACGGTAGCTGTCCCGTTCAGCTGGAACCACAGGGTGTATAAAGCTGTTGTCCTGCGGGGTGACAGGACCTCAGTCGCTTGTGGGTCCTGGTGGTGGAAAGGGCCAGCCCCATCCTTGCTCCTTCCCTCCCTCTCTCCGCAGGTCTCCTGCCCTTACGTTGGCTGCGGAGAATCCTTTGCCGACCACAGTACCATTCATGCTCAGGTGAGCGCTGTGGCCGGGAGCTGTGGCCGGGAGCTGTGGCGGGAGCATGGGCCCCGCGGGCAGACGGCCCCGCATCCGAGCCCCTGCTTCTGCGGCCTCTCAGCTCCGTCTGCCCCCTCTGGGCCTCGACGGCCGTGTCTGTAAGATGGGTCTAAGGGCAGCAGGAAGCGCGAGCTGATCTGCCGGTGCGAGCCTCCAGCCCTTGCGGGTATCTGGTCAGCGGCAGCCCTAGGTGTCCCCGGCTGCGGGGTGAGCAGATTCTGAGCTTCCAGGCCTCTGTCCTGACCGAGGTTGCCCCGAGCTGCCGTGGGGCCCCTGTTGGGCCAGTGTATCCTCAACCTCGTTTTGGATCTTGCCCTCTAGGCAAAAAACCATAACCTGACGGTGAACCTGACCACATTCCGGGTGTGGTGTTACGCCTGCGAGAAGGAGGTGTTCCTAGAGCAGAGGCCGGCAGCGCAGCCGGCAGGCCCCTCACCCAGGTTCTCGGAGCAGGTAAGGGGGTGCCATGGAGTCAGTGCCGGAGGTAGTGACATACGCCTGTGACCCAGGCGTCGGTGGAGCCGGGATGGTGGTTCCCAGATGGCACCTGTCCCCGGGCAGTGTTCTCAAGTGCCTGCAAATGCTTGCTGAGCCCTGAGCCAAGGCTCACGTGGAGGGTTGAGGACACAGACACCCTCATGGGAAGGGCTTCCCTTTGGGAGTCCACAGGCCATAGGGAGGCTGTGTGCAAGGACTTGTGGGAGCCTGGTTGGGGCCTGTGGGGGGCCCCTGCTGCCCCAGCTCTAAGCTGTATCCCCAGTAGTCACTGCAGTGCTGTGCTCTCTGGGAAAGGCCTGGAAACCCGTCTAACGAGGCGCTGACCAGTCCCTGCGCCCCACTTAAAGGCAGTGGGCCCCGTATGGAGGGCAGCCTCGGGCTGGGGTCAGTGCGCTGATTGGGGCCGGCCAGCTACCAGCTGCAGTGAGAGCCCGGGGGACCCCGCGTGTCCGTGTGTGCCTGCCTCCCCCACACTGACACAGCCACTGTCACATAGGCGCTCCCTGCGTGTTTGTGAAAGATGTTTGCAAACGTGGAAGATGTTTATGATTTTTACCCCAAAAGACTATCATACAGCATATGGACAGTAGCTTGTTTTGGGGGCCTGTGCCTAGCAACAGTTAAAAATCTGCAAGCTATGCGTGGACATCTCGAATTATCTCAGGAAATTTACATTGTCATTATTCTTCGTTTCTATTTTTTTTTCCAGATCTGTTACAAATAAGATAATTTTTTCATTATTGTAACTAAAATACAAGTTCCCGGGCTGGGGCCACCAGTGCCGGCTCTGGGGTGCCCTCTGCTCAGCCGGGCTGACTGGGTGCCGACTCGCGGCTGGGGGCTGGGCTTCCTTTCCCCCCCGGGGGGAGGGGCCGCATGGGCCTCTGTCCCCACCCCTCCCGCCTCACCTCCCCGTGCTCCTCACACGGAGTCTCCCTCACAGGACTCCCCCCTGCCCTCCCACCTTCTGAAAGCCGTCCCTATTGCTGTGGCCGACGAAGGAGACTCCGAGTCCGAGGATGATGACCTGAAGCCTCGAGGTAGCCCAACCCCAGGACGGGGGGCGCCGTGGTGTGGGGCATGGGGGGGTCTCGGCTATGGGCCGGGAGGGCCTCCCGACCGACGACCGACGGCCTGATGGCTGACGGCCAGTGGCTCCCCTTGGAGTGCCGGCTGTCCGGCTGAGTCCCAGTGGCCTGCCAGCCCTCACCCCGCTCCTCAGTCCCGTGACCCCACGCGGGCCGGCCCTGCCGCCCCTTGCCTCCTCACCTGTGCGGGGCGGACGCTGGGCCAAGTTGGGTGGAGGGAGGAAGGGTCCGTCTGTCTGAAACTCTCAGGGACCCACAGCTCTCCTGAGCAGAAACACATGAACGTACTTGGCAGATTTCTGGGGCGGGACACCAGCCCCCCCCGTCCCGCCCCGGTTGGATGATGCCGCAGCTCTGCTGGGAGGGGCAGGGCCCTCACTTTCCCTCCCCCGTGTGACTGGTTCCTAGGCCTCACGGGCATGAAGAACCTCGGGAACTCGTGCTACATGAGCGCCGCCTTGCAGGCCTTGTCCAACTGGTAGGTGGTGCCCTCGCCCAGGGGCTGGGGGGCCTGGAGCCGTCGCCGGGTGCCCTGAAGGTGGCCGCAGCCCCTGGGCTCTGTCGTGCATGTTACCCCCAGATGCGTGTATACGGATCCACATCAAAAACCGTAAAAACACACATGGCCTTTGGCCCAGCTGTCCCTCCTGTCAGAATTAGTCCTAGGAAGGTCGGCTGAGGTGTGGAGCATGTTGCCTGGGGCGGTGGGGGGGGGTGTCTCTATCCTGTGTTCACGGGAAGGTTTGATGGTCCACATGTGTTTGTAAAGATTTTATCTATCTATCTATCTATCTATTTATTTATGTGAGAGGTGAGCAGTGGGGAATGGCACAGGGAGAGGGAGAAACCGCCTCCCGGCTGAGCAGGGAGCCTGATGTGGGGCTCTATCCCAAGACCCGGGGGTCATGACCTGAACCTTAATGCAGATGCTTAGCCTACTGAGCCCCCCAGGCACCCCAGTGGTCCCCATTTACAGGCTAGATTTACAATGAGTACAGGACAGTATTTACTGAACGTAAGGGGTCAGAATGTGGCCGTGGGGAGAAAGGAGGTTGTGAAGCTTTGTGTGCCGCAGTCCCATTTGGGGGAGGCAGCCTGAATTTTTTTTTAAAGATTTTATTTATTTGTTTGACAGATACACAGCGAGAAAAGGAACACAAGCAGGGGGAGTGGGAGAGGGAGAAGCAGGCTTCCCACTGAGCAGGGAGCCCGATGCGGGGCTCGATCCCTGGACCCCGGAATCATGACCTGAGCTGAAGGCAGGCGCCCCTGGATTCCTCATTTCTGTCTAGGATAGGCTGTTAACTGTGAAGCCAGGGCATTTCCTGGTACATAGGTGTCCTGCTTGGGAGGGACTTGGTGCCTGCCTGTGTGAGGGAGGGGGGGGATGTGTGCGTAGGAACGTCCAGAAGGATGCATGCCGAGAATCTTCCCGAGTAGTTGTCCTCACAAGATAGGATTAAAGTCACTTACTGAGGGTGCCTGGGTGGCTCAGTACATTAAGCCTCTGCCTTCAGCTCAGGTCATGATCTCAGGGTTCTGGGATTGAGTCCCGCATCGGACTCTCTGCTCGCAGGGAGCCTGCTTCCTCCTCTCTCTCTCTCTGCCCGCCTCTCTCCCTACTTGTGATCTCTCTCTGTCAAATAAATAAGTAAAATCTTAAAAAAAAAAAAAAAAAATAGGGTCACCTGGGTGGCTCAGTGGGTTAAGCCGCTGCCTTCGGCTCAGGTCATGATCTCAGGGTCCTGGGATCAAGCCCCGCATCGGGCTCTCCGCTCAGCGGGGAGCCTGCTTCCCTCTCTCTCTCTCTGCCTACTTGTCATCTTTCTCTGTCAAATAAATAAATAAAATCTTAAAATAAATAAATAAATAAATAATAAAGTCACTTACTATTTGCCCATCTCTAGACATTCTAGTGTTTTTACAATGAATATGTATTGCTTCAAGTAATGAGATAAGTTGAGGAAAAGGGAAGATGCCTTCAGGTTGGGGAAGGTTTCCACGGAGTGGGCTGGGGTCAGGGACAGGCGCGCTCTCTCTGTCAGGCAGCAGCTGGCCCCTGACCACACGGCCCCCGAAGCCGGCAGCGCTGCAGCCCTGGGAGAGGGATGGGGGCTGTTTCGGCATCTCGGGGCGGCCGTAACAGAGCATGGCAGGCAGGGTGCTCGGAACAGAAATTTATTCTCTCTCAGTTCTGGAGGCTACAAGTCTGAGGTCAAGGTGCGGGTGGGGGCAGGGGGAGGGGCGGCCCCTCTCCTTGACTGCCAGATGGCTGCCTTCTCCCTGTGTCTTCATGTCATCCTCCCTCTGGGCGTGTTTGTGTCCACATCTCCTCCTGGGAGAAGGACGCAGTCATATAGGACCAGAGCCCACCCTGAGGGCCTCCTTTGAACCTAATTATGAGTCCAAATACAGTCACCTTTTGAGGTCTCCAACATGGGAATTTGGGGAGACCCAATTCACCCTGTGATGGGTCATCTGCAGGCCTTTCTGGCTCAAGGGCAGCAGCATGCCCCCGCCGCCCCCACCGTAGGCTCTTGCTTCTCTCACCAGCTCTTTCTAACCAATGCCACGCACCCTGCCCCTAGCCCTCCACTGACCCAGTTCTTCTTGGAGTGCGGAGGCCTGGTGCGCACAGACAAGAAGCCAGCGCTGTGCAAAAGTTACCAGAAGCTGGTCTCTGAGGTCTGGCACAGGAGACGGTGAGTGACTGAGCCCCTGACCTTGGGCAGGCGCCCGGGGCCCGGGATTTCTCTCTCTGCCCCTCAACCATGCACTCCCTGTGCCTTCAGCCCCTCACTGTGTGCTTGTCACCTGGGTGACCCGCGCGGCAACCTCGTTTTACAAATTGGGGAAACTGAGGCTTGGAGAGAGTTTATGTGTCTTGCTCAAGGAGCTTGAATTTGAAAGTGGCATTGCCCCGAGCCTGTAGCCACTTCCCTGACCTGTGTGCCGAGGCCCAGACACGTGCCGTGACTAGTCCCAGTCCTACCTGCCACCATGCGTGCGGGAGAGACTCTCACAGGCGGTGGCTGGTGACGACCCCAGAGGGGCTTAGCTCAGTGTGAAATGAATTTGCAGACCAGAAGTTTGGGTTAGACCTGTTTCCTCAGGAAAATTGGGAATAACTTAAAATGAGTTCATAGAAATATGCCGAGTGTAAAAGCAGATTATAAAACAGTGTGATGTAGTATAACTCCCGTTCTGTCAGAATTCTGCTAGGTTTATTTTCTGTGTGTGTGTTTTCCTGGAAAAGTCTGGAAATGTTGATGGCAGTCATCTCTGGGTGGTGCTATTAGCGGTGATGTTTCTCTGCTGGGCTCTTCTGAAATTTTAGACTTTTCAGTAATGAACACGTAATGCTTTTGAAATTAGGAAAAAACCGCAAGAAGTATTTCAGAAAGGAAACAGTTTTCAAGGCTTGTCCCAGATGGGTGGGAAATGAGCCCAAACCAATCATGAGTCTTTGCCTGGTAGCTGGTACCTTGTGACTCCGGGGATGTGCGAACCGGCAGGGGCTCCAGGGACCGCTCACTGGGTCTGATCCGTTGCCCCAGGCCACTTGCCTTAGCAACCCTGATGGGATTAGGACGCTCAGAGTGGGCCACCTGCACTAATGGGTCTGGTCTTCCTACAGCCCAAGCTACGTGGTTCCCACCGGCCTGTGTGGGAAATGAGCCCAAACCAATCATGAGTCTTTGCCTGGTAGCTGGTACCTTGTGACTCCGGGGATGTGCGAACCGGCAGGGGCTCCAGGGACCGCTCACTGGGTCTGATCCGTTGCCCCAGGCCACTTGCCTTAGCAACCCTGATGGGATTAGGACGCTCAGAGTGGGCCACCTGCACTAATGGGTCTGGTCTTCCTACAGCCCAAGCTACGTGGTTCCCACCGGCCTGTCTCACGGGATCAAGTTAGTCAACCCGATGTTCCGAGGCTATGCACAGCAGGTAAGCCATCGGAGCTGCGCGGGGGACACCTGGGGCTATTAGCAGGCCTGGCTCCGAAGCCGAGATCGGCATGGGAAATAGCAGTGCAGCTCGGGGTGGTGGGGCGGGTCCCCTCACTGCCTAAGCCCTTCGTGTCTGTGAGGACACAGTAGCCTCCTGCTTAAGAAGTCATTTGCCTGGCCACAAGGCTGGAGATTTGACCTCGGGCAGTCTGACTGTAGAGTCAGGCAGAATTTCACTTTTATTAAAGGAAACATTTGATTACAAGTTTTTGTAAGTCTAGGGAACCCTTTGGAAATCAGTGATACTTTCTGCCGTCTAAACTCATGGGGCCCAAACGAAGTGGAGTGCAAGCCCATGTATGCCCCAGTTCCAGGCAGAGCGGCTCGTTCACGGGGTCCAGTCCCCTGCCTCAGACTGCCACACAACCTGGGGTTTCACTGCTGGGCTTGTGGGAGGAGCTGGACCTGTCGGGGCCGTTCCTGTGTCCCCAACATGGGGGCCAGGGGCAGAGCCGCGGTCAGGTGAGGGACGCCTCCCGCCTCTCCGTCGGCCCCCAGCACCCTCCCTGCCATCCCTTCCTGGGCCAAGGTCGCTGGGTGTTCTGGGCTCACACCGTCGATTAGATAACGCCCGCGTGAGGAGTCCAGTGCTGCCCGAACGCCGCTCTTCCCGGGCAGTGATAATGCCCTCCATGATCACGGTTCACCATCCACTGTTCATTAAGCTGTCCCTCCGCGCCCCACAAGGACAGCTCTGTTTATCCTCACAGAGCCCTCTGAGGTGGGCTCTGTCGTCACCCCCATGTTAGAGGTACGGGGCTAAGGCTCAGAGAGGTTCTACAGCTCGCTCGGGTCACACAGCACAGAGCGGCAGGGCAGGACTCAGACAGAGCTGAACCATGGCCCAGGCTCTCTGTGAGGGCCCTGTGGAGCTGGGCTGCTGCCGCACACCCACCTGGACTCCAGAAGCATCCTTGTCTCTGGTTCTTAGATGTAACACAGGGAACATTCCTGAGTCTGAAACATGGGCGCGGCTGTGGGCCTCTGTTCATGACCACGGACTGACCACAGATTTTAGCAACAAACACATACCTGTGTTAAAAGGAAGAACCAGAGAGAAAAGTAGATGGTGTACTGGGGCCTGTTTTTTAAAAGAAACTTGTAGGCCTCTGACACAGGACCCACGAATCCTCTCTGCTCCCTCATGCAGGATAAGCTAGTGGTTAATTACTCTGATCTTCACGTTCAGCACTTTGCTGAGGAAATCCACCCAGAGCCTCCCTTCCGTCTCCCAGGACCGAGAGGAAGAGGCCCTTGTCTCCATGCCCGTGACGGAGGGCTGGGGGGGCTTGGCACCGTGTCGGCCAGTGGGGGTCGGGGGCACTGCTGCCGATGCCGGGCGCCATGAGGGGCATGTCGTTGAACCCCGTGGCCCAGCATGGCACCTGGCCCCCCCGGCTGTTGGAGACCAGCCGCCACCACGGTGTTCGGGCCTTCTGCAGCACCTGGGGGTCCGGCGCTCGGCTGGGCCCCGTGGTCAGCTGTTGGGAGCCGCGCTGCCCGGGCTCTCTGATCAGTTGGGTGACCTGGTCAGAGGCCAGAATCAAAGCTGTGACTCGACGCCCAGCCAGCCTGAAGGGGCGGCTTAGACACGTCGTGCCCACATCTCTGGGAGGGGCCATCTGGCCTCCGGAGCCTGTGCCCTACCACAAGCCGCAGTGGCAAGGGAAGGGGGGGGCCTGAGGGGCCTGGTGGGTGGACGGGGAGGGCGGGGAGGCCCAGAGGACAGCTGGAGGGTGCAGGCGGCTGGCGTCACCCCCACAAAACTCAGCTGAGCCCTCACGTGCACCTGCGTCTTGGGGGCCCCTTCCTGCTTCCATAGGCTCCCTGCCCATCCCTGGAGTCCCCTCCTATGGGAAGCGAGGTGACTTTCGAGGCTGAACGCGACCCCTCCGCTCTCCCGCACTGAGCTGGCGGCAGGGTGCTTAGGAGCAGGAGCTGGGGCATCACACAGACCTGCTGGGGGGCGGGGGGCGCGGCTCTGCCACCTCGCGGCCGGCCGTATGGTGGGAGGGGAGGCTCCGGCTGCTGTGTCCACCTTAGGACGGGGATGGATGGAACTGCCACAGAGGCTGTTAGGGCCGCTCCGTAGGTCTCTAGCGGGTGTTGTGAGGGCCCAGAGATGGATCCACTGCTGTCCCTGCCCCCAGAAGCAGCGGGGCGCTGGCAGCAGAGTCCTCCGCCCTGGAAAGCCCTGTTGATGCAGCCGCTGCTTCCAGGACACCCAGGAGTTCCTGCGCTGCTTGATGGACCAGCTCCACGAGGAGCTCAAGGAACCGGAGGTGGCGGCTGCGACGGTGCTGGCCGAGGCACAGGACTCAGACTCGAGCGATACGGATGAGAAGCGGGAGGGTGACCGGAGCCCGTCAGAGGACGAGTTCCTGTCCTGCGACTCGAGCAGTGACCGGGGTGAGGGCGACGGGCAGGTTCGCAGCGGGGCCAGCTCGCAGGCCGAGGCGGAGCTGCTGATCCCCGACGAGGCGGGCCGCGCCATCTCCGAGAAGGAGCGCATGAAGGACCGCAAGTTCTCCTGGGGCCAGCAGCGCGCCAGCTCCGAGCAGGTGGACGAGGACGCCGATGTGGACACGGCCATGGCCGCCCTTGACGACCAGCCCTCGGAGGCCCAGCCACCGTTGCCGGGCTCCTCCAGCCCCTTCCGGACCCCAGGTGCCAGACAGCCACTTGGTCCAGCACCTCCTACACGCCTGTAGCAGGCCGGACCCGCTCCGAACCGGGGTGTGGCTCAGCCTGCCCGGCCGCCCCGCACCCCCATGACACTGGAGGACAGGTGTCCTGCAGGTTGGGTTGGGGGCCGGGGTGGGCAGAGGGCAGAGAACATACAATGGGCCTTGGGCCCTGGAAGGTACCAGTGGGTCCTCTTCCTGGCCGGGTTGTGGAGCCGACGTGCCTCCCCACCGCAGCCCAGCAGCGGTCCCCTCTCTGCCCTCAGAGCCAGACAACGAGGCCCACATGCACAGCTCGTCCCGCCCCTGCAGCCCCGCGCACCACCACGAGGGCCACGCCAAGCTGGCCGGCAGCCCTCCCCGCTCGAGCCCCGTGAGGATGGGGCCCTCGTACGTGCTCAAGAAAGGTTGGCAGGACTGGGCAGGGAGGGGGTCTGCGGGGCACCCACACATGCAGCTGGGGCTGGGAATGCGGGGCGTCTGAGCAGCGGCGCCTCCCAGCCCTCCTCTAATGCCATAGGGGTGCGGGCGTTGCCCCTCTTACTGACATGACCGAGGCCCTGGGAGGGAACTGCATATCCCAACACGTGACGCACACAGGACCCCGAGTCCCGGCCCAGCAAGCCCCAGTGCTGCCCCTTACCCCAGACAGGCTGGTGGGGCTGGGCCTAGTCCCATGCTATGCCCCCAGCCCAGGTGCTGAGTGCCGGCAGCCGCAGGCGGAAGGAGCAGCCCTACCGCAGCGTCATCTCCGACATCTTCAACGGCTCCATCCTCAGCCTCGTGCAGTGTCTCACCTGTGACAGGGTGAGCCCTGGGAGTGGAGAGCCAGGGCCCAGCCTTCAGGGGCCTGGTGGTCCCCCCTCGGGGTGGGGGCAGGGGAGTGGCTTCTCCACCTGATGGCCCCTGCCTTTCTGGAAGGGGGAGGGCTCTGGTTGCCTGGTGCCAGGGTCCAGGGGACGGGGAGCAGACACTCTGTCCTCTACCTGCCATCGGGTGGCTGGGGTTCAGGCTGCAGATTCTGCTTGGTCTGGGCAGGGTGGAGCCCCGGAAGGTGGAAACCCAGGCTGACCTTCAACCCCACAGGTCTCCACCACGGTGGAGACATTCCAGGACCTGTCATTGCCCATTCCTGGCAAGGAGGACCTGGCCAAGCTGCACTCGGCCATCTACCAGAACGTGCCGGCCAAGCCGGGCGCCTGCGGGGACAGCTATGCCGCCCAGGGCTGGCTCGCCTTCATCGTGGAGTATATCCGGAGGTGCACCTGTCTTCCCACCTTCCCGCCTTCGGCAGACCCGAGACTGCCCTGGACCTGGCAGGCAACAGACCGTGAACAGCAAAGTTCAGGCATTTGCAGGGCCAAGTTCAGGCATTTGGAAGGCACCCACAGCTGGATGTGCAGCTGTTTCCTGAGGGGGCGGTGGGGACTTCCTCAGCCACCCTGGGATGGCCTGGGTTGGGACTGAAGGCAGGTAACGACAGGGAGTCAGCAGGCGGCAGCTGGAGAGGGGCCTGGCCCAGTGGGGGGAGCGGTGGGCAGCTCTCGGGAGCCCCCACTGTGTGCCACGAGGCCCTCTTTACACGTACGTGATGTCAGGGTCCCATCTACCTGGAGGACGGGCCAGTGTGACCAAGGTCCCTTCACAGGTGGGAAGACGAGGCTCGGGGGAGGTGGTGTCCCTCTCCTGGGGCCACTGGGCTGCCGGTCCCAGGTGTTCATCCCACCCACCCGGCCAAGATGCATCCCTGGGCCCCAAGTGACCAGGTCTTAGTCTTGCCTGGGCCCTGGCGGCACACACCACCCCCATTCTGTCTCCCTAGGTTTGTGGTATCCTGTACCCCCAGCTGGTTTTGGGGGCCGGTCGTCACCCTGGAGGACTGCCTTGCTGCTTTCTTTGCCGCCGATGAGCTGAAGGGTGAGTGGAGTGGGCTGGGCCGGGGAGGGGGTTGCCGGGTGAGCTCGCGGCTGCTTTCTGGAACTCACTGTCAGTGACACCCACCTCCGCCTTTCCACATCCCTCCGCCCCTCCCCACAGGCCCCCATCAGTCAGGCCGGGCCGGGGCCTGCGTGTCCTCCCAGCCCCACTGCCTAGAGCGCTCGTAGGGCTTTGCCTCTCTTGCTTCTGCTTACCAGTTTGTTGGGCAGAAACAATGCGTGCTTTAATTTTGCATTTCCTTGGTTACCAATAGTTTGGGCAGTTTTCGTAAGTGCTTTGACGATTTTTTATTTCCTATTTTGAAATTTCCCAATCCTGTGCTTCTCCCATTTTTCTGTCGCGTGGTTGGCATGTTAACAGACCTTTGGGAAAGCTCTTCTAAAAATTAAAATTAATTGTGGCAAAATATACATGACTTAAAATGCACCATCTTAACCATTTTGAGGCGTAAAGTTCAGTAGTGTTGACTATGTTCACGCTGTAGTACAGTCCCTCTCCAGAACTTTCTCATTCTGCAAAATGGGCACTCTCTACCCCAAGACAGCAACTCTCTGTTCTCCCCTCCCCCGCCGCTGGCGCCCATCCTTGTACTTCCTGTCTCTGAACTTGACAGCTCTAAGGACCTCATCTAAGTCAGCTCATACGGTGTTTGTCTTTTTGTGACCAGCCTATTTCACTCAATGTGACATCCTCTGGGTTCATCCGTGTTGTAGCAGGTGTCAGGATCTCCTTCCTTTTTAAAAAGATTTTATTTATTTATTTGACAGAGAGTGAATGAGCAAGAGACAGAGAGAGTACAAGCCGGGGGAGGAGCAAAGGGAGAGGGACAAGCAGACTCCCCTCTGAGCAGGGAGCCCAACGTGGGGCTTGATCCTGGGACTCTGGGATCATGAGCTGAGTCGAAGGGAGATGCTTAACCGACTGTGCCACCCAGATGCCAGGAATCTCCTCCTCCTCCTCCTACTACTATTATTACTACCACCACTACTACTAATTTTTCTACTACTACTACTACTACTACTATTACTACTACTACTTCTTTTTAAAATTTTATTTATTTATTTGACAAGCAGGGGGAGCAGCAGGGAGAGGGAGAGAAGCAGGCTCCCCACTGAGCAGGGAACCCATGTGGGATTCGATCCCAGGACCCTGGGATCATGACCTGAGATGAAGGCAGACGCTTAACTGACTGAGCCACCCAGGCAGCACTCTCCTTTTTTAAAGCTGTGTCGTATTCCACTGATAGACCACGTGTTATCTATCTGTTCATCTCTCAGTGGACACATGGGTTGCGTCTGCCTTTTGGCTATTGTGAATATTGCTGCAACCAGCATGGCTGTGCACCTGTCTCTTCTAGACCGATTTCATCTCCTTGGGATACATACCCAGCAGTGGGATTGCTGGAGCATACGGCCGTCCTATTTTTCTTTTTTTTTTTTTAAGATTCTATTTATTTATTTGACAGAAAGAGACAGCGAGTGAAGGAACTCAAGCAGTGGGAGTGGGAGAGGGAGAAACAGGCTTCTGGCTGAGCAGCGAGCCCGATGCGGGGCTGGATCTCAGGACCTTGGGATCATGACCTGAGCCGAAGGCAGATGCTTCACCAACTGAGCCACCCAGGCGCCCCCTATTTTTAATTTTTTGAGGAACTTCCATGCTGTGTTCCTTGATGGCGTGCCAATTTCCATTCCCACTAGTAGTGCACAAGTTCCCTGTTCTCCACATCCTTGCCAACACCTGTTACCTCATTTAAAAAAAAATATTTTTAATTATAGCTATTCTAAAACAGGTGTGGGGTAGTATTTCACCGCAGTTCCGATTTGCATGTCCCTGGTGATGAGTTTTGTTGAGCATCTTTTCATGTACGTGTTGGCCATCTGTTTGTCTTTGGGAAAATGTCTCTCCAGGTCCTCTGCCACTTTTTGAACGGATTATCTGGGGGGGGGTTGTTTGTTTTGCTCTTTTTTTTTTTTATAAAGATTTTTATCTATTTATTTGACAGAGAGAGATCACAAGCAGGCAGAGAGGCAGGCAGAGAGAGAGAGAGAGAGGGAAGCAGGCTCCCTGCCGAGCAGAGAGCCCGATGCGGGACTCGATCCCAGGACCCTGAGATCATGACCTGAGCCGAAGGCAGCGGCTTAACCCACTGAGCCACCCAGGCGCCCCAGTTTGTTTTGCTCTTGATTTGAATGAATTCGTTACATATTCTGAATATTAACTCTTTATCTGACACATGGTTTCTCAATATTTTTTCCTGTTCTGTAGGTTGCTGCTTTATTTTGCAAATTGTTTCTTTTGTTCAGAACGTTTTAGCTTGATGTGCTCCCACTGGTTTATTTTTGGTCTTGTTGCTTTTGGTGTTCTATCCACACCTGCGTTGCCAAGACCAATGTCAAAGAGCATTTTCCTATGTTTTCTTCTAGACTTGTATGGTTTCGGGTCTTCTGTTTAAGCCTTTAATCCATTTCAGGGTATGAGACAAGGCTCCGGTTTCATTCCTCTGCATGTGAATGTCCAGTGTTCTCAACACCGTTTACTGAATGACTCTCTTTTCCCCTCGTTGAATATTCCTGGCTCCCTCGTCAAATAGCGGTTGCCCATAGAGACTCACGGGTTTATTTCTGGGCTCTCAATTCTGTTCCTTGGTCTGTGTGTCTGCTGCTTTGCCAGTACCATACTGTGCTAATGACTGTCGTTTTGTAGCGTAGTTTGCAGTCAGGAAATGTGGTGTCTCCAGCTTTGTTCTTGCTCAGGATTATTTTGGCCGTTTGGGATCTTTTGTAGTTCCGTATGAATTTTAGGATTATTTTCTACTTCCGTGGACAGTGTCACTGGACTTCTGGCAGGGATTACATGGACTCTACAGATGGCTTTGGGTGGACAGTATTTGTCGTTCTCACCCATGAATGCGGGATCTTCTCACTTAGTTTGGTCTTTGTGTAGGAACAGCTCTGTCCTTGTCCCATCACCCTGACTCCTGGTGCCAGATGCGTGGTGGTTTTCCCATACCAAGCAGCTATGTGACACCCGCTGGGTACTGAGAATTCAACTCAGTGGTGGTACTGATACCTGGAGACTGCATCAGATCCCACAGGTCAAGGACTCAGTCCTATAAGACTTCCCCTCCCCAAGAGCCCATCACAAGTCCTGCTTGTCATCTGTGCTTCTGACTGACCGGCTATAGATCAAAGGTTCTGACCCCTCCTTCTTGGGTTGGATAAATTTGCTAGAGCCCTTACTTACTAGGTGACTGGTTTATTGTAAAAGGCTGTAGCTTAGGAATAGCCAGGTGGAAGAGCTGCATAGGGCAGGGTATGTGGGAAGGGGTGTGGAGTTTCCACAGCCTCTGAACTCCTACTTTCCCTTGGTCTCCATGCATCCACCAGCTCTGAAGGTCTCCCAACCCCACGCCATTGGGATTTTATGAAGGCTTCCTTGCGTACGCGTGATCAGTTATGAACTCCTCTCTGTAGAACACCAGTGTGGCTGAAATTTCCCAACTTCTAATCATGGCTTGGTCTTTCTGGTGACCAGCCCTGATTCTGGAACCATCCAGAGTCATCTTGTTATTTATTTTTTGAAAGATTTTATTTATTTATTTTTTTATGTTAGAGGGAGAGAGAGTGAGTATACATGTGAGTAGGGGGACAGACAGAGGGAGAGGAAGAGAATCTCAAGCAGACTCCATGCTGAGCACAGAGCCCGATGTGGGGCTCGATCTCATGACCCTAAGATCACGACCTGAGCTGAAACCAAGAGTCAGAGGCTTAACTGACTGAGCCACTCAGGTGCCCCAGAGTCACCTCATTAGAACAAAAGTCGCCATCATTACCTAGGAAATTCCAGGGGACTTACGAATCCTGTGGCAGGAAGCAGGGTCAGAGAGCAAATGCCAGAACAAATGATGCTCCCAGTGCTCTTAGTACTTAGGAAAGTACAAGGACTTCAGGGGCTCTGAGCCAGGAACCTTGGGCTGTATTTTCTGTCATGGATTCGTCCTAACAGTTTTTTGGTGGAATCTTAGGTTTCCTACGTTCTCTTTTCCTATTCGGATGTCTTTTATTTCTTTTTCTTGCCTAATTGCTCTGGCTAAGATTTCTAATACTGGGTTGAGTAGGTGTGGTAAGAGGCAGCACCCTTCTGTTGTGCCCGATTTCCGGGGAAAAACTTCTAGCTTTTCACTGTTGAGGATGTTATTAGCTGTGGACTTGTCTTAGATGGCCTCTGTTATGTTGAGGTATGTTCCCTCTACACCCAATTTGTTGAGAGCTCTTATCATGAAAGGGTGTTGAAATCTGTCAAGTGATTTTTCTGTCTCTGTTGAGAGGATCATTTGATTTTTATCCTTTACTCAATGAATGTAGAGTATCGTGTGTATTGATTTGTGTATGATAAACTATACCTACCTTCCACATTCAAATTCCATTTAAACATGGTGTGTGATCCTTTTAATACAATGTTGAATTTGGTTTGCTAGAATATTACCGAGAAGTTTCCATCGATATTCATCAGGGATATCGGCCGGTCATTTTCTTTTCTTATCATGTGCTTATCTCACTATGATATCAGAGTGCTACTGGCCTCCTAAAGTGAGTTTGAGAGTACCCCCCGCCCCCGGCTCAGTTTTTTGGAAATGTTTGAGAAGGATTAGTGTTAATTCTTTTTTTAAATGTTTGATAAAATTCACCAGCAAAACCATCTGGTCCTGGACTTTTATTTATTGGGCAGTTTTATGTTTGTTTTTTATTACTGTTTCCATCTCCTTCCTCATGATTGGTCTATTCAGATCTTTTCTGTCTTCATGATTCAATCTTGGCAGGTTGTATGTTTCTAGGGATGTTCCCATTTCTTCTAGGCTGTCCAGCTTGTTCGTGTACAGTTTACTCTCTCGTGCCTTTTATGATCCTCCGTGTTTCTGTGGCGTCAGTTCCAAGAGTGCTCTTCCATTTACAATTTACTTGTCTTCTCTCTTTCTCTCTCTGCTAACCTAGCTAAAAGTTTTTCAATTTTGTCTTTTCTGAAAATCAACTCTTAGTTTCACTGATTATTTTCCTGTTCTTTTCTTTTTTTTTTTTTTAAAGATTTTATTTATTTATTTGTCAGAGAGAGAGACAGCGAGCACAGGCAGACAGAGTGGCAGGCAGAGTCAGAGGGAGAAGCAGGTTCCCCGCAGAGCAAGGAGCCCGATGTGGGACTCGATCCCAGGACACTGGGATCATGACCTGAGCCGAAGGCAGCGGCTTAACCCACTGAGCCACCCAGGCGCCCTCCTGTTCTTTTCTTCATCTCACTTTCACTTACGTCTGCTGTAATCTCTCTCATTTCCTGCCTCCTGCCAAGCTGGTCCTGAGTTTGTCTTTCATTGTCTAATTCCCTGAGGTATAGTCTGGTTGTTCATTTGAGATCTTTTTTCTTAGTGTAATTTATTGCTATGAAATTCCCTCTTACAGCTGCTTTTGCTGCACCCCATATATGCTAGTACATTGCGGTTTCATTGTCATTTGTCTTGAGATACGTCCTGAGTTCCCTTTTGATTTTTTTCTTCGACTTGTCGGTTGTTGACGTGTGTGTTGTTTGTGAATTTTTTAGTTCTCTTCCTGCTCATTGTTTCTAGTTTTATACCGCTGTGGTTGGAAATACACTCATCTTCCCAAATTCATTAAGGCTTGCTTTGTGGCCCAGCTCCTGGAGCTATCCTGGAGAATGTTCTGTGGGCACTTGAGAATGTGCATTCCGGTGCTGTTGGATGGAATGTTCTATATATGTCTGTTAGGTCTTTTTGGCCTGTAGTCATTCAGGTCTAGTTCCCTTAGTCATTTTCTGCCTGGATGATCTGCCCAGTGTTGAAAGTAGGATATTAAAGTGTTAAGTATTATTGTCCTGCTGACTCATTGTCCCTTCCATTTACAATTTACTTGTTTGGTTAATGTTCTTTTGAAATATCTAGGTGCTGTGGCGTTGGCTGCATATCACCCTTTGCCACTGTACAGTGACCCTCTTTGTCTCTTTGGCCGATTTTGACGGAAAATCTGTTGTATGTGATGTCGGTAGACGCACCTCTGCTCTGTTGCTTTCTGTCTGCTGGGAATGTCTTCCATCCCTCTCTCTCAGCCCGTGTGCCCTGAGAGCTGAAGCGAGTCTCTTGCAGGCGGCGTATCGGGTTGTGTCCCGTAAGTATAGATTGTTATGTCCACCTCTGCTCCCACGTCCTGCCGCCACTCACCGTTGTCTGCATTTCCTGCCCTAGGTGACAACATGTACAGCTGTGAACGGTGTAAAAAGTAAGTGTGTGTGCTCTGGGCTTTCTCCCCAAATTCCCGTTCTGACCCCTCGGTCTGTCTGTGTCCCACGTGTTTCCCCGGTTCCTTCAGAGAGTTTGATCCAGACCTCACAGAGGTGACCGTGGGGGGAGGGTGCTCACTGGGCCCCTCTGTCCCCACACCAGGACACTCACTGCTTCTCCCCTGTTCCTCCCTGCCAGGTTGCGGAACGGGGTGAAGTACTGTAAAGTCTTGCGGCTGCCTGAGGTGAGTGGAGAAGCCTCCCGCCTGCTCTCTCTGCTGCTGACTGACGTGCGGTGGCGCAGTGGGTCACCCTGTATCCCAGGGAGCCTGAGCTGAAGAGGCCTGGGACAGGGGGGTGTCTGCTGCTTTGTCCGAGAGAACTGCTGGGACCCTCTGTCAGCTCCCCCATGCTCTGCAGGTGTGGGGCAGAGGGTGCCACCTGGAGGAGGGCAGGTGTGTGGGGAGGGACAGGGCCACCATGCTGTCTGCGCTGGGGAAGGCCTTTCTGAGGAAGAGGGTCACGTGAGCCCTGAGCACGGGGGCTGGCGTCAGCCTTGTGGAGGGAGAGCTGGGAAGGAGCAGGTGGGCAGAGTGTGGAGGCAGGAATGGGCTTGGCCAAGCCCAGGAAGGGCCGTGTGGCCAGAGCACAGAGGAGTGTGGCCCGGGAGGCAGGTTCTGGAAGCCCGCGTGGAAAAAAATTGTGGTCAGGGTTCTGACGGTCAGCTTCTTTCACGGACCAGTGCTGCCCTCGGGGACTGTGTTGGCTGCCCGCGCTGTCTCCATGGCCCTGCCGTCTCGTGTGCCTTGGTCAGGGGACAGGCCACGGGCCAACTCGGCTCCCATGTGGAGCTCTTCCGTGTGTCCAGGCGCTCAGTAGGCGGGAGCCCTCAGCCAGCCTGGGCCTCTGGAAGGCTCTTGGCGTTCGGTTTCTTGTGTTCGCCTGGAGGGCGAGCCCTGAGTGGGTCAAACAGTGGCCAGTGGGTGTCCCAGAGCCCGGCCCCAAGCCCCCTCCTGGTCACAGGGCTCAGGGCATCCCTGCCTGCAGTGACGGCCGCCTCCTCCCTGCCTTCCAGATCCTGTGCATCCACCTGAAGCGCTTCCGGCACGAGGTCATGTACTCGTTCAAAATCAGCAGCCACGTCACCTTCCCCCTCGAGGGACTTGACCTGCGTCCGTTCCTTGCTAAGGAGTGCAAGTCCCAGATCACAACCTACGACCTCCTCTCGGTCATCTGCCACCATGGCACAGCAGGCAGTGAGTCAGCCCCCTCCCCTCCCCACATCACCCCTGTCCCTGTCCCCCAGGGTGTCTGTGATCAGCCTGCCCCTCCCGCCACTAGGTGGCCACTACATCGCCTACTGCCAGAATGTGATCAACGGGCAGTGGTACGAATTTGACGACCAGTATGTCACCGAGGTCCACGAGACGGTGGTGCAGAACGCTGAGGCCTATGTGCTCTTCTACCGGTAGGTCCCCTGGCAGCTGTCACAGTGGGGCGTAGTCCAGCTCAAGGACAGATGGGTGGCCTGTGAGCCTGGGATGGCCAGCCCCTGTGCTCTGGGGCTTTGCTCCGGGTGCTTTTGGAGGGAGGTGGAACCTGGAAGGTTCTAGGCTCTAGGCAGTAAGGGTGTCAGGTTGTAAGAAAGAACCTTCTGGCCGTGGGGAAAGCAGGGAACCCAAGAAGTTGAGTTTGGGTCTTCCGTGGCGCTCCCATGGAGCCATCGTGGCCAGCACTCGGGCCAGGGCAGTGGGGCCTCTGAGAGGCTGCCGGGCTGCTACGGGGTTTGGGGGTGGGGAGGGCAGTGGTTGGTGGCTGCGGACACACCCCTGGCAGGGAGCCCAGACACAGCTGCTCCTAATTCCCCTGCCCCACCCCTTCCACTCCTGCCCCACACCTGCCCCCACACCTGCCCCCACACCTGCTCCACCCCTGCTCTACCCTTATCCGCCCCTGCTCTGCCCACCCCGCCCCACCCCTGTTCTGCCCACCCTGCACCACCCCGGAACGACCCTGCCGCCCCCCTGCCCCGGCCCTGCGGCAGGAAGAGCAGCGAGGAGGCGGTGCGGGAGCGGCAGCAGGTCGTGTCCCTGGCTGCCATGCGGGAGCCCAGCCTGCTGCGGTTCTACGTGTCCCGGGAATGGCTCAACAAGTTCAACACGTTTGCCGAGCCTGGGCCCATCACCAATCACACGTTCCTCTGCTCCCACGGAGGTGAGGGGGCCTCCTCCGGGACCGGGGCGTGGGGGCTGCGGGGGGCAGCCGGCCGAGCCCCTGGTGCTCCCTCCCTGCGCCTCCTCCACAGGCATCCCGCCGCACAAGTACCACTACATCGACGACCTGGTGGTGATCCTGCCCCAGAACGTGTGGGAGCACCTGTACAACAGGTAGGGCGCTGCCGGTGCGGCGGGGGGAGCCCGGGGAACAAAGGCCACCGTGGGCCCACGCTGCCCAGAAGCAGCCGTCAGCCTCCCTTGCACAAGCCCGCGGAGAAGATGCTTGGGGGCGCCTGTCAGACCCTGACTGTTGGGAGGGAGGGAGACCGGCTCCTGCGTGGCCCGCGGGTCCCTCTCACGGAGAGTCCCCGGGGCACTGGCTCCAGCTGCCCGGCTCGGGTGGCCTGGGCTTCCAGGTTCAAGTCCCTCAGGGCCAGAACGGGGCTCTCACATTGCGGACACCTGGGCCCGGGTCACCGTGCAGATGGGCAGGCAGGATGTGAGCCCCTGGGAGAGCAGTCAGATAGGCCAGGAGGCCGCTCCCCAGACAGGCTTTGCCATCCGCTGGCAGGTCGGGTGCAAAAACTCAGCCTGGAGGTAGGCAGGTGGGTCAGGGTCCCACAGGGAAGTGTGTCCCCATATCCTGTGGGAATCCGCTCTCCTGCCTGCAGAGGGACCAGCTTCTGCCTCCCTTTGACATTGTCCCCAGGGTCTGGCCAGGTGGGCCACGGGCCTCAGCAGCTCCTGCCTGGTAGCCAAGAGGGAAAGCAAGATTGTTAGTCTGCCCTTCAGCCTGTAAACATAGCTCTGTGACACGCCCACCCTGGGGCAAGTGGCCGCCGGGCTCCGTGGGCCTGCTGACACTCAGGTCCCCCTGCCAGTCTGAGGGCGACAGGAAAGTCAACAGGCCATGGTCTGTTGACCAGGGCGCTCAGGGCTGCTCCGCGGCTGGGCCAGGGGAGACATCAGGGAGCCCCCCGGGAGCAGGAGAAAGCTGCCAGGTAGAGGGCAGTCCTGGTTCTCTGGTATGTTCTGAAACTCTCCCTTCAGGGTGCGCTCGCTCGCTCTCGCTCTCTCTCTCTCTCTCTGCCCTTCCTCCGGGCGCAGATTCGGGGGTGGCCCTGCCGTGAACCATCTGTACGTGTGCTCCATCTGCCAGGTGGAGATCGAGGCGCTGGCCAAGCGCAGGCGGATTGAGATCGACACCTTCATTAAGGTGTGCATGGTCAGGGGCACTGGGGAGGGATGGGGGCCTCTGTGGGGGACAGGTGGGGAGCTGGGGACTGAGGAGCCCTGTGGGGTTGGGCTCCGCGTGGAAGACCTGTCCCGTGGGAGCACAGAGTGGCCGGACACTGAAGGCTTTGCTGGCCGGAGGGTCAGGTTCCGGAGGCTCAGGTCCATCCGCTGGGTGAGCTGCTGAGCCGCCGTGGAAAGGACAGAGAGCCCTGCCGCTCGGGGCGGGGTGACTGCTGCGGGGACTGTCCTGTGCGTGAAAGGACAGTTAGCGTCCCTGGCCCCCGCATGCCAATGACGGCAAAAATCACGTCCACACGTTGGCCGTGTCCCTTGGGGGGCAGATCTCCCCGCTAGTGAGAACCGTGGGGCTGTACAGAGTGACGTGGAAAGGTGCATTCAGTGAAAACAAGTGGCGAAATGGCCAGTGGAAGCAGGTGTGTGTGTGTGTGTGGCCTGGGGCTGCTGGGGACAGGGTGACTGGGGACCACCGCCCCTCCGGAGTGGAGCGTGGGTAAAAGACATTAAGGGACGCTGAGCTTTGTGCCCAGGAGAAGACGACATGTCAGGAGAGTTAACGGAAGAAGTCAGTGCTTTCCCTTAAATGGGGCGGGGGGGGGCCTCGGCCTGGGACCTCAGCTGAAGAAATTCAGTGTCCCCTGCAGACGCGGGGGGCTGGGACCGCGGCAGAGCGCTCGCCGAGCTTGTCTGGGAGCTCCCCAGTTTTCTACCTAGAGTGCCCAGGCTTTTCTAAGAGGTGGGGAGGGCGGGGGGACAGGGCGGTCGGCAGGGGGCTGACCCTCCCCTCCCTCTGCGCAGCTGAACAAAGCCTTCCAGGCCGAGGAGTCCCCTGGCGTCATCTACTGCATCAGCATGCAGTGGTTCCGGGAGTGGGAGGCCTTTGTCAAGGGCAAGGGCAAGGACGCCGGTGAGTGTAGCACGGCCTGGCCCAGCCGCACCCCTGTTCTCCCTGCCCCCGGGGGGGGGGGGGGGCTTCTTGCTGCGGCAGGACTGGCGTGGTCTTCCTTGTCCCTTCCCTCGTGTCCTGTCCCCACGGGTGCTTTTCCCTCCTGCCGGGCACTTTTCTTTGGGGGTTTGCTTGCCCTAAAGAAAGATTTTAGTGGCTAGATGGCTTCAGGCTCTTGGGAAAGAAGAACGTGGATACGGTGTCCTCTGACCGCTCACTTTCCAGAGCTGGAACCAGGCAGCCTCCCAGAAGCCTCCACAGGCCCCAGCAAGAAACGGCTGAGCCCGAGCTCTGTCCTGCCCACGGCACACCCTCCCACCCTCGAGCCCCACACACGGGCTCCCAGACTAGCGCTTGGGGCCTGGCCGGGCCAGCAGCAGGCCAACATGGGCCTTTCGGGGCCTAAGCACCAGTCAGGCCTCAGGGCGAGGGGAGGGGCCCGGGGGCTCCCTGGTGTTGGTGTAGGGCCGGGGCTATGCTCCAGAGTTGCAGCCCGCCCTCAGGCCCCAGCTTTGCTTTCTGCTGGCTCTTCCTGGGGCACTTTCTCCCTGGCCTCTGGAAACAGCTCTTAAGTCACGTGGTTGCCGAGGATGCTGCGTGATTTAGGGGATGGTGCTCAGCGAGGGTCTAAAGTCCCAGAAATCCCTGGGATGCCTTAGGTCCCTTCCGGCTCTCCTGCTTTGATGGCCCAGCATTCGGTGCCCGGCCCGTGCCCCCGTGAGCACGTCACCCAGCCCCTGTGGGCCCCGGACAGCCTCTCCGGGGTCATGGGGTCGGAGTCACACTTTGAGAATGGCTTCTGCCTGCAGAGAGGTGGAGGGCCATGGTGGGGGCAGGTGGGTTTCCCGCTGCCGCAGAGGCTCCGAGGCGCTGAGCCTGAGCTGGGTCTGTTCCAGAACCCCCCGGGCCCATCGACAACAGCAGGATCGCACAGGTCAAAGGAAGCGGCCACATCCAGCTGAAGCAGGGTGAGTCTCGCCGCCTCCAGCCCTGGCCTCCCCACGGTCCCTCCTGGCTGCTGGTCACAGTCCCACTGGAAGCCCCCGCCTGTCCTACCCAGGCCCTGTGCCAGCCTCTGCCTGCCCTTTGCGGGCACCCCATACCCTGGGAAACGGGTGGCAGCCAGAGATGTGCCTTCCGGGGTCCTTGGAGAAGCGACGTCCCTTGGAGTGTCCTGAGGTTGCTCTGGAAGAGCTTTGCACGGGAGCGCACGGAGCTCCTAGAGCCCCCTGCCAAGACATGGCCTCTCGGGGCGGGAGTTGGGGTCAGGGAAGGTGAGTGGGCAGCGCAGGCGCAGCCCCGACCACCTGGCCTCTGGGGCCCCGCAGGAGCTGACTATGGGCAGATTTCAGAGGAGACCTGGGTCTACCTGAACAACCTGTACGGCGGCGGCCCCGAGATCGCCATCCGACAGAGCATGGCCCAGCTCCAGGACCCAGAGAGCCTGCATGGGGAGCAGAAGATTGAAGCCGAGACCCGGGCCATGTGACCTGCTGGGCCAGCCTGTAAGTCCCCTCGCTCTGCAGAGACCCTCTCCCGCCCCCCGTGTGTTGGAAGAACGCAGCCCTGAACGCACCTTCCGGGAGACTGTTTGGAAAAACCCTCTCGTGAGCCCCGCTGGGCCGAGTGACCCAAGTGTCCCCACAGGCCCCCGCCTTGGCCCTTCTCCCTGTGGAGGGCGTGTGTGTGCCCCGAAGAGAGGCGGCGGCTGGGGAGATCCAGGCAGAAAGTTTTCTGCCCAGAAGCAGCAAGTTATCTGGGTCCCAGTGAGTGAGGTCGCGATCAGGAAATACACCTGCTGCGGGCTCTTCAAACAACCAGGGCTCTACGACGTTCCTTAACTTGGGTCTTTGTGTCCACTTGTCAAGGCCGTTGTGTCCCCCACCTGCCCTCTTGCTTGTTCAGGCCCAGCTTGGGTCCCTGGAGCTCCAAGTCAGGGGCTGTGACCGAGAGACCACAGGGCAGGAGGAGCTCTGGGTGCTGCGCAGCACCCAGCACGCAGAGCAGGAAGCTGGGGCACAGAGGGCCGAGCTGGAGCAGCGGGGGGTGCCTCTGCCCTAGGCCCCGCTTTGGCCCGATTCCCTGGTGTCACAGAAAGGCTCCGGAACCCTGGGCTGCTCTCAGCGTTTCTCCTGCAGACTGACGATTCTGGACTCTGTTGTGATGGGGACCCAGGGTGGGGGTTGGTTCTGCTGAGCGAGATTGTTTCTGGAGGCAGCTGGTCCATGGCTCCCCGTGCTGCCGAGCTGGCTCCCCGGACTGGCTGTCGCCGTCCCCAGCAGGGAACCAGATGATGAGACAGAAGTACCCTGCGTCACTATCCTTTGCTGCGGATGTGGCTTCCCTGGGGTGGGGGGGGGGTGGCTCCCTGTTTCTCACCACACTGTCACGGGGAGCCTGGGGAGATGTGGCGCCAGGGCAGCTCTCACATCGGCCGGGGAAGCCCATTCTGGATGCTGAAACGGGCCACGCTGGGGCGCTGGGACAAGCGCAAGGGGCCGGGCTTGCCTCTGGGGATACCCACGCCCCTGGACGAAGCAGTTGGGGCGAGATGCCCACCTCGTTGGGACTGGAGGGAAGGGGGCGTGGGGAAGGGGCCTTGGGACCTGGGCCCCCACACACCGTGGCCTTTAGTCTCTAGAAGCAGATGCGGCTGGAATTCCGGCAGAGCCCGGGAAGCTCACTCTACGGTCCTTCTACCCGGGTCCTCCGCCACCGAGGCAGCGCGCAATCACCATTGGAGAACAAGCCGCTCTGGAATCCCCTGACGCTTGCTACAGTCTTGAAAGTTCCTGCTGCAGCCAGTCCCTGCGGCGGGGCTGGGTGGCCAGGCATTGCCCTGCTGGTGACAGAGTCTGCGCCAGGTCGTAAACTTGTCCCCGCCGTCGGCGCGGCCTTGTTGGTGTTCAGAATGTCCTAATAAATACATATGCATCCCCGCAGGCCTGGCTGTCATCTGTACCCGCGGCAGGTCACGCTGTCAGTGGGGGGCCTGCGCTGGGGGTGCGGCGGAGTGCGCAGATGAGCCGCCCGCACCAGCGTACACAGGAGAGGGCTTGGCAGGGCTCGGAAACCAGCCCGCCCCTGGGGGCCGCGGGAGCGGACAGGGAAGGGAGGCGGCGAACGCACGTGTGCCGCCTTTTCCTGGAACCAGCCCTGGCCCCAGAGAAGTGGGGCCAGTTGTGGGGGTGGCAGTAAGGCCAGCACATCCATGGGCTGGTCCCGTACTGGCGCCTTGGCCACTCAGGATAACCCCTCTGGGCTGGGGTCACCCTCCCGGGGCCGGGCAAGGGCTCGACGGCTGGAGGAGCCGTTCCCTCCTCAGCGGACAGCGGACATCGGCTCCTTGAATCCCAGCATCGCGGTTGCTGAGGTCCTGCCTGGGGAGCTCCCCGCGTTTTATCTTCCCTGTGGTTTTGGCTGGTTTTTGTTTACACTCCTTGGGGCTTGGTGGGGAGAGACGAATAGGAGAGTTTTGTGTTATTTGAAACATGCTTGTGAAAGCCCATCAGACGCGAGCGGGCGCGGACGGTGCTCGGCGTCAGGAACGGTTCCCCCCGCTGTGAGCACCCCGAGCCCCGTGAACCCCTACGGCTCCCTCGAGCACAGTGGCCACCTCGTCCCGCCCCAGAAGAAGCTCCGGGCCTGTCTCTCATCCCTCGCTCTTCTTTCTAGCTTTCCCGCATCTGCCGCGCAGCTCCGCTCCCACTGGGACGTCGTGCACACGGAATTCCGTGGTACGGGTTTTGTGATTGGCCTTTCTTGTCTTCTGCGGGAGATGAGAAAGAAGAAGTTCCGTCCGGGGCATTGGCCGATGTCGGAGGTTTGGAGACACTCGGTTCTTGTACGGCAGGAAGGTTGGGGAGAAAACGGAGGTACCAATTGACCTCAGTCTTTCCTTCCTATTTTCCCTCGATACACCAGGCTTTAAGGGGCTCCACCAAACTCAGAGGCTGGAATCGGCAGACAAAACAGGAGACTGTGTGTGTTCATTCACTTCCCACCCTGAGTGAGGCCGCGAAGCAGCGGGCAGCGGGGGAGGCCACCTCCTGTCTTCCCTCCGCAGGCGCCCCCCAGCCCCAATCGGGCCGGGTCTCTCTCCAGCAGCCCCGTTTAGAGGAGCCAGAGTCTGCCTCCCCCCACGGACGGGGGCGCCCACACGCTCCCAGCTGCTGCCTGGGCACAGCTTCTGCTCACAAACCTGCATCAGAAAATGCATTTGCAAGGTGCAGCCCCCCGTCCCCGCTCCCCGGAGTATGGCTTCCTACCTTTGTTCTCGCCCAAGTTCAGTGCAAAACACAAATGAATCTGCCAGTCCGACACCGCCTGGTTTGGAGCCCCCCAGAGCCTTGGGGGAAGCGAGTGGGGTTTTGGAATCACACCTCCCTCTGGCTCTCTTCTCTGCAGCGGAGAGGAGCCTTGGTTGCCGCCAAGGAGCAGGGTGTGGAAGAGATGAAGGCCCTCAGGAGAGGCTGTGAAGAGGGCAGTCCACGGTGCAGGACACTGTTCTGGAGAGCTGGCCCGGGGACGGTGCAGGACACTGTTCTGGAGAGCTGGCCCGGGGACGGTGCAGGACACTGTTCTGGAGAGCTGGCCCAGGGACGTGTTAGGACGCCGTCTCCAGCCCGTCCTTGGATCTGAGACCAGCGAGCGGCCTGGCCCAGGTGGGGTCTGGGGAGCCGGGAGTGGGGACAGGGCTCAGCCTGGTGCGGTGGGGGGGCGGGCACGCCGAGGGGCAGAATGCTGCCTGGGATCCTTCCCACCTCCCGACCCCCGTCTCCTCCTGGGGCCCAGCAGCTACGAATGAGGAGATCCCCACTTTTCCTCTCCCAGCTTTTGGCCCCTTAGCTCTGAGGACAAGGGCACGCTGGGGCCTTTCTCAGATTTTGCTCCACCTTGTGGGGCCCATCAATGCCCCCAGCGGACGGGAGGTCATTCCAGTACGGGTCCCTCACTGCACCATCTGGACAGGTAGTGTTTGAAGCAGGGCCTCTCAGAGGCACCTCCGGGAACCAGCTCCTGGTGTTCACAAAGTGGCTGCTGAGTGCCGGGTTTGCACTTCAATCCTGGGTCCGAGAAGGTGCTAGCCATAGGCTTACTGCCTCGCCTTCTCAGAACAGCACAGCAGAGGCCAGGGAGGGAAGAGGAGGCCTCCTCCAGCCAGGGATGGGGGTTCCTCACCGCCCAGGACACGGGGACATTAGCCCCACTGGGCTAGGCTGGCTGGCTGGGCAACCCCTCCCTCCCAGCGCCCCCCTCGCACAGGCCCCCAGCGCCTCACATTGGCTGCAGATTCAGAGCTGGATGTCCGGGCTGTCCTGCGGGTCCGGCAACTCCAGAGATCTCTCTCCTTTAACTAAAAGAGGGGCCCCTGAACACACCCCGCGCACACACCGGGTCCTGCCCTGGGGCGTCCTTCCCCTCGCGTGCTGGCCCCTCTCCCGCTAGGGGTCGCCACCACCTGCGCGGCCGCGCGGCTCGGCCTGGGTGCGGCGTGAGGCCAGGGGGGAGGCCCGCAAGGCCTGGCCTTGCCCCGGGGCGGGCTGCGGAGCCGGCGAGGCCCCTGCCGCGCTGCTGCCTTCGAAGTCAGGAGCCCCTGCTTTTCTGAAGGCCACCGACATCCATTTCTGGGGGGAGGCTGGGGCCAAGGTGAAGCCCAGCCTCTTGGTGGCCTCCCGCCTTTTGGCACCTCTGCAGCCTCACTCCCTCCGGACTATTCTAAAACGGCTCTGAGGGGCTTTAGGACCTAAAGAGGTGTGGGCACCAATCACTGTACCTTCCCCGCAAAGCCTGGGCTGGGATCCCCCCCCCCCAGCACCTGGAATCGGGGCCTCCCGCTGCGCACAGCCGCAAGCAGCAGGGCTGGCGGTCCTCCCCACTCTAGTGTCGCGGGAGCCCCTGGTTACTGCCCCCAGGCTCCCGAGAGGGTGGGCTCCAGCACTGGTCACAGCGGACTGCCCACAGAAAGCAAACGTGCCCTGTGGTCCTGGCTCCCCCACCCCCCACAATGGGAGCCCTGAAGACCTAGAGGAGCCGACTGCCGAAGATGCACAGAAAACACATTTGCTGCTCCTAAGGAGCCCCACCCACCCCAATCCCTGCACCAAACCGACCCGAATCCCACATCACAGGGTCCCAGGCAGCTTGTTGTCCTCCAGCAGATGGGGTGGTGGGTACAACTGGCAAGCCTGGCCGGAGTGGATGGCTGCGGGACTGTCCGGGTTCACGTGGTGACTCAGTGAGGGGCACACGGGCCCAGCCCCGGGGCCCCGCCTGCTTCCAGGCCCGGGGTCCCCTCTTCGTGTCAGAAATAGTCCCATGACAACATAACAGAGGTTATACTTTTATTTAACGTTTAGAGGATTAACATATAGTTACAAGGTCAATATAAGCCTTCCAATGGAAGCACTTTATTTGGTTTAATTCCATCTCCAGAGACAAACGGGCAACTCCAGATCCTTCACAATGGCAGGGGGCCGTTACAACACTGAAATGCCTCCAAAGTTGAGAATTAGTGCCACACACACAGATAAACCAAAACGTTTAAAGGTGCTCAACATCAGGTTAAAATAGATTTTTGGATCGCTCTTTTAAAGAAGTGTTTTGACGTCACAAGCGCAGGGAGGCAGAGGCATGAGGAAGTATGAAACTAAGATTTCTGGAAAAATACTCAGCATCCATGTCACTTTTCCACGTGCACTGAACTCTCTCCCGTAATTACAATGTCACCAGAACGCCTAAGCGGGGGCCCTGGGCTATTGCCCTCGAGATAAGCTACAGCTTATCTGGCCTGAGCCTCACAGCCTGGAAGCTTCCCGAGGGGAGCGTGCGCGAAAGACCCAAAGGAAAATCCCAGGACAGCATTCCGTGCCTTTTTATCTTGCAAAGGAAAAACAGGATAAATGACAAGTTCCTCCCTTTCACGTTGTCTTTAGGTCACGTTCAGGGCAGGTTGTCTTAAAACTTAGTCATTCTTACAATAACACTATTCTAGCATTGGGGAGAAGTGACAGGCCAAGAGGGGAGGGAGGGGATCCCCCGGAGCAGATGGGGAAGCTCCCCTACTCTACGGGAACTGGTCCACAGTCCTCTAGACGAATTTCCCAGGAGGATCCCCAGAGCAGAGAAGACACCTCATCTACCCTCTAACAACTCATCTCCTTGAACGAGCTCGGGTCTGCAGCGCCCCCCTTCCCACACGGCCGCACGGCCCCGCCGGAAGGAGCGCACCAAGGCTAACACGGAGAAGCACCTATGACCCGTTCCTTGCTGGACGCAGGCGGTACAGAAGGAAAAAAAACAAAAAGGCACAGGGGTTACAAGATACGAGCATAGTCTATACTGGGCTTAGCAGACACTAAAAGAACAAATCACTGTAGCTGATACCATTTTCCCTACGCTGCGAGAAATGAATCTATCCTGACCCCAGAGTATGGAAGATGCAATGCACATGCATTCCCGAGGCCTGAAAACCGATTTAAAAAAACCATTTAGCATCCTTGCGGAGTAGACAGCGGTCCGCTTGGCCTGGGGAGATTCGGGAGTTCGTGGAGATACCGACTCCCTGCTCCCCACCCCGACTGGTGGAGAAGCCCTCTGTGGAGCCGCTGGTTTGCAAGGACACACAAGCAGCCCTCTCACGAGGCGCTGGCCCCCGCTGCAGGGGAGGTGGGCAGCCGCCGTGGGGAGGGGAGGTGCGCTGCTGACACAGCAGCCCCGAGCCCCTCGGGCAGGTGGGTGGCTGGTCTTCTGCTGAAGGGTTTGCCCCCTTCAGGGCGAGAGACAGAGGCGCAGACAGAAAGACAGAAGAGGGGGCGGCTCAGGCTCACTCGCTCGCCTTTAAACCCAAAGCCACTTCCTCGTCACCTGCTTACCCCAGGCATCTGCCTGCTGGAGGTTTCTTGTCACCAAGCTGCTCTCAGAAGCAGGTGTGCAGTCGTGGTCAACCCTGGTTTGCTGAGAGGAACCCTTTTGTGGCCGCTGAACACAGGCCCATCCCTTAGCACCTGTCCTTCCTGTCCCTGTCCCTTCGGCTCCCGGAAGACATCCTTGTCTTAGATTCATAAATGTCGAGGAGAATGAAGGATGTTCGAGGTGACCACCCAGGTACCAACAGCCACACGAGAGAAGACAGAGGCCCGATTTCCCTCTTGGGCTTCGGATGGTTCTCATTCACAGAAACTCACAGCCTGTGACTTCTGACTGACTGTGTCGGCACCAGAGACGGGAAGCTACGCCGCCCTAAGGCATGCCTGGCCATGGGCTACGTGGTCTCACGTTTTCCTCAAGGATCCATAAGAGGAAGGGAACTTCGCTCAAAACCCAACTCAATCCAGTCTCCATGGCCCGCGGAGCACGTGAGAACATAAGAAGCCGCAGGGTCACCCGAAGGACCGCCAGCAGCACGGGGTCTTTGGTGCGGAAAGTGCTAGAATCCTATGATGGGAATCTCGGGAATTCTCACTTTGCAACGAGCTAGCGCCCAGGTGAGCCTCTGGCTCCGCCAAGTGCCTTGCCCGGCGGCCCCCGCTCCCAGGGCGATGGTGGGGGAGACGGTGGGCTGGGACCTTCCCTCACTCCATGGCAGGACACAAGCCTCTGCGTGTGGCCCTCAAGAGATGGAATTTGACTTCCAGTGTAGACCTTTCAGGCCACGGAGCACAAGCCCCAAATCAAAACGTGTGTGTGTGTGTGTGTGTGTGTGTGTAAGCGTGCACGCCACAGAGGGGGCTGTGTGCCTGCGTGTGCCCCATGGACCCTCTCAGGCCAGGAAATGTTGCAAGAGCTGATGATTAGTATGAGGCGAGGACCCCTAGGCAGAAAAGGACCACCGAAGGGACTCGGGACCCGGGAACCCACCTGTGACATTCAGGCGCTCAGTCTGCCCAGCGCAAGCCTGACCCTCCTTGTCCAGATTCTGTTAGTCTCCCGGGGGGAGACCGGTGGCGAAGTTTTCACGGAAGGCACAGTGTGAACCATGGACAGGCCAGGACGCGCCAGGTAGACTGAGGGCCAAGGCAGGGGCCCGGGAAGGAGGGAACACGCGTCTAGCTGCCTTCTGTGGCCCCATGGGGGGGGGGGGGGGGGTGGGGACGGCGACAGGGACAGACCTGCCCCCGGAGAGGTGGCCAGACGGGGCCACGGGGGGCGACGGGCCACGAGAAGCATGCTGTCGGGAGCAAAGAAAGGAAAAGGCAAGCAGCCGCGTGGCAGGTCAGGAGAGGATGTGGCTTCAGGCCGCGAAGACAGAGGGGACCGCAGGCCGGCCCGGCCCGGCCCGGGAGCTGTCTACGCGAGCGGGCGCCCAGGCCTGTGGAGACAAGCAGACCGAAGGGTTTCTCCGGGGAAGGCTCACCGAGGCTCTGGCTCCTGCAACCGCCTCTAGGGATCTACAACACAAAAAGACAGAAAGAGAAAGAGTGTTTAGAGGGAGGCCGGCGGCCCGGGGCGGGCATCTGGTCTGCACCGCCCGGGAGGGGGACAGCTCTAGAGCGTGGAGTGTTACCACGGGGCACACGTCGGAGATAAGGAACTTTCACGGTCTCTGGTCGCCTCAGGGGCCAGCCTTCCCTTCAGGGGGAAGAGAGGTCCACGCGGCAGACCCACGCCCATCCACCCCCGACCCCTCTTTCTGGGTCCGCTGAGCTTTGGAAGAAAGAAATGCAACCCGCTTTCCAGGCGGATGCAAGGAATTTCGAGGCCTGATTCTCTCCCCTGACCGACACTGTCGGCGCTTCACCAAAAAACAAAAACAAAAACAAAACCAAAAACCAGTAAAATCTTGGTGAAAAGAAAAAACCTGTTACTCAGCAATCAACAGTGAAAGTTCTTCATCCGGAGGGGGCAGGAGAGGAAGGAGACAGAGGCTCGGAAAGCCCTCAGGTGCACACAGGGCGAGAGACAGAGCAGGTGTCATCATTTAAAAGGGCGGGGGGAAGGGCAGAATTTTAAAAAAGCATTTGGCCGGAAAAGGTCCCCAGGACTCAAGACAACAGAGTTAAATGCCCAGATTACACAGAATCATTTTCTCGGAAAAGGTGAAAAATCACTTAAAATACACAACACTGAGAAAAATACGTTTATTAGAGAGGCAGATACCGAGGGTACAACCAGGAGGAGCCAGACAGATTCGTTTCTTTCAGGGTGAGGAGAGAGAGAGACAACCATGTTGGCCGCGGTGGAGCAAAACTTACTCAGAACACAAGTGTCTACAATAAAGTCAAGGCTGAGCAGCCGGCGGGGGACCTAGTCCTTCCGGCCTCCCCAGCGGTTACAAAACAAAAACGGTCATTAGGCAGCAGAATCACCAATAAAACAAACAGACAAGAGAGTCAAACGTTAAAACAAGGAATTCAAGTCATCCTTTTAGTTTTTAAACGGCAGTATATACAAATATATGGGGGGCGGGCGGGCGGGGGGATTTCGGACATATTTAACAGAAAGCAACTTAAAAAACCAAACTGAACCATCAAAGAAGAGAGTCGCGATCCAACTGACCACTGGACGTTCCTCTAGTCTAAATATTTTGGCAATTATTAAATAGTCACATTGTAGACAACACACACACACACACACACACACTCACACACACACACAAGTGCTTTGAGTTCTGGGCATGAGGAAGCAGCAGCCCCTCGGGCTGGGAGGGGTCTGGTGGGAGGCAGCGTTCTTGGGGGTGCCCGCAAGCTTAGAAACCCGTGGGGAAGACAGGCTTCTATGCCTATACAAGGAACCTCGAAATGCGTCTCTAAAATAAAAGGAGAAAACTTTACCCACAAGCCGAGACTTGGCTTCTTTCATTTTAGCAGATAACCAGGGGTGGTGGGAGGGGGTCGAAAAATACCCAAGCATATTCTGGGCAGAAATGGGAATTCTGATTCTTTGGGAGTAGTTTCAGGACTTCTAATACTTGGTGTGTTGACCGGCTGGCACCGAGGCACTGTTCCATCCCTCATCCGCAGCTGCCTGTGCTAAGGGCCTGGGGCACACAACTTAACATCACAAGTATTCAATTATGCACCCCAAATCAACACCCCACCCCCACCCCTGGCCCTACAAACCAACTGAGCCGTTTTCTGAATCAAATTTGCACAACTGTTAAGAAAAAAAAAACAAAACACCTAAATAAATAAACCCACAACAACGTCATGGAATGCAATACTTTCCAAGGGAGGCTTCCAAAGGCTCTGGTCCTCTTGGCCATTTTAAGACTTTGTCAGTGTTTGGTTCACTTCCTGTAGCAGTTCACGGGCTGGCACCGGGTCCCATCATTAGACAGAACGCTCTGGTTTTAAAAGCTGAGGTCCCCTGTTCCCCTGGGTCCATGCCCAGCGCTGTCACCTCCCCCAGCTCATGAAGAGGAGGAACCCCGCGGCCTCAGCAGGGTCAGCCGAGCTACTTGTGGCAAATACTCACAAAGGGGAACAGAAACAAATTTTCTTGAGGGGCCTGGGGTCCGGGGTGAATGGCTTTATCGATAATATGTCAGTAAAGGCAGAACAAGGCAAAAGAAACCAGAATCACAAAATGATATTTTAAAAAAGCGGGCTGACCAATGTCCGTTTCCCGCTTTGGGCCTTTGTACTGCAGGTCCCTCAGAAGCCACCACTGGGGGCCACCTGCCGCAGGGTACACGGGACGGCTCTGTACGGTCTTTGCAACTTCCTGGCAACCAATCAGTATTTAACAACAGACCGTGTATTAAAAATCAGGCTGTCATGAACGTTCATGAAGTTCCATTCTGGTGGTCCTGGGGAAATGAGGAAAACTTTCTGACAGAATCCACAAGAACCGGTAACATCGGGATCCCCTGCTGTTGTTTTTAAAATCCGCTTTTTTTTTTGTAGAATCAACTTGAAATCGATTTGCGCTTATAAAAGGAGCTCACAGTGTAAAAGCAAGGAGCTAATTTCCTATTTAAAAGTAGGAAGGACAAAAATAAGTAATTCTCAAAGCCAAATAAAATCAGAACCTGACCTCTCGGTCGTGAGCCCTTCATAGCTAGCTGGTTCTCTAGGACCGCATGGTAGATTCTCGAAATGGGCGCACAGCTGGGGCGGGGCACACCTGTGGTCGATTTTACTACCTACGCTGCTGCCGATTTAAAAAAATGCAAATCCCACCCAGATCCCTTTCAAGACCGTGAAATATTTTAGTCTGGTTATGGTTCATTATGTAAAATAAAACGAGCAAGCAATTCTAAAATGATTTTTCAGTAAATTCATATTTTGGGTCTTAAAGATGCCAAGGATTAAAAAAACAAACCAACCGACCCAAAACACGTCTGCAAAAGCAGTGAGCCTCCAGTCCTCCAGGGAGGGGGAGGTCTGTGTGTAGAAAGCTCCGGCAGAAGCACGCTGGGTTTTTGGTCAGTCACCAAAACAGCACTAGGGCATCTGATCGTCTCTGTCAAGGGCAGCGGGCAGCTCAGGGCCTCGTGTACAAGTCTACTGGTTAACCGCTAACCAAGCTTTTCCAGTTTTCAGCTGGTTGTCTGGGATCATGCAGACGGGAGAGGAAAACACGACCATCTACCAATGATCTTAAACACGTTGAAGGAAAAATACACACATTTAGTACCAATTTAGGACTCGTCTTATTCTTTCCTCGAGGAGGGGGAGGTTTTATTGATGACTTCCTCCAAAGCAAATGATTGTAAGACCAAACCAACCAGTGTGGCTCAAGTTACGAAGTTTCAAAACGTAACATCCTAAGGGGGTTGCGCTCACCGCAGTTGCGAGAGAGAAACAGAACGGGAGTCTTACCCACCCTGCTGATGTGTGTGAACTTTTAAAATTCAGAAATAGCAATTGGAAGCGAGAAGGCAACTTTTTTCTTTTTTTTGGATACCTACAGATACTGCCAGAGGAAGAACTGTTTATCTGAGTTCAAATGACAAAATTGTAAACTGGCAGTTGGCAGCTTTCCGTGTCCTATTCCACGAGCAAGTGAAACGTTTTCTAGTCAACACCGGCCAAGGAAATTCGGGTGCCGAGCGCCCACCAGCCCACCACGTGGCCACGGGGCAGCTCGCACTCCGGGGTCCTCCGGCTTTGGAAGAACCGCCCGGAACAGTCATAGTTGTGGGGACAGACAACTCCAATTTTTTTTTTTTTTTACAGGTTTTTTTTTTTTTTTTAAGTTGTATTAAATATAAGTCTTAGCACCTTTGGCATTTTTGTCCAAATAGACTTCGACGTACGAGGTGGGGACGTAACCCTCTTCGTCTTCGTTTCTCCGAATGCGCGTCCAGCCGTCACCTTTGTCTTCCTCGATCACGTACAGCGTTTCTCCCTCAGCCACGGAGATGGTCCCTTCATTCTGACCTGGAGAAGCAACACCAGAAGGGGTCAGGCTTCCTGCCGAAGCCGGGCGGAGCTTAGCAAGGGAAGAGGGGCAGTGAGGGAGGGACAGACGCGTGGACCCTGCAGGGCTCGTCCCACGCAGAAGCTTCCAGACCCACCCCCCCAACAATGCTTCTCCAGTCCTCCAGGAAGCCCCCCCCCCTCCAGGAATCCAAGTGCTTCCCCAGGGGACATCTTTCTCCAGGGGACACCTTTGGTCTGCTCTTCATCTCTTGCAGGGAGCGTGTGCTTATGGCTTTAATGACACCCTTTCAGACATTGTCCCCACTCGTTAACTGGGGTCCCCAAGACCACTTGCTGAGGTCACTGCCCCCAGAACAGCGCCCACTGCTCACACAGCGTTCTCAAGGGCAGACTGGCCGGGGAGCGGCTTACAGGGGTGCCGTGGGGGTGGGGCCGACGCGTGGGAATGAGATTAAGATGGCGACCTTGAACCTGGAGCTTTCGTGTCCCACCACACAGGTGGCCTGTCGTGAGAAGATCTGGAAGATCCCTCTGTCCCAGAGCTTCCCAAAGCTACCTGAGCTCAGCCTGCTTCTCCCACACCATCCTGTGTGTCTTTCTCCCCGACATCGTTCGGGCGACTCCGGGCTAATTGCTAATCTTTCAAACCCTTCATGCCTGTTCTCCCACTGGTCCCCACACGTGACAAGACGCATCCGAAGGCGCAGCTCGAACAGTACCAACGCCCCGCTCAAACGTCTTCAACAGCTCCTCAAGTGTTGCCAGATGGAATCCAGACGACTCTCTCACCCCCCAACGACATCATTCCTAGTCTCAGATTCTATCACTCCCACCTCAGACGTCTAAGCTCCAGCCCCACGAGCCCACGATTCCCTCGCCTTCCTCCCTCTGATGCACAGAGGCCTGGAGAGTTCCCTGAATTAATTCTCTGAAGGACGTGAGCGCCCTGTCCCCTGAGCACCCAGCACTCCGTACCCCACCTCCAGTACGTGCCACCAGCGGACCTCCCCCAAATGTGTGTCTGTCCTCGCTCCCCAGGGGCGGACGCCACACCAACCCATCCTCTACCCCATCCCTCTGGGGGCTTTACAAGACAGGATCTCCTGGAGATACTGGATGAACGGATGAAATCATCACGGCGTGCCTGGGTGGCTCAGTGGGTTAAGCCTCTGCCTTCAGCTCAGGTCATGGTCTCAGGGTCTTGGGATGGAGCCCCGCATCGGGCTCAGTGGAGAGCCTGCTTCCTGCCCCCCTCTTTCTGCCTGCCTGCCTGCCTACTTGTGATCTCTCTCTCTGTCAAATAAATAAAATCTTTTTATTTTTTATTTTTAAATTTTTTTTAAAGATTTTATTTATTTATTTGACAGAGAGAGATCACAAGTAGGCAGAGAGGCAGACAGAGAGAGAGAGGAGGAAGCAGGCTCCCCGCTGAGCAGAGAGCCCGATGTGGGGCTCCATCCCAGGACCCTGAGATCATGACCTGAGCCGAAGGCAGCGGCTTAACCCACTGAGCCAACCAGGCGCCCTAAATAAAATATTTTTAAAAAAATCATCAGTATTCCACACTATCTGCTGCAAGTAAGCTGCATGAACGCTGTTCCATCGGGTGGACCAACGGGCAAAACATGCAGCCTTGAACCAAATACTGATGATGATGACGGTGAGCGGAACACAGGGTAAAACAACCGAGAAAGATCCGGAAGGCTTCAGAAGAAGGTCTAGTCACAGCAGACGGGACAGTGTGCACAACAGGGGAACCAGGCGGACGTGGGTCACCTTCGAATGTGTAGAGGGCTTTGCAGGTCCCGATGGCAGGCAGGGGCTCTTCCTCGTCAAACTCGTCGTCGAAGTCCGTGGCCAGCACCTTCCCCTCACCCTCCTGACTCTGCTCCTCCGTGTAACTGCCATCCGGGCTGCTCAAGAGAGGAAACCACGCAGCAACTATAGCGACTGCCCAGCGAAGTGCTCGCCCCCTGCCCCCCCGACCGCTGCCACCAAGGCCATCTCGGGTCACCCTGCATGCTCCATTGCCACCCCATGTGGGCCGAGGGACCCACGCCACGGGGAAAGGGCAGGTCTGGCATCTTGGGCTCCTTGGTATACGGAGCAAGTGCCTTTGCTCGTTTCTAGACTCCAGAACTGCAACATGGACACAAAGCAAATCTGCCCCCGCTGGACGGCAGGCGCGGCACAGATACTGTACCTCTCGCGGTCCTGGGCGCAGCTGTTGACCGTGGCCGGGTTCTGGGCGTCGAACATTCCACTCTGCCGGCGGGCCTGCTCGCTGCGGGCCGGCAGCCTGCCCTCCACCTCCGCCAGCCAGGCCTGCAAGCAGAAGCCACCAGAGACAGCTCAGCTGAGGGTCCGACCCAAGAGTCCCCAGATTCAGGGGGCTCGATGGTCCCTGAGGCTGATCAAGAAGGGCCACACGCTTGGGGGGGGGGTCCCCTGTGTCTCTGCATGCAGCTATACCAAGTGCCCACACGCAACGGCTCCCAGTGCATCTCACGCTGGAGAAGTAGAAGCAAGCGGGCGTAGGCCACTGTCACAGTGTGGCAGAAAGAGCCCTGGACTGTGTTACAATCTTGGGCTTTTTTTTTTTTTTTTTTTTTTTTTGGTACGCTCCATGCTCAGTGTGGAGCTCAGTGCAGAGCCTGAATTCCCAACCGTGAGATCAAGACCTGAGCTGAGATCAAGCATTGGGAGCTTAATGACTGAGCCACGCAGGTGCCCCACTACTCTTGGGCTTTTAAAAACAGCTGTGTGAGATCAGGTAAGTCGCTTCTGGTTCCTTCTGGCTCCAAAATTCTGTGACCGTGAGCTCCCGCTGGAGAAGGGGCTCCTGTCCCACTGGAGCAGAGACTCAGTGTGAAAGCTATGTGCACCTTTTGTTTTGAGGAGTGAGTCTCTCTTTTTAAGGGTAAAGAAATGCGTTTCCAAGAAATCAAATTAAGATAAAAGATAAACTTATCTTGGGCAACATTTAAAATTGTGTCGAAAGAAAAGGCCAGAGGAGAAAAATGACCAGGAAAGGACATTTCGAGGTTCTAAACCCTCTAACTAATTGGCGGATGCCGGGAAGAGTCTTAAAAAGCCGTATCTGACCCTTCGTTGCTAGAAGCAACCGATTCCGACTGGCACAATCAGTCACTGCTCTATTTTTCAATGTTCTGTAGCCTCAAAATTTGTGGGTAAAAGCAGCTTTCTGCCCATCGCTCTTGAGTGCTCTCTCTCCCTCCTTAAAAACTATAGTATTTGGGCGCCTGGGTGGCTCAGTGGATTAAAGCCTCTGCCTTCCGCTCGGGTCATGATCCCAGGGTCCTGGGATCAAGACAGGCGTCAGACTCTCTGCGGAGCCTGCTTCCTCCTCTCTCTCTCACTCTGCCTGCCTCTCTGTCTGCTTGTGATCTCTGTTTCTCAAATAAATTTAAAGATTTAAATTTAAATAAAAAAAAAACTGTAGTATTTATCTTTCCTACTCATTTCTAACTGGTGTCTCTCAGCGGTTGTCACCTCTATAACCTTTTGATAATGGGTTCTTTGGAAGAACCGTAATGTATCTGACTTGATTTTTTTTAACTTCTGGATTCACGACAGCCCACACACAGCTGTCCCCTTCATCGGCAGGGGTTGGAACAGGACCGACCAAGCCAAGCACAAAGGACAAGGCGTACAAATACATTGATCAGTGCTGGGTTTAGGGGAGTCCTGGGCCGAAGGCGTGCCGAGGGGCAGAACAGCAGGGGGTGTGACCACTCTTCCTTTTATCATGACTCGCCAACCTCCCCCCTCCCGACACCCTCCAGCCATGTCTTCGCGAATCGCTGGTGTGCTACGGCATGAACCCAGCACGACACCCAGCCTTTCCGCGGTTTCTTTTTCTTCCAACAGGGCTTTTCACGCACAGCGTTTCCATACCTCAAATTTCTGGGCTTCTAGTCGCAGTTTTTCTATATTTTGGCTCACTTCGGTTAATTTGTGATCCAGACTGGCAGGGTCTCCCATCTGAGGATTCTTTAGGTAAACATCTTTCATTTTTGTGATGGCATCTCTGGAAAGAAAGAGGGAGCAGGACACAGTAAAGGTCAAGGTCATCCGCCAAGTGTCTTCTCCTACCACGCCGCACGCCGCACGCGCCGGCACACGGGATGATGGCATCACGGCGCAGGTCGGAGGGGAGTCCTCGGAGCTGCTTTCATCCTAAAACTCCGTGAGAATTCTGCTCCCGAGGTCTGTATAATCCAGAGACGGGTATTAAAACTTCGGTTGCCTTTTCTGAATGGTATCTGGTACCTCCCACTGCCCTCTGAGATTGAGAAACAAATCAGTCACGGCCCTGCCTTCGCCCCCAACGACGGAAACAGAGCTCCAGTGGCACTCTGGGTCCCACGGGCTCCCAGGCGTTCCCCTCGTGCAGGAGCACAGTTAACTGCTTGGGAAATTTTATGACACACTCTTTTAACTATTAAGAAGCCAAACCCACAGTTGGTGTCCATGACAGCGGGCAACCGAGCCTCAAGGCAACCCATCGCCAGGCCCCACGCCCTTCCTGAACCCGGAGGGCAGCGGCCCGCAGCGGCCTGAACGGATAATCCCTCCAGGCGTGTGGCCACCATGCCTGGGGCTATCTCTGGGACCAAAAGGCTCTATTAATTTTGAATTCTGGCTCCATAGGGTTCGGTAGGGTTCGGAGATGTTCAAAGTTTAGAGCAAATGACTCTGCAAGTGGTAAGGGGCCAACTTTAATGAGCTTCAGTAAAAGGCACCTGTTATACAACATAGGACCAATGAAGCAAACCCAGTTAGAGTCATGGGAAATAGTTTAACTGAAACTATAGAAATAACAGGAGGAAAATTTCCCAAAGTCCCCATCGGGCCTGGGCCCGCCCCCCCCTTGCATCTGAGCCCCCCCAGCCCAGCCCCAGCCTTTGTGGGTATCCCCCGCCCCCTCCGCTTCCCCTCTGCACATCTCCCCTGCACTCCCTGCCCCCTGACTCCGCTCCCCTTCCTTCTTTCCCACCACGTGAGTCACTTTCCAACTCCATACGTTTGTTATTACGCTTATTACTGTTCATCCTCGGTCTCTTCCTACTTCAATGGAAGCTCTGGAAGGAAGCTCTATGGGCTCAAGCTCTTTTGTTAACTTGGTATCTCCCCGGGGTGGGGCACTACGGGGCACACAGCAGATGCTCAGTAAGTATCTGAGATGAATAAATGCTCTTACAACAAACAAACTGTAATGTCCGCCTTTACCAAATTCCTTCCTTCCTTTTTTTAAAAAAATTTTTATTTATTTATTTGACAAGATCACACAAGTAGGCAGAGAGGCAGGCAGAGAGAGAGAGGAGGAAGCAGGCTCCCCGCTGAGCAGAGAACCCGATGCGGGGCTCCATCCCAGGACCCTGAGATCATGACCTGAGCAGAAGGCAGAGGTTTTAACCCACTGAGCCCCCCAGGCGCCCCACCAAATTCCTTTCTTGACCTTATGGCTACACCTCCAGCTACTGCCCCATCTCTCAGCAAAACGTTTCCAAAGACTTGTCGAGATTCATTACCTCTGATTCTCCAACTCCTGTCTCTCCTCATAGGTCTCCATAGATGTTTAACTTTATTCGTCTTTTCAAGGAACCAACTTTTGGATTTGCTGATCCTTTTTGTTGAGTGTGTATGTTTTTCTGTGTCATTAATTTACACTCTTTTCTTGCTTCTGTTTTCTTGGGTTCAATCTGCTGTGCTTTTTCTAACTTCCTGTGATAGACACTCAGCTCACTGATGCTTAGTGTTTTTTGTTTTTAATACATATGGAAAGCTATAAAGTTCCCTTTGTGAGTGTTGCCTCAGTGACAGCCCAGTGGTGCGTGGAATATGGGTTCAGGTTCAGCTCTGCTCCGATTATTTCCCAATGTCTTTTTTTTTTTTAATCGCGCTTTCAGTGTATTTTTTTTTCTTTTTTTCTTCTTTTAAACATATAATGTATTATTTGTTTCAGGGGTACAGGTCTATGTTTCCAATGTGTCTCATGATTTCTTCTTTAGTCTCTGAGTTATCTAGAGCTACATTTCTTAGTTTCTCAATGTTTGTTATTGGTACCCAACTTCACTGCAGGCTTCGGAGAACACACCTTGAATGGTGTCCAGCCTTGGATGTTTGTTGAGATCTGCTTTGTGAAAACAGGATATGCTCAGGTTGTTAGAAATGTTCTATGTGTGCTTGAAAAGAATGTGCACCATGAAATTATTGGATAGACATGTCTGAGGTCAATTTTGTCAATTATATTATTTAAGTATTCTGTCCTGGAAGCGACAGATGCTGGCAAGGATGCAGAGAAAGGGGAACCCTCCCACACTGTTGGTGGGAATGCAAGCTGGTGCAGCCACTCTGGAAAACAGCATGGAGGTTCCTCAAAAGAGTTGAAAATAGAGCTGCCCTATGACCCAGCAATTGCACTACTGGGTATTTACCCAAAAGATACAAATGTAGTGATTCGAGGGGGCACATGCACCCAAATGTTTATAGCAGCAATGTCCACAATAGCCAAACTATGGAAAGAACCTAGATGTCCACCGACAGATGAATGGATAAAGAAGATGGGGTCTATATATACAACGGAATACTATGCAGCCATCAAAAGAAATGAAATCTTGCCGTTTGTAACACCATGGACGGAACGACAGGGTATTATGCTGACTGAAATAAGTCAATCAGAGAAAGAAAATTATCATATAATCTCTCTGGTATGATGAATTTGAGAGGCAACATGTGAGGTTTGGGGGGTAGGGAAGGAAAAAATGAAACAAGATGGGATCAGGAGGGAGACAAACCATAAGAGATTTAATCTCACAAAACAAACTGAGGGTTGCCAGGGTGGGTCAGGAGAGGGTGGTGGGGTTATGGATATTAGAGAGGGTATGTGCTATGGTGGGTGCTGTGAAGTGTGTAAACCTGGCAATTCACAGACCTGTACCCCTAGGGCAAATAATACATTATATGTTAATAAAAAGATTTAAAATTAAAAAAAAAAATTCTATCCTGAATCTGTTAATCTGTTCTACCAGTCACTCAGAGAACTGCATTAAAAATCTCTTCCAACGGGGCACCTGAGTGGCTCAGTGGGTTAAGCCTCTGCCTTCGGCTCGGGTCATGATCCCAGGGTCCTGGGATCGAGCCCCACATCTGGCTCTCTGCTCTGCAGGGAGCCTGCTTCCTCCTCTCTCTCTGCCTGCCTCTCTGCCTACTTGTGATCTCTGTCAGATAAATAAAAAATCTTAAAAAAAAAAAAATCTCTTCCAACGACATGTTTGTATTTCTTGTACATACTCATGTCAAAGGGTTAACAGTATAACCTTTTCTATGTTTTAAGATTGTACAGTCCTACAGCTTTAAACTGAACTGTTTGTTCCTTGAAACATTTAATGTTTTAATTCAATTTAATGTTACGAAGTTGACCTTCCTAAGCTGAATAGTTTGAGGGGTTTTTTTGGCCTGAAAGTCAGTCATCTTCTGGCTGGCACTGGTCAACCAGTACCTTTTTCCATTCTCTTATTTTCAACCTTTCTATACCTGTATGTTGGGGTGTTTTTTTTTTTTTTTTTTAAATACCTTATGAGTTAGCTGTGCCTTTTATAGGCTGTGGATTTGGGGTTGTTGTAGCTTTGTCTAGTCTGAAAATCTAATTGGGACATGTAGTCTGTTGACACTGAACATACTCATTTTATTTTACAGATTCTATGTGCCAGGCATTGGTCCAAGTACCTTCCATATACCGACACATTTAATCCTATTAACTTCCTTTTCAAGATGAGGAAACAGAGGTAAGGTTAAGAGGTTAAGATCAAGAAGAGGGGGCGCCTGGGTGGCTCAGTGGGTTAAGCTGCTGCCTTCGGCTCAGGTCATGATCTCAGGGTCCTGGGATCGAGTCCCGCATCGGGCTCTCTGCTCAGCAGGGAGCCTGCTTCCCTCTCTCTCTCTCTGCCTGCTTCTCCATCTACTTGTGATTTCTCTCTGTCAAATAAATAAATAAAATAAAATCTTTAAAAAAAAAAAAAAAAAAAAAAGATCAAGAAGAGGTTAAGAAGCTTGTCCAGGGGCGCCTGGGTGGCTCAGTGAGTTAAAGCTTCTGCCTTAGGCTCAGGTCATGATCTCAGGGTCCTGGGATCGAGTACTGCATCGGGCTCTCTGCTCAGCAGGGAGCCTGTTTCCCACCCTGCCTACTTGTGATCTCTGTCTGTCAAATAAATAAATAAAATCTTAAAAAAAAAAAAGAAAAAGAAATAGGTGGAACCAGGTTTGAACCCAGGGTATTAAAAAAATTTTTTTTAAGTTTTATTTATTTAAGTAATCTCTACACCCCACATGGGGCTTGAACCCACGACCCCAAGATCAAGAGTCACACACTCCTCTGAATCAGTCAGGTGCCCCTGAACCCCAGGGTATTTTAAATCTACCCTCATGCTTCGTGCTTTGATGACTCCTGCCTTGTTCCTCTTGGACAAGACATAAGTTGCGTGAGAGCAGATGTTTTCATGTGTTTTGTTCATCGTTTTATTCCCAGGGTCTAGGATATTTCCTTGCACACAGTAAATGCTCAATAAATAGTCATCTAGTAAACCGTTAAATGGCACTGGACTTTTTTTTTTTTTTTGGTAAGATTTTATTTATTTACTTGACAGAGAGAGAGAGAGAGAGATCACAAGTAGGCAGAGAGGCAGGCAGAGAGAGAGGGGGAAGCCGGCTCCCTGCTGAGCTAGAACGGGGCTCGATCCCAGGACCTGAGATCATGACCTGAGCCAAAGGCAGAGGCTTAACCCACTGAGCCATCCAGCGCCCCTGGCACTGGCCTTCTTACCAGCAAGGCCGCTGTGAGCGTTAAAAGGTTAACCAGCTTCTACGGCCACAACCCAAGTGGCAGAGAAAGTTTTCTACCTAATTCTTGGACAACAGTGTCCATGACCTTCTACAATGTCATTTCAAATACCTGAGTCAGAACTTCTCACTCCAGTACGGAATATAACTGCTCAGTTATTCCACAGGCTGAGGTGTAACGGGTTGATACATGCAGGACCCTTTTTATATTTGGTTCTGCGTGTAATAAAAAGGATAAAGAAAACTTTCATCTCATGAGGTATATTTCCTTTTTTTTTTTTTTTAAAGATTTTATTTATTTACTTGAGAGAGAGACAGTGAGAGAGAGCATGAGCGAGGAGAAGGTCAGAGAGAGAAGCAGACTCCCCGTGGAGCTGGGAGCCCGATGCGGGACTCGATCCCGAGACTCCAGGATCATGACCTGAGCCGAAGGCAGTCGTCCAACCAACTGAGCCACCCAGGCATCCCTCATGAGGTGTATTTCTAACACAGAACAAAGTTAATTATCTGTGTTGCTATTTGTTATGCACAGTAACAGTGTCCATAAAACCACCGATTTTGTTTGTTGGCTTTTTGCATGACCAAATTTTATTTTATTTATTTTATTTTACTTTTTCGCATTACCAAATTTTAACTCCAGCTTTGCCACAATGAAATTTATGTAGAATCCCTCTCTGGCCTGTTTACAGGCCACAAAACCTCAAGTTATCTTTTAGAAAATCTCAAATAGATGAATGATTCCCCGATTCACTCAGTGAGAATTTATAAGGTGAGAGACAATAAAGAAAGTGGTTTTTCCATCAGGATCACTAGCAAGTAGCCCCTAAGTGACAGCAAAGACCTACGGGCTACAAATGTGGGGAGGGAAGCGCAAATGAAGAGATTATCAACTCTTTTCGTCTTATTTTTTGCATATACAACATCCTGGGGTCAAACTCACAGAACGGCTCAGAAAACGGGGAACCCCAGCCGTGGGATCCTGACACAGGAGCTTCTCAAGAATGGGAAAACATCACACCCCGCAGGCGGCTGGTGGTGTGTGTAATAAGACATAACGTGATTTGTTTTCTAGACACTATCAGTAGGCTCTACAACAAGGTACAGAGACGTGAGAACCTCTGGGAAGGCTGTCACTTATCCTCAAATAGGAAGACAAGGTTATTTTAGACCCTAAACTAGAATGTGGGGCAAGGGAGGGGGGTGGGACTCACGCCACGCTCCTCTTCCTCATTTGTACATACTTGTAATTAAAAGAAAAGAGGGTGGGGGATGGGCAGAACAGGTGAATGGGAAGAAGGGGACACTTATCGCGATGAGCCCCGAGTCGCGCACAGAAATGCTGGGTCACCGTAGCGTCCACCTGAAACTCACAGAGCACTGGATGTTAACTGTCCTGGAAATAAAATTTAAAACTTAAAAAGAAATAAAAATTGGGGAAAAAAAAAAAAAAGAAGTATGGAAATACAGAGGAAGAAAAAAACCAGATAACCAAATGTATTTTGTTCCCCAAACTCAGAGTAAAACTTATTTGTTAAAAGAATTCTCCCGCTCTGCAATGAAGCCATCCGGTAGACCCTCCGTGAAAGAAACAAACAAACAACAACAAAACCCCACACCGCTGAAATCCTCACTCTTCTTGAAGCTAATCTGGGATTTCCCATCTTTCACACTAAACCCGAATCTCGTAATAAGTCGCGTCGCTCCACGCTACCTCTGATCCATCTCCTTCTGAATTTCTTTATTTAATTCATCGACTTTCTGCTGCAGCTTCTTCCTTCTCTGCTCCGGTGGGAGGTTGCTGAAATCCTCAGGCGTCGCACCCTGCGGACACAAACAGGCATGAGCCCGCGCTCGTCCCTGAGGACAGACACAGGACGCCTGCACGACGCAGCCCCCAGACACCGGGGGTGCCGAGGTCCGCGTGTGTTTTCATGACCAAGAGGGAAGCTCTTTCCCAGGACACCCAGCTGAGACGTAAGATCGATGCATGCAAACTGCAGAGAAGTCCCACACACCGGCTCGGGGTCCAGGTCCGCTCGCCCAACCACCTCGGCCAAGGCAAGCAGCAAGCCTGCAGACGGGGAGGGGCAGAAGAAATTCCGGCCCCCCCAAGACTCGAGGAAGACCACACTCTGAGGCAGAGCCTTCCCTTGCCCGTCAGTGTTGGCGGCAGCGCTGGAGCGTGAAGGACATCTGAGGTGTCTGCTCCTTTCCTACCGCACAGGGACAAGTGCCCCCCTTCCACGGTCTCGTGTTGAACGCCCCGCTTTACTCCCTATCCGGGGTCTTTCTTCCCAATTCCCCACACAGGCTGAGGCCCAAAGTTTCCATCCCCACCAAGGGACAGATGGGACGTCTGGTCCCTCAGGTATGTGGGGGGAAGGGTCACTAAAACATCTATCCTCCCCCTCCCCCCCACCCCCTGCACGCTCCCCTCCGCTGCCTCTAAAAGTCGGGTCACTCCTTTCTGACATCTGTAGGGTGACCTCAGAAAATCCACATAGAACGGGCTCCCGGACCTCCACACCAACTCCCCAGCATCCGAAAGCCATGCCAGCTGTTTCCAATCCAGCAGAAGGAGCCTGTTTTGATATCTGGAACCCCTTTCAGAAACAATTAGGATCTTTCCTCGGTGCGTACGGTCTCAGTAGAAAACCCCAACAGCGAGCTTCCAGACTCTTCCAGGTGCTTACGAGTCAGGAGCTTCGGCTAGAGCTGTTGGGGGATCAAGTGCCTTTGATTCCATGAAGGGATTTTCATAAACAAAGAGAAATGGATTCAATCGCCAGGGATAAGCCAAGAAATTTAAAAAGAGATTTTACTTTAGAGCCAATGAAACAGGCTGGCTGGGGCGCGGGGGTGGAAAGGAGAGGACCCGGGGAATGTAATTCCAAAATCGAGCTGAATTGGCCAAAGCAGCTGACATGGTGCTGGTGACCCCGGCTCCCTGGCTGCTTGGGACCGAGCGCCAGGGCTGCTGTGCCGGGAGGTGCGATGCAACCGCGCTTACCGCAAGGCCACGCGCACACCTTCTGGCTGATGTTTAGACTCGTGTGTGTGTGTGCGTGCCCGCGTGTGTTAGAGAGAGAGAGAGAGGAGTGAAACCAGAACACAAGTGGCTAGTCCGTCATGGCAAGCCAAGCAAGGTCAGTTGCCTGTAAAGCGAAAATGACCCAAACTCATCTTTCAGCACAGAAATCAATCAGGCTGCTTGTTTCCGGCCCCGGGCGATTCTCGGGTTGGAACCTGAATCGTGTGCTTTTCACTTCGCTCAGCTCCAGCACCGAGCCCAAAAGCACAACACCTTCTCTTCCTGCTGAGGTTACTTAAATCACATCAGAGTGTTTTCTAAAATTGAGGGGATCGTTTTGTTTTGTTTTGTTTTCAGGGCTGGAATGCCATAAAACAAAAGGCGCGCTGCTTCGGAAGCCAGGAAAGGCAGGGAGGGCGCCAATGTGAATTCATTAATAGTTACTAAGCTGAACTGCGGGCTAAGAGTCCCAAAGAATTTTTCCTACAAAGAATGGAAAAGTTCTCATCTCTGCGCTCGTGAATACGGCGGCCACACACGGCTACTGAGCCTTTGAAATGTGGCCAGGACGACCATGGAACTGAATTCTACATTTTTATTGGATTTTAATTAACAAACATTTGAATAGGCTTGTGTGATGGATGGCCAGCATACGGGATTCAGGGGTAGACTGTGAGCATGTGTAAAGTTTGCAGGGGTGTATAAACACTTGTGACTTATAAACAGATTCCTTACACAGCAAAAAATTTGTAACTTCAATTACTTACGAGAACTAACTAACTAACTAAAGGAATAAGTTAGGTCCCTTTCGATAGGTATTCTATGTTTCTGTATTGTTATTTAGAAACTAATCTCATGAACTGTGCCTCAGACAAACTGCATTGCCCTTGGAGGCTGAGGTCACGGCTTCTTCTAGATCTGAAGGAGTGTTAGGTGTCTGGAAGTACCTTGAAAGGCCATTAAGTCTTGGATGACTTTAAGCAATACTCTGACCTAGGATTCGTTTTGCAATGAAGGAATTTATATTTCCAGCTTTGACTCAGAGTAGACTTTCTGAAATCTTTGTTGTGGTCCAGTCTGGAAACAGACTGGCCCCATGGGTGGCACTGGTTTTGCAAGATGGGTCAACGTGTGTGGGGATATTTTAAGTGGCTGCTGCTCTGGAAGGACCTTGTTTTCCACACTTCTGGAATCAAACGTTTGCTCTGTGCCTCTCCCCACAGGAGCACAAGCTACAAGCACAAGAAGTGTAAGCGGCTTCTTTGGAGTTCACACCTTTTTCACTCCAGGCATCTTTGGGCAACACTTCCCTTCTTTACTGGCTTCCAAGTAATGGTAAAAAGCAACAGTTCCATACCAGCTTGGTCAAATGATTTCTATTTCAGGCAGAAAGACTGCCCAATTTTATTAATACTGTTATCTTTTGCTTCCAGCGCTTCAGCAAAAGAAGAAATACAGACAGGGCAAGGAAGAAACCCCAGTACCTGAGAGACTCCTACTTAATTCACCCAGTTCCTCCCAAATCCATGCTGCTGCCCAACTCAGTTCATTGAAACATTTAGAGTGTTTTCCTTCTCGTAGAGACCTTAATTAAGGACTCGTCTGGGGATTTTATTTCACAGTCTAAGATATGTTCCATTTAACAAGATATTCGTTTTCTCTGGGGTTGGGCTGGTTGCCAAATACTGAGTCAGGTTGAAAAAATTCTGGAAATCCACATGTATATGTATCCATGTACAAACACACAAATGTGTAGATAAGGACCACCAGAAACTCTTATCCTGCATCATCAACAGCAATGCATAAAGTAGTTGACCTTATTCCTGGGTGAATTGTTACAGTGTATCATTGTCCATAATTTTAAGACATTCTCAGCTGTGGTGTTTAGAATACTATGTAACTTAGAATACTATGTAACTCTGACATACAGTTAGGGGTTACAGAGTTAAAAGTTTCTTTTAATAAATTTAATGATTAGTCTGTTTACTAGGGCTATGCGATTAGGTAGGAACAACACAAGACACTAAGTAAATTATTTTAGAATTTACTAAATTCACTGTCCATAAAGTCATCTTGTGATTTCTTAAATCAGCTATGCATAAGGAACCCACATATTTATATAGCGACTTAAAGATCCCATGGGTTGTAATTCTCCCAGGCTGCATTGGAACTGAGTTTGAGACTGGCACCATTCCTGCCTGTCTCCTTCGGGCTCACTGTGCTTTTCACCTACTTCTGTGGCTCCCAGGGAGAACATCTTTAGCTGTTAAATTTACTTTTACTCCAAATGATCCACAAATAAACTCCCCAATATCAAATATGTGTATTTCTGGTCACATTTTAAATAAAGTTTATTAATATCTGCCATCCTCTTAAGGCCCCAGTAAGAAAGGAGACCAAATCATGAGTTAAGCGTTAATTTTCTTAGCAACTTGAAAAGATTAAGATCGCCCCCAGTGGATTTTGGACCTTTGGATTGCACAGCTCTACTGAAGAAACACCAACGAAAGCATACGCAACAGAAACATACACCCAAAAAACCTGATTAGATTTGGGACATGCATAGAATAATTGTGCTTACCAGCTTGAGAGAAAGCTTCATGTAAAAATTGAAGAGGTAACAGGGGAAAAAAAGAGAGAGAGAGACAACACATCAGAAGAAGAGGAATTCGGTCAGTTGCACCGTATTAACATAACACATAAATTCACCTGTCGCTTGTGAAAATGACTTGCAGTGGATCTGTGCAAACGTTCACAAGAGGGTCTGGCCCCTGCCAAAACCTTCCTTTCACTGCCACGTTGCCAGAGCAAAAAAATAAAGATAGAAAAGGAGAGGTTCTGTTCACAGTTCTGTGTGGGTCACATCGGTCTGGTTATAAGCTGAAATAAGTTTGCAGTTGGTGACACATGCTGATAATAAAAGACAAAAATAATCACACAGGCTTTTGTTCACCACATTTCACATGGAAAGTTTTACTCACAGGGGGGAGCTGAAGAGCAGTGACTTCCGCAGTAAGTAACGTATTTATTTATCTTAAGGAACTCTAATAAACGTGAAGACTGTCATTTCTCAAAGACACAAAGGCAAACTCTTGAGTGGGTGAACGGGTAACCGGGGGCTGGAAGTTGCTCCAGGAAACCATCTGCGGGATCCAGAAAGCCTTTCTGCACCAGGCCGGAGGCAGGACGATGCCCTTGCATTGCTTACCAACCCCCGCACTGTGGAAGGTGTGTTCAGAGGCTCACATGCACTCTGAGCCCTACCCACGGGGGTTACAAAGCACCTGGAAAGCTAACGGGAGTAGCTGCCCTGAGAGTTACTGTTAGGAAACTCCCAGTTATCTCAACTACTGAGGGGCACTCCTTGCTCTGCATTTCCTGACCATTATCAGGAGGCAGCAGGTGCAATTTTGTTGGGCCTGGAGATTAGCAAAGGTAGAGTGATTACTGGACACAAAACAGATTAAAGGGCATCTCCAAATTATTAAAAAAAAAAAAAAAAGAAAGAAAGAAACATTTGGCTCTTCGTTAACAGGTGAGATATACTCTATGGCCGGGAAGCAGTGTTTTGAGAGCATGGTGCGTTTTAACTTAGCTGTTGTCAATTCTAAAAGCTCAGGCAGCTGCAGTAGGATCAAAAATATGTTGGAGACCAAGGACCAAAGAACGAGCCCTTTGATTTTAAATTGGGAGTGCAGGGCGTTAAAAAATTCCTTAACCAGGTTTAAAAAATCTTATTCTTAAGATGAACTAAAAATGGACACTTCTTTTCAAATAGGCATTAAGCTTTGAAAGAAATCGCCCCTATGGGGGAAAAGACTTTAAGAGGCAGCAAGACAAAACTTTTGGGAGAACGAGGCAGCAGGTACAGGCGTGCTCCTGACTCTCCCTGTGGCCCCTCCTGTGAGCCTTAGCACAGATCGGCTGATCACATCTTGAGTTCTTTACAGACAACACTCAGGGTGCACAGCGGAAAACTTGGCAAATATCTCCCCGGCAAAGCACGTTACCCCCTACAAATGTTTTCTCACCCAGGATCGTCTAAAAGTGGCAAATTCGAACACCTGACACTTGAACTCTCTACATACACTACCTGTTCTCTCTTCGGCTACTTCCGTTACTTACATGAGCATATCAATTATATGTTCTTTCTTAAGCATTCCAAAAGAAGAATTCTAACATCGAAACTAACAGCACAGGAATGATTACCACTTCATAATAAAAACGAGTCATTAGGATCGAAAATAAATCTGAGTACCCATAGGAAATCCCGGATTTTTGAGCCAAACGCCGTCTTCTGAAGTGGACAGTGATGGGCCCTCTACAAGAAGCACCATCACGGGGTGTGGTATCCTCATAACGATCAGACACCGGTTTTCCATCTTAAGCTGTAAGCCAGCCAGTTAGATCATTTAACATGGGAAACCGAAGCCTTTGAGAAAATACTTGCAAAGACTGCATTAGGTGCACCGCGAGACATCCGAGGAACTAGAAAGCGGTCAGTTTCAGGCAACAAGTATGGAGCCTTGGGAGCCACACATGTCAATAACACATGAGGGGACACAGAGCCAGCGGGTCCATGTGTTACTGCACGGCCACAGGTACGAACCTCAAGTACGAAGAAAGGGGACAGTGAAAATAAGTACAGAAGTAACGGTTGAATTATGGTCCGTGGAAAGTCACGGGACTACTTTGTGACCTCGCCCACACCCCGATGATTGTTTTGGTTCCCCAAGCTTCACGGCATGACCCCCTTACGGATCCATCTCTTTCACACGGGGGGGCGGGGGGGGGGGTGTCCTCGCACGATCTACACGACCGCCGTCTGTAAGAATGTCCTCCTGGGACCACGCTCTGCGGCTGTGGTTATGGGTGAGATTCTGCCCTAGAATCACACCCGTGGACATCTTCTCAGACGGCAGTCACGATCGGCAAAGAGCAGGCAGAGCCAAGCTCCGTCCACTGCCGTTTTGGGGAAGCCTGGTTGTTCTTGGGAAGTTGGTTCCTTTTTCCCACCCGAGCTTTCCAGATGAAGTAACTTGGGGCTGACTTTATAGTAATAACTTGGCTCTTCCCATGTCCAGGTCACCCAGGGGAGAATTTCGTTGCCGGGTCCCCAGTCTTGGTGCTGTCTGAGGGGTTAGTACCTGAGCCATGACTCAATGCCCTGGCCGTCACAGGTCAACTTACAACATAGTCCCTAGCTTCAAAAGCATACGTGGGTTTCCCTATTGTCCTCTTCATGAGTTCTTTGTGAAAACAGAAAGACTGAGTCTGCCAATAATCAGCAAGAGAACAAGATAAAATGAATAAAATTAAAGTGACCATAAAATTGTAACATCTGACAAACAATCAGTAAGGATTTTCCAAACCTTTTGATCAACTGCGATGGGATTTTTTTCCATGCCATGAAATCTAACACATGGGGGGCAATGGGCCCATATTTTAGAATTAGAAGGCCCTTGTCGAGACCAGAAAGAGAAATCTTAATTTAAGACTACAAAATTACATTTGTAAATTGCAAGCAGAGACCACACTGTCTGGTTTCATTTTTCCTTGTCTTAGGTAAAGATGAAGAAATGGTTAGGAAAGCTCGGTGGCATACTTTAGAAATGTTCAATGAAACAAGATTTTCTTACAGATGCCGGTGATTCACAACAACAAAAATATTTTATCCTGGTTCATTATTTAGACACAAAATCAGCTATGCTAAGAAATGTCTGCATAGGGGTCACACATTCGGATAATAGGAACAAAAACTGAAATCTGGATCTGAAAGCTGCAAAACACAATAAATTAATAGATGTGTTAAAATCACAGATCTGTTATTCTAGGTCACTTGTCCTATCTTTGGCACAACAGTCTTAAAGTTCTAAATGAGGTATAAAGGAAACAGAAGAACAGTATTGTTTTCATGACAGGCCCCCATAATCCGTGTACCTTCTCTGTTGAGATTGTTTTAAAATGAAATTTATTTCCCCAAACTTCAGATTTATTTTTCATTTTTGAACTTCCTAATTTTACTTCTGTGATGCATTTCCTTTTTTTTTTTTTTTTCTTTCTTTTTTGTTCACTTCTACTTCCTGAAGGAAGGGACCTCCAACCTGACCCTCACTGAGAACAGGCTGACCCAAAATGAAGGAAGCAGAAATATGTTTCTATTTATTCACTCATTCTTCTAGAACATCCTAGAACGTGTGTGTTAACTCTCAGGAAAACAAAGCAGGGAGAAAAAAAAAAATTTTTTTTTAACCGAGTTTTTGTTGAGCACAGATTTAAAGAGTAGGCAATAAAATTCATTTTGCTCATTTACAGTTTTTAAAAGAGGGATTTTCCTCTAAATCATCATAATAACCCATTCCTCATCCCCCCCCTTTTTTAAAGGGGTATATTTTTCCTAGCCGTCTTTCTCATACACTTATTGATTACTGACATTCTTTGGTCTTTCCCCAAACATTTAGAGAACATCATGAAATACAGATTCAGAAAACCATTTGCAACCAACACACTGTGGTGGTGTTGAGGGAATGACACAGACACAGAAACGAACGGTAAACAATCACAAATATTCCGCATACTCCATCGTGAGATTCCAAAAGACCATGCAGAGGTACTTGTTAGAAACAGAATAAACGAGTGCTTTGGTAAAGGTCTTGCAAGTGGCCGAGAGATGGGTTAACTGACTTACAGTTAACATAAAACTTTAAAGTGTTGCAAAAACACCCTGGCCAGATGCTGGACATTCTTCCAGGAGTAAGTGGGATGGCAGGGGAGTTTTCAAAGCCAGCCTGATCGAGCCCGGAACTGGGATCTCATTATAGAGCTCAACGCGGTCCATCACCCACTTCCGAAGCTACGCCCTGCCTTCTAACAACGGCTCTCTTGGAATCTTGAGGAAATTACATTGCTAATTCTTAACCTGATATGCTGGGGAACCTTAAGACGAGATAATTTCGCCGACTATCTGTATCCTTTACAGAATGGGGGGGGGGGGTTGTCCCTCTTTCTACTTATTTACTTATTTTAAAAATACGGGATGCTTCGAGAATTTGCATGTCATCTGTGCTCATCTCCTCTGTATCATTCCAATTTTAGTATATGTCCCACCCCTCGTTTTAGTCCCAGCTATTATACATTGATACTCTTTTTTACCCAAAGGAAGGGAAGAGTAAAAATTATGTTTCTACAAGAACACGTCCCACAGCCACTGCCTTGCAGCCCCCACAGATTGGGATAAAAGACCTTACTGGGTCCACGTGTCCATTTACTCCTGACCGCCATGCCTCGATCTGGGGATGGCTCTGACTACATGGATCAGTTCGGTTTATTTGGGAGGCTCCAAATGACTTTATTCCACTTTTGTCCTCGCAACCAAACGGGAAACTCCTTTTGGTTCCTGGATCAGCTGCACAAAACCCTGTGCGTCTGGCACAGGTGTTCCTAACCGAACGGGCAAGCTTGAGACGAGAGGATGTCCACTACCAAGTCAACCCTGTCCTAGCGGATGCTCCCCGAGTGTGGACGTCACAGCACCTCGGACGACGAGCACGCTATCTGACTTCACCTCTTCCTAACCTCATCTTTTGGGGCCTCGGTTTTCTTACCAGTAAAATAAGGATGTCATAGTGCCCAGGCTCACAGGGCAGTCAAAGACAACCACGGAACAGAGTCTGGTCCCCCATCAGCGCTCAGTAAATGTCAGCTGCTTATTATCTCCACCTCTAACGATAAATCTGGCCTTAGGCCTCTTCCAGCCAACGTTTTCTCACTATCTTCTAAGTTCCCCAACACAGCTCAAGAAACCACCGTAACCTCGGACATTTCCCCCTCGAACCTTGAGGCTTAGCTCAGACAGAAGCAGCTCTGTGACCCTCATGCTGTTCTCAGCAACCATCAAGCAAATGTTTTCTGCATCTACAGTGACTTCCAATTCCTCATCTCGGATGTCGCTGGCTTTGGAAACCGAATCTAAGCTTCCTTTTTGGGTAAAATCAAGGTAGAACATTAATGACTTAGATGTTTTCAAAGGGAAGTGGAGAAAGCCTTTCTGAAATGTGCTCGAGACCCAGAGGACTCTGGGCCGGCCGGCTCGCTTTCTCTTCTTCTTTCTATCCACTCTGCTTCCTTCTTACTTCTCTCCTCCCCCGCTGGGGTTCTTCTTTCTAGCTACGGTGAAGCCCAGGTCCTTACTGTTCCGTGTTATGGGAAAACACAATGGATTCATTCACAAACAAAATAAGTCATGCAGAACGACACATGCGCCCAGAGCGCACAAGAGACAGGATTCCAGAGCAGAACTTACCCCACGCTTTAGGCTCCTGAAGCAGTGGATTTTGGGTTTGGAGACCATGAACTCGTTGAAGCGATGGGAGAGGGGTTCCTTTTGCTGCTTGGGAGACTGGGGGCCGTTGGGAACAGCAGAGGGTGAGGCAGAGGCAGGGGGGGGAGGGGGAGGCTGATGGGGGGATGTTAAAAGGGACATAAGCTACATGTAAGATGGAGCAGTGAGAGTAAAATCAGAAACAAGAAGATAAGACACAAAACAAAATAAGCATCAAATCATATTTGAAATCCAAAGCAAGTAAAACACAAACGATTACATATTTAGGCCATGGTCCAAAAGAAAACATGTAGAACATGACGAAAAGTGGAGGTTTTAGTCAGTAAAGCGACGGAAGAAGAGCAAGAAATCTGCGATCAGAAGCTCATGCAGGCTCTCCCATGCAAAACTACGTTAGTTACGCTCAACCAGTTAAGGCCAGAAAAGGGTCAAGATTTCTAAACCACCTAAAACCACCAGAGCTGGATGGGACAACATAGAGGACCTTAGATGCCAAAGTTGTCAAAACAGCAAGACAGTCTTTGGGAAATTAAATATGCAGTTATTCTCGGGAGAGCGTAGTAAGGGTGCCTGGACCACACGGGACGCCCAGGTCAGCGCTGTCCCGCGCCTACGACCGCGCTACCAAAAGAAAACGCAAAATGTTCATGGAGGCACATGTTAACGTGAAGTCAAAACCCAAGCTATTAACCCATGGACACGATTTCGAATCAGAGCTGCTGATCAGCTGTTAGGAGAAATCCCGCACAGCACCCCTCTCCCAGCCGAGGGGACCAGGCGGCTAGTGGACTTAGCGGTGAAAGGCGTGATGGGAGATGGCCAAGAGGTCAGTAGAGGTCAGTGTTAGTGTGGATGGCAGGAGTCAGGTGGCAATGCATCCGAAATAAGACAAACGGCCATGGCAAAGGGACCACCACCAAAGAGAAATCATGGTTCTTAAATAGCACGCTAGCTCTTTTTTTGCATTCTGTGAACTACAGGCTTACATTCTTTAGTTTGGTTTGATTTTGTTTTTTAAAGACTAACCGAGACAATCGCCACACTTTATAAAATTCATTTCACGCTGGGTCCAACCATCAGTACCTTATTTTTTTTGATGAAAGGCCATAGCTTTCCTTTGGATTTGCCACCAAACTTGAGCTCTGGTTTGCCTTCTCCTCGGGAATTCGAGAGGCTGTTATCCGACACAGTGCGTTTCATCGGCTGGGTGTAATCCTCAAATTCGATGTCCCCGGGAGGCTCAAACCCGGACTTATAAGCTTCTATTACCAGTTGGGAATCCTGAAATTATAGCCATCAAACACAAATGCATGCAGACACGTGCGAATACTTTTTACACAACGAATTATGATGGCCCCATACAGAGGCTATCGTAAAGAACTTTATCTCTATAGTTATCTACAGAATTATATCTACATTGATTGGTAACAGAGTTTTTCTAATGGTAGTTTTTAAAAGATTTTATTTATTTATTTATTTATTTGTCAGAGAGAGAGAGAGAGCACAAGCAGGTAGGGTGGCAGGCAGAGGCAGAGAGAGAAGCAGGCTCCCCGCTGAGCAGAGAGCCAGATGCGAGACTCGATCCCAGGACCCTGGGATCACGACCCAAGCCAAAGGCAGATGCTTAACCGACTGAGCCACCCAGGCGTCCCTAGTTTTATCATTAGAAAGAATAAGCACTATTTGTAAAGCTACAAGTCTAGCTGGATGGGAAGATACTCTCAACAGCCATTTTTCTGCAGCTGGAGAAACAAATATTAAGTAAGAAGGACTCTGCTAAAAGCAGAGAAAAAAGAGCCACTGTTAGGCACTTCCCTTGAAAAATACAGTAATACAAAAGTGTGGTTCTCACCAGGAGTTCTTAAGGTAGTTTAGCATACACAAAATCAAATCAAAGAGTAGGTAATCTCTATCACTTCTTTGGTTCATCGTGGTTCAGGGATATTAATTTTAATAGATATATAATGATATAATATATAAAAATAAATATATATAATAATATAACATATTAAATTATATTTATTGTAGGATTTTCCCTTATGGATACATTTGTTCTTAGACTCTCCCCCATCCACATGCAAGCTCTCGTCTGTTTTTCCTCTGTTGTATCCCTAGACCGAGATGGTGCCGGCGAGAACCGTGTGCAATAAATGTTTGCTGAAAAAATTCAACGAACCGAATGCCTACTCCACAGGCCCCTGAGTCCAAGCACTCTGCTAGGAACTCTGGGTGCTACACCTTCTCAGGGTTTGTCTGTGGTACAGACAAACGTGTAAGGCAATCATAACCAGAATGTCATAGACAGACAGGCAGATAGATACATACATAAAGCATTACAAAAGCACATGTGATTTGTAGTAACAATTGAAATCAATGATCAACTGACTTAAAAAAAAGGACACTACAGAAGACCATATGGAAAGATCTCAATTCTTCATATAAGCCCACAGTCGGTAGGGTATATAGCTATTTTAGTTATCCCTTACTCTGGAGATGGGCCACAGACTGCCAACTGTCTTCCAATAGCCAACTGTCTTTTCTTCTCAGGAATAGGAACCCTGATTTTAAGTTGCACACCCTGCCACCTACCTGAAGGCTTCATTCCCCAGCCTTCTGGGCAACAGGAGGTGGCCACCTAAGTTTTGACCTCTGAGATCTCTGAGATGCAGCCAGGATGGTGTGTAATTTTAGGAAGACTCTTTAAAGGGATAGCACGGGCCTTTCTCCATATTCTGCTTTCTGGAATTTGGATGTGATAGTTGGCGCTCCAGAAGCCATGCAGAGTTTGAAGGTCACACCATCCAAAGCTGTGAACTAGGAGGAGCCCGAGTCCCTGAGAACTTACAGACCAGCTGTCCAGCCGGGGCTGAGCCCTTTGCCTGCAGACATCTTTCACGTGAGAGGAAAAACCAACCGCCCTGTGTAAGACACCACTGTTCCCGTTACGGTTAAACATATGCAAGCAGGTTCAGATCTACAAGCCCAGGTGTGCCAGTGACTCACTGATGTGCTCTAATGAAACATGGTCATTTGATATAAATGGAAATTAACCATACACAAATAAACCAGTTTGACCTTTTCAGTAACCACGTGATTCTGAGACTGTATCAAGGGGCAGAGGGGACATCCAGTTTGTTGGAGAAGGGGCTGACAGAGCGGGGAGCTTTCCGTCCTTCTGTCCCACTCAAATAATTATTCAATCACCTCTTTCAACTCTTTGCTCAAATGTAACCTCTTGGTGGAAGAGCCAGCCCCGTCCCCTCCGGCACTTTCTAGCATTCTTTTCCTACCTCACGATTTCCCCCAAATGCTCATCCCATGTGCACACTCTAAAAAATAGATTCTCATTTATTTTGCTATGGTCTGTCCCTTGAGAGTGAGTGAGTGAGTGAAAGGATTCGAACATTGCCAGAAACGGTGCTTGTTTTAGAAATAAAAAGCACAAGGTCGGGGGGAGGGGCCTAAGGGAAAGCACATGGCTTCGGAACCAGATGGACACATTCACTGTGTGGCCCTGGGCAAGGCTGTCACCTCCCTGGGTTCAAGGTTCTCCTCGGTGGGTCGTGGTGAGCACCCCCTGCACGGAAGGAAGTAGGTGTGCAGTAAGTGTTCGGGGAGCCGTGTCATGAAATACCATCAACGTTTCTCAAGATGAAAATTTTGAAGGCCAGCAGCTAAACACGAAGACGTGGAGATGACAAGTGTGTGAGCAAAGAAAAGCTAGACTAAAAACGGCAAAGAATCAAAAGCAGCAACACCACAGCTACCTTAGCTACGAGCTGAACCTGCACAAGAAGATAAACTCGAGACGCACCAGGAGAACAGAGCAGGATGTCTGGAAAGAGAAAGGGAACGTGCCAGGAAAGGTGATCTGCTTGGATTAAGAAATATCTGACCCTTGAATTCTCAAAAAAGAGCAAAATGAAACATTCATTCAAGGACACACCTGAAGGAGGCCGAGGGAATGAGCCATGCAGATGTCTGTGGGAGGAATACTCCAGGCAGAGGGAACACAGTAGGAGCATACTTGGGGAGTTTCTGAGGAACAGCAGGCTGCTGTGGCCACAGCACGGGGGAGAATACAGAAGAGGTGACATCAGACAGATAAATAGGGAGGGAGCGTGTTCCAGATCGTTCAGGGCTTTGAGCCCACAGTGGTTCTGACTTTTCCTGTAAGACGGAAGCTCACGGAGGTCTCTGAACAGAGGAGACCCGTGATCTAACTTATTGTAAAGGAAGCCCTCTGGTCTCTGTGTTAAGAATGGCGGGGGGAGGGGGCAAAGGTAGGGAGACATCAGGCATCTCCTGCAGTAATCCAAGCTGCTCCTGCACAACCCAACTCATGGAGATCTTGGATCAGGAGGGTAACAACAGAGGAGGTAAGCTCTGTGGGTTCTTAATGTATTTTGGAGGTAAAGCCAAGAGGATTGGCTGATAAATTAATGCAGGTGTCAGAAAAAGATCTTGACTCCAGAAGGATGGAAATGCCATGACGGAGACAGTGAAGACTATGAGAGGTGCAAGTTTGGCAAGACAGATCGGGAGTTCCCCCTTGGGTACGCTGAGCTTGAGGAACGGAGTAGAATCCAAGTGGAGAAGCCACCTGGCAGCTGAATGTATGAACCTGCCGTGGAGGGACAGGTCCAGGCTGGGCATGTCACACGTGTGATTCAGAGTTGAGATGGGACTTCACGCTCCGAAAGTCTATGGGTCACTCCAAGGAGCAAAGGCATAAAGTACATAGGTCCAAGATCAATGCCCAGAGGTGCACCCAAGTTAGATATAAGAAGAAGAAGAAGAACAAGCAAAGGAGACTGAGTCAGTAAGGGGAAAAGCCATCACAGTGTGGCTTCCTGGGACTCAAGTGAAGGAACAGCAGGTAGGAGAGTGGTCGAGTGGGGGCCGGTGCTGCTAACAGTTTAAGTTCTTGAATAAGAACTTGAACGCAGACCTAGAAGAGACCCTTGTAATTAGCATGAAGGTCATAGGTGAAAAAGAATGATCAGTGATAGAACAGGAAAACAAGTCTCCCATAATGGGAGAAATGTCCTATAAATCTAGGGAGCTCACAATTTCCCAGATAAAACTGATGAAGGGAAACCATCATTCAGACATGATCTTGTAAAATTGTGAAGTTTCAAGGAAGAAGACATTTCTAAGCTTCTAATATAAGAAGTTAAAATCAGGCTTGTTTTGGGGCACCTGGGTGGCTCAAGTGGGTTAAAGCCTCTGCCTTCAGCTCAGGTCATGATCCCACCATCCAGAATAGAACCCCAAGTTGGATTCCCTGCTCAGAAGGGAGCCTACCTCTCCCTCTACCCCTCCCCCTGCTCATGCTTTCTCTCTCTTGAATAAATAAATAAAAATCTTTAGAAAAAAAGAAAAAAATGACTTTGTCTGAAACGGATGATGAAGAGATGTCCAAAATTGATGAAGTAACAGTGGCAAGAAAATGAAAAAAACCGGACTGCCTGGGGGCATGACCAGTCACATGTGTCTCAACCAAGACATGTGTTCAGCATAAGGAAAGTATGGTTTGATCACCTGCGACTCCTTCTTAGCATAATGTAGTTTTGTGAGGTAAACACCATTAATTAATAAGCACTAGAAATTTTCCCCAAAAATGTTAGCTGAAATCACCGAAGATGGAAGCTCCAGGTTAACAGATGTTAATAAAATAGAGATCAGGGAATCCTAAAATAAAAAAAATAAATAATGCTTGCTACTAGAACCATTCCTCCTACAAACACTTATTAGTTAACATATTTGAAGTATTTCTGCACATTGGGTCGATAATTATTTTTTTACACAGATGGCCTTAAATATGGTAATACACCTAGAACATCCTTAGAGGAAGAATCTATACACTAAGGCATGTTCACAGGAAAGATGGCTTTGATCTCTTGCCTAGACTCATTTTAAGACGCTCTTACGACAAATAATACTTATGACATTGCTTTTTCTTAGATATTTGGTTTTACAAATTAATGAAATGTTTGTAAAAGCCTATGTTGGTGTCCTAGCTGATATTTTTGTTGAGGGAAATAGGTTTCTAGGAAAGTAATCCGAATGAATGATACTGGCCCTGAGTAGTGTTCTCAGACAGAGACGACAGTGCCCCAAAGGGGACATGTGGTAACATCCAGAGACACTTCTGACCGTTACAACCAGGGAAGGGTGCTAACGGCATTTGGTTAGTAGAGGACACAGGTGTTACTAACCACCCTGTAGCACTCAGGACAGGCCCCTACAGTAGAGAATTTTCCGGCCAGCAAAATGTCAACAGTGCCCTACAGAACCAGATCCCGGCATGGGGGTAACTCGGCCAACTGACCATTCTGCAATGGCTCAGACTTATCTGTGTTCTCTGGAAAAGAAATTCGGGAGCTACATCCAGAAGACTGAAGGCACAACAGAACACTCGAAAGTGCTGTTACTACTGCTGCAAAGTACTCGCGAACCCTGGGAGGAGCCACCCATCTCGAGATGATTCGCTGTGGACGGCGGCGAAGAAACAATGGAACCAGAAACCCTTCGTTGTAGATCATGTCCAAACTGGAATACTTACGTTCTTCTGATCGATGGACTCCGCTGCCTTCACGATTTCATCCAAGCACTTCCCAATGATGGGGATCACCTGCCGATCGACCTCCGCGTACGTCTTCATCGACTCCCCGATCCTTACTATCCTCCTCTCCTCCATCTCCTGTATTTTCTGCAACATTAGATTTTGCACGAAATTAATCGGGTCCACTGTGACTCACGGGAATTGTTTGCAGCAGTACTGTCACCTTGAGCAAATCGTCTGGGATGGGAACAGCCAGACGGTAGGGTTGGAGTGGATGACCGGCTCCCTCTTCACCGGCTGCACACGTATGTTAGAGTGGTCAGGCTGTCCAAATGTGTACCTTCCAGGGTTCCTCTCCAATTTCAGAGAGAACCCCAAGCTCAAGTGCTTCTATCACTGATGTCACTTGGGGACACACCAAACATCTCCCTACCTTTGACTGGGGTAATTAGTTTACCAAAAGCCTGGTGTTGGTTAATGGTCTCAACCCAACACGGGCTGAGAGGTAACTAGTGTATCTTCCGCCTGCGAGCTGGAGGCTCTTGTATGTGGTAGGTGTAGACACGAAGAAGCAAATACTTGTTACTTTTTCCACAACCGGACACAAGTGGTGAAAGATTCACAAAGTGGGAGAACATGTCTCCAACTCTACTCATGCCACTTCTGACAACCTAGAGTAGCCCAAAAGAAAAACAATCCAAAGACAAGGACTGTATTTGTTCAAATCCTGTAACTGTATGAATTCTATTAGGACTCCTAAAATTAAGTTGGCATTTTGTGATCTGAATGCTCCTTTTAGCAAAGAGGGCGCTAATCTCAGAATTGCACTTCTAAGACTGGCAAAGAAAGGCTACAGGCGTGAACGGAGGACAACTGCAAAGGTCACTGACCTTGAGATTCATATTATATATAATAATACAAATTATAATATGTAATATTATATTTCATCTTATTGCCAGTCAATGCCATAAATAGATATCTATATCTATCAATATCTATATAGATAGATATAGATATATATATATCTTTCTTTCTTTCTTTTTTTTTTTTTAAGGAGGCGCCAAGCCCAGAGCAGACCCCAACACAGAGCCTGAACTCATGACCCTGAGCTCAAGACTTGAGGTCAAGAGTCAAATGCTTAACCGACAGAGCCACCCAGGCACTCCCTGGATGCTTCAAAAGTGGCTTCACTTGGAGGGAATTTAGAATTCTGTAAATGCTCCGAACGTAAGCCCAGCCATCAGGATTCCAAAGACACGAGTCTCTAAAGGCAAAGCCGATCTGAGAGGCCTGAATGACTTACCTGAAATATGTTGGGGATGTGAGTATAGTAATACTCGTGCTGCTCGTGGTTGAACTTCTGGAGGATGGATGAGTAATCAGCTTTGCTGTCCTCTGCCATCTGGTGTCGTACTTGAGCCTGCTGTCGCGCCTTGGGGCAAAAAATGAGAAGACCCCCATGTTTACATAGGATAAGAGTCTAGAATTGCAAACCAGAGGGGTCTGCAGTCCACTTTACCTCCAATGTGTTCTACCAGGCAGGTGTTATTTTCTAGAAATTGTTTGGAATTTGAATTTCGTTTAGGTAAGGTTGTGTACCCTAGTTTTTCACCAACCCTACCCTTCTCTGTCTTCACTTGGCATCACTTTCTAGTTTGACCCAAGTGTCTCTCTTCTTTATTGTCTGCACTTGGCCCAATTCACATATTTATCTTACCTAGGTGGGCCTTGTGGGAACCTATGCTTATATATATATTTTTATGCTATGTACATATACTTTATATTATATATATGTGTGTGTGTATGTATGTATGTATGTATATGTGTGTGTGTGTGTATATATATATATTTTTTTCCTTTTCCTTAAGGAGGGGATGAGGGAATCTATTAATTTTTTAAAAGATTTTATTCATTTATTTGAAAGAGAGAGAGAGTGCACAGAGAAAGAGTGAGAGGCAAAAGCAAGATTCCCTATTGAGGGACACCTGGATGGCTCAGTCATTAGGCATCTGCCTTTGGCTTGGGTCATGATCCTGGGGTCCTGGGATAGAGCCCCGCATTGGGCTCCCTGCTCCCTGCTTCTCCCCCTCTCACTCCCCCTGCTTGTATTCCTCCTCCTGCTGTCTTTTTCTCTGTCAAATAAATAAATAAAATCTTAACAAAACAAAACAAAACAAAAACAATTCCCTGTTGAGCAGGAAGCCCGATGAGGGGCTCAATCCTAGAACCCTGAGATCATGACCTGAGCTGAAGGCAGATGCTTAACAAATTGAGCCACCCAGGGGCCCCAATCCATAAATTTTTTTTATCCAATTCTCAGTGGGGTTCATGAATTACAAAGGCACAGGAGCCCTGATCTAAACAGACCTTTCTAATAATCTCTGCAATGTTTATTATTTTTAAATTATTTTTATTTATTTATTATTTTTAAACATGTTTATTTATTTATCAGAGAGCGAGCGAGCACGAGCAGAGGGAGAAGCAGGCTCCCCACTGAACAGGGAACCCGATGCGGGACTCGATCCCAGGATCCTGGAATCATGACCTGAGCTGACGGAGATGCTTAACTAACTGAACCACGCGGGGGTCCCTATTTTTTTTTTTTTTTTTAAGTAATCTCTACACTCAGTGTGGGCTTGAACCCAGAGATCAAGAGTTGCACGCTCCACAACTGTGCCAGGGAAGCATGCAGATGCTTACTTTCAGTATACATTTTTTTTAAAAGATTTTATTTACTTGATAGAGATCACAAGTAGGCAGAGAGGCAGGCAGAGAGAGAGAGACAAGGAAGCAGGCTCCCTGCTGAGCAGAGAGCCCAATGTGGGGCTTGATCCCAGGACCCTGAGATCATGACCTGAGCCGAAGGCAGAGGTCTTAACGCACTGAGCCACTCAGGCGCCCTGCAGAATTGATTTTAAAGCTTGAACAGAAAGCCTGTGAACTCTGACGTCATCTACAAATACCACTGATGGCTACGCTGGTGAGCCCACTGTGGACTCATCTAGCGCTTTGGATATGTTTTCAAAAATATGACCTCCTGAATCTCTAAATGACTCTGAGCTTCCTGCAGGGCAAAAACTAGCCCCTGCCAGATGCAGAAGTGGCTTGGCCTGCAGGTGACTTGGCCGGCTACCCCACCAAGCCAAAAACACAACAGGAAAAGGGCCTTGTTCCAGCGTAACTACAGGAACTTTTTGTTTCTTTTTCGTTTCGTTTTACTAAACCCACTCATATTTTATTTTTATTTTTTCAAAGATTTTTATTTATATTTGACAGACAGAGATCACAAGTAGGCAGAGAGGCAGGCAGAGAGAGAGAGAGAGGAGGAAGCAGACTCCCGGCTGAGCAGAGAGCCCGACGCGGGGCTCGATCCCAGAACTCTGGGATCATGACCTGAGCCGAAGGCAGAGGCTTTAACCCAGTGAGTCACCCAGGCACCCCAAACCCACTCATATTTTAAAAGGACAAAAAAGAACACCGACATGCTCAAAAGGAAAAGTCGACGGCCCACTTGCTGTCTGATCATCGGTAGTGTCCACGACCAGATTTTGCGCATCTCGGTGTTCCTTATGGTTTCCTGCCTCTGGGACTCGGAGGGTTCATCTGATTTTCACTTCCTTGACACTTTTCCACTCATCTGCATGATGGTGAAAGCCCAGCGTGGTCATTCACTGCTGCCTCCTTCATTCTCTTCTCGAACACTTCTCAGAGGTTAACCATCTAAATATTTCCAAACTGATTTCCTTATTACCTGAAGTTCAAACTTTGAAGTTCTCAAGGCCTTTCGGAATCTCAAAACCAGTTTTACCCCCTTCTCATCTCCCCTTGGTTAGTTCAATGGCCATATTCGTCCTCTTTGTTGGCAGTATTTTATTTTTTTTAAAGATTTTATTTATTTATTTGACAGAGAGATCGATCACAAGTAGGCAGAGAGGCAGGCAGAGAGAGAGGAGGAAACAGGCTCTCCCTGCTGAGCAGGGAGCCCGAAGCAGGGCTCAATCCCAGGACCCTGAGATCATGACCTGAGCCGAAGACAGAGGTTTCATAGGCTTTAACCACTGAGCCACCCAGGCGCCCCTGAGGGCAGCCTTTTAACTTCCTCCTATGGCCATACACTCTGGCTTCTGCTTCTACCGTGTCCACTAGTAACTATAATAATCTGGTCCCCAAAATGTTAAGTCCCCAGCTCCCCTCAAAAATCCATGCCCTTCCAGTCTACACTAGCTCTCCTCTGTTTCAATCATAGCTTCCCCACCTACGTGCACACCATCTGTTCCCCTACTGCTTCCAACGCAAAGAGCCTTTTAACCCTTTCAATTACTTAAGAGTTTAACATGTATCACTTTGTTATGAATATGGAAAAAACAAAACAAAACAAGGAAACTCCGAGGTAGACCTCAGATTTCTAAAAAATTCTCTATTTCCTTTACAAAACTTCCTCAGAAATAGTCTTACCAAAATTCAAGGGGGAGGGGGTGGGTTGTTTCCTCATCTCCTCTGTAAATAAAAGTAACAAGACAGGAGTCCCCTTATTTATTTTGGGGGATATTATTCTAAGTTGCTGAGTTTTTTAAATAGTGTAAGGTCTGACACAGAGAGCAGAATGTCATCATTATGCATGTGTAGGTTTGCACGTACAGACCTACACACACACACACACACACACACACACACACACATACCACGAGCAGACACAAGCTTCCTGGCGATTAACCCATCACACTAACCATGGAATGTTTTACTCATGAGAACCGGCGGGCGCCCTGCTGGAGGTACCCCACCACCCTCTGGTTGGAAGTGGCCATGGTCCTCTTCTCTCAGTTCCCCTAAATCTCTAATAATAATGTGTTCACTTGGGTTATATAACCGCTTTTGTAAGCACATTAACTCATAACCATTTTGCGATGCCCTTTACAAGCTTTATCTGCAGTGATTCCGAGACATAACCAGGGAGCCCCTAGACTGTGGAAGAAGCTGAAATTGGGAAAAACGTGTAAAACTCCAGCCCTGGAATGCTAGTCGTGTAGAAGAAAACAAATCAGACAATCAGAGGGAACAGGTCTACCTTTTATGTTAAAGAAGCATGATCTCTCTGCGAGTTTTTCTTCAATGCAAAAATGTGGACATAAGGTTGCAAAGTGTGTATTTCTTATAGTCTCTGTTGAAATTTTTCTAGAGTCTTTCTCTTCCCCCACCCCCTCTCACACTTAAAAGCAGTAAAATATTGTCACACATCAAATTCTGCAGGGCTGAGGCACGAAGACAGGACAGTCTTGTTCTCAATCCCAGCGTCCAGCTGCTTTGAATTAATACCCACTTTTGAATCCCAGGCCCAGGAATGTGCCATTGTTCTGAGCGAGTTTTACTATGGAAAATCTATTTTTGTTTAGTAAAGCTGTTATATTTATTTTGCAATGGAACCGAGAAAGAGTCTTTCTCTAAACCTAGGGCTGAGTCAGTTACTCATTAGAAATACATTTTTAAAAATATCTTTAAAAGGGCTTTCGAAAACTCTGGAGTAACTGGCAAGTAACAAGATACTTTGAGAGAGTGCATCTCCTAGTCTAAGACTAAAGGAAGACTGTAAACATCACTCTTTCTCTCTCTGTTAAGTCAGTCTAAAAATAGTGACTATTATCTTCAAGAGGTACTTCCTTCCCAGGCCACACCATAAGCTGTATCTTGCAATTAAATTAAAGTTCTCATTCTAAGAATACAGGACGCTGCATCTCAGAGCAACAAGACTATAGGGCAGAGGGAAGTTCAGAGGATTTTTTTTTTAATGAGTCAGTCATAGAATTTAGAGAAAATATTCTAAAAAAGTACAGAATGGCCACAATCGCCTAAGGCTGTAAATCACAGCCATCCTTGAATGAGATCTAGACCACTTTCGCCGTCAATCAGAAAGACCGAATTTAAACTTTAGAATTTCTTTGACAGACCCTTGGGAATCTCCCCCAAATCAGTCCAAACAGGCCCATGTATGTTATCGCTTGGGCATGACTTCACTGACTTTTCACACCCTCCCCACTCCAAGTCCTGCGGGAAGAAAGCTGGATGCCCCAAAAGGTCAGAGTTGCAGTTTCTAAATAAAGAAAACAATAATTTAGAAACTCTGTTGCAGCCTGATGCTTCTAAATCCTAATGGGTTTAAAGATAAAAATACTGTAATCCATTTAGTTAGTTAAATTTAGACTATTAGCCCTGGCCAAACTGTGCTGCGACTTCCTGTCCAGTTCAGTGTTATTTTCTCCCTTAATGTTGCAGATATGAGGGGAGGAAGCAACGCTCGCTGCTGCCGGTCTCAGCCGTCAGGAGCAGAGGGCACAGGCGTCCTAAGAAATGTGTTCGCTCTCCAGCGGGGCACACGGTCGATTGGCTGAAGAAATTAGACACTCACGTCTCTTCTGAGGGCCGCTCATGGCTTTTGACCTTTTCACAGAAATGGTCAAAGATGCCCTGATTCCATTTATGTATTTACTATAAATAAATAATAAGGTTTATTAATTTTTTGAACATGGCTGCAGACCTCCCGCATTTTTATATACACGGTTGTTGCTTGAGTGATAAGCCATTTCCTGCAGTGGCGTTCAGAGGTTTTGGAAAGCCATTCTTTTCCTTTGTTAAACGCATGTTATAGAACACATTTACAAGGCCCATCCTTTACCCCCCAAATCTGGGGACAGCAGTGTGAAATAATTCACAGTTACCACTGGTATCTCCAACGACAGTAAAGGTTTTCCCGAGCAGCGGTTCTATCAATGTTTTATTTCATCATTATAATAAAGAGACACCAAGTGTATTTTAGGCTGCATGGAAAAGGGGGCTAAATTGAGATTTTTACTGGGAATTCATGATTTTTGCACCACTGCCAGGCTACCCATCATTATTATCCAGGAGCTGGAGACGCGGGGCAGCTCCGGGTCTTGGCCGCCATCACTGGGATCCAGAAGGGTACACAGCCAGGGCTGCAGGTGCAGCCAGGATCCAGTGGGGCTCTTGGCTCCAAATTCACCCCTCTTCCAACTAAGCCACTGACTTAACATTGTGGATAAAACTGGGGAGCCTGGCGGGTTTAGTCGGTAAAGCAAGTGACTCTGGATCTCGGGGTTTGAGTTCGAGCCTCACGCTGGGTGCTGTAGAGATGACCTAAAAAAGTAAAGTCTTAAAAAATATATACAGTGGATACAATTAAACTAATAAAATTCAATAACCTGGGTTATCCAGCCTTTCTCTACCTTTAGTTCTTTTTTTCACCCGATTACCCAAATTTGCTTGCTGTAAATAATTCCAATTTACAGAACTGTGGGGTTTAGAAAGTCGAAGTGCCTGCCCATTTCATTCCACAGTCTGACAATCACTGGGAACATGACAACCTGGAGTCCTTAATTTGTGATCTGTGACAACACTGAGAGCAGATAAGGCAAGCTGGGGCAAGTCAATGGAAAGTTCCAGAAGAACAGCTGTAGTGATGCCACCGAATGACACCAGCACATTACAACGATGCCCCATGGACAGCTGGCAAACTTGGTGATTCTCAGAGTAGCAAGGAGCTCCAACCGCCAGCTCACCCTTCCTTTGGCCACGGCCGGGTTAATGAGAAGCACACAGGCTTTGGCAGGGTGTGAGGAAGGAAGGGACCGCTGAATACTGTGACCTATTTTCTGGGTAGTTTTGAGACCCATAAAAGCAGCCACTGGTGGCCCCCCGCAGTGCTCCCTGCTCAGCGGGGAGCCTGTTTCTCCCTCTCCCCCGCACCCCGCTTGTGTTCCCTCTCTCGCTGTGTCTCTGTCAAAAGAAATAAATAAAATCTTAAAAAATAAAAAACAAACAAATTAAAAAAAAAAAAGCAAAAACCAGCAACTGGTAGAGAATCTCTGAAAACTCTATTTGGTTTACCGGATTTCTCTTTCGATTTGTCTGTAAAGATTATCTTTCCTAGTTCTTATCTCAGCAATTCTACTTCTGGGAAATTCATCCTCATGAAACCATTTTACTCGTTCATTCATTTTTATATTTATTTCCTTTTCAAGTCCTCTCCACACCCAACATGGGGCTCGAACTCACAAACTCCAAGATCAGGAGTTGTACGTCCCACCGACTGAGCCAGCCGGGCACCCCACTAATGAAATAAATTTTAAATGTTCATGAAAGATATCCAGCACAATATTATTTATAATAGACATAATTTGAAACAAATGCCCAGTAATGTCATTGGTTAAATATATCTCATACCCTGGCTAAGACGCAGACTATTACAAAAAACTGTAGAAGAGTATTTAATGATAAGAGAAAGTGAAAGCTGTATGTGGTTTAAAAATTTTTTTTACGTTTCAAAAACAGTATTCATAGCATAATTTGATTATTATAAAAATAAAATATTAATAGTGATCACTGCTTCAAAGAGTGATTAAGGAATTCTATTTTGCCGGAAAGATTAGGTAAAGAAACGAATTCTAATGCTGAATTCCAGGAACTTAGAAACTGAAGAGATATGGATATGGAGAGATATGGCTCGCCTTTGAGATTCAAAAAAAGAAAGAAAGAAAGAAAAGAAAAAGAAAAAAAAAAGCTCTAAAAAGATAATGTAGTAGGAGGGATACTAACAAGGAAAGAGATGAAAGAGTTCTCTGTCTAGAGCAATGTTGTTGTATGATAAATGGCATTGTTTAAATTTCCCAGCAAACTGTTGAATTTAGAATACATTTTCAAATTCAAGACTAAGAATGCATTTAAAAATTCCTATTCAGATGGAGTGCTGGGAGTTTTTGTTGGAGCCTTCCAGGCCTGGGACTTGCCAAAACAATGAGTCTGTCTTTGATAAATTATAAAGGCAGCGAAAATACAAAACAGAGAAAAACTTCAAAATAAGTTAACCAAAGAAATATGCTTGAAATATTTCAGCAATTTCCGGATTTTTTTTTTCCTTAACAGTCTTACAACTTCTAGCCCCAGTATCGTAGGTTACTTTGGTGCACAGCCACTGAAACAGAAGGAGAGAACATGGGAAGATAGCAAGTGAGACCAGCATCTCAATCCCACATGGGCCATTCACTTGCTAAACAGTTTTAAGAAAAGGCCTTCTGTTCCCCTATACCCTGGTTGCCTCATTTGAAAAGTAGAAATTGAAATATCTATTTACTCAAGGTAAGTGACCATTTCTGCTAAAAGAGAAGCCAATGTTCATATTGTTCATCTTGAGGTTGGCAAAGCCCCAAGGTAGGCTGGTCAAAAATGCGGTATGAGCTCAGGGATCTTGGTAAAGTATAAATCATGGTCTCTAAGACTTGTCTCCCTTCTTTTTCCTGGTTTCTAGTGCACTGTCATTGGCAAGAGACTTGAGTTCTCAGTTGTGGTAGGGTAGAAATTGATGATCTCTTTCTCTTCTCCTTCCCCCCTTAATAACTGCACTCCAGAATACCACACTCCTGAGGTTTCAGATACATATGGCTGAAAATGACAGTCTAGATTCTAGAAAGTTAATGCCCAAAGGATCACGAGATCTCTTATGGCTGTGGTGCTACACTGAGGAACAAAAATACTGAAGGCAGTTCTGGAAAAGATCCATCCCTCAGAAGAGAGAAAAAATAGTCCTGTTACATTCCCCAGGGAGAGGAAAGAAATGCAAGCTTCCTGTTCTAAAGAAACCTGATGTTTGGTGGTAGGTTAGCAGCTAAACCATCTTTAGCACCCAAGTCACAACAGATGTTTAATCAGTAAGGTTTAATACTAAAAATCTTCCTTGTTTTTTTTAAGCTGGGTGACACTTAACAAAACTTCTTAGCGACCAGAGAAGTCAGCAAGGAAGCTTAAGGTCTCAGGCTGTGGGACAGAGTACAGGAAGTGCACCCTCGGTGAAACAAAATCTTAAACTTGCAAGTATTATACAGATGGCTCAAGAATTCTCAATCCAAGTAATTCATATAAAAATTAGTCCCAGGTTGTCTGGAAGAAACCAATGTAAGACCTTGCTGGGTTTCACATAATCCTGCTTTTATGAGATTCTCAGAAGAAAAAAACAAACAAACAAACCATCCCTATTGAAGACACACTCATATGAAAAAGACAATAGTAATCATAGATGCACAAGGAAATAAACCACCATGAGGTGATCCAATAGAGAGAAAAATTATCACCATAAGAACTTGAGGTAAAAGCACAATTTGGGAGAAAATAGAAAACAAAAATATTTAAATACTTATTTATTTAAGAGGGAGAGAGAGAGGAAGAGAAAGAGAGAAAGCACAAGGGGAGGGGCAGAGGGAGAGGGAGAGGAAGAAGGAGACTTCTTGCTGAGCAGGGAGTCCAAAATGGGGCTCCATCCCAGGACCCTGGGATCGTGACCTGAGCCACTCAGGTGCCCACCCCTTATTTATTTGTTGGGGGGGGCAAGAATATTTAAAACAATTAAAGGAATAAAAAAGAAGCAATAGAGCTCACAAGAAAATAACATTGTAAAGATAAAGGATATCTGAGAAAGAACCAAATGGAATGCTAGGAAACAAAAAAATACAGTTATTGAAATTTTAAAATGTAATAGATGAGTTAAGTAACAGATAACTGAGAAGAATTCATGCAGTAGCTAAGAGATTTACACAAAATGTAAGATACAGAGATAAAGAAAGGAAGGAATGACAATGAAGCTGAGAAGCCTGTGGAATAAACAGAACAAGAAGTTTCATACACAGCTACTGGGAGTCCCAGGATCAACAATGGGGAAGAATGAAACACGGGCAACTTTTTAAGAGTTAACACCTGGAAGGTGTTCCTACATTTACAAAAGGAAAACAAAACAAAAAAAACCTCCCATTTGAAGGCCCAAGGAGAAAAACACAAAATAAAAAATTATATATATTCAACCATCATAGTGATGCTACAAAACACCAAAGGCAAAGGTAAGGTTTTAACAACTAGGGAAAGAAAGTCAAGTGTCTACAGAGGGATTGCAGTTAAGCAGACTGCCAGCTTCCCAAGAGGAATGGCCAGTGATAAAAGACAGTGGGATGATGTTTCAAAATATGCTGAGAGAAAATAACCGGCAGCAGAGAATTCTACACCTAGCTAAACTATCACACTGGAGGGAAGACAAAATAAAGTTATTTCACATAATGAACTTACTGCTCACAAACCCTCATGGAAAAAGATAAAGTAAAACAACCTATCATCCAGGAAGGAGGGAATGTAACCCAGAAAGGGATCATATGTAAGAAGTAGCAGCACTGGGTCTGCCTTATATGTTTAGGCTGTGAGGACGAATGGTAGACAGATGGTGCCTGGACGTCCTAGTCCAGCACAATCCCTGCTTCTCCTCCCTGGCTCCCTGATATGGAGCCTCCTGTCAATTGCTATTCATCATTCTACGCCAACTCACTATCACCCGCGTAATTCCATAGGCAAGAACAGCAGTTAACAGTGGAGAGCTCATTTAACATGACCCAGTAGCGAAGCCATATGGTCCCCTGGCAAGAACTGACTCTGAGGTATAGAAATGTGCATCAGTCTTGGCTGTCCCATATCCAACAGGGCCATTTATGGCTAATGATAATTCCACAGCTTATAGCCTTACTCTTTTTATCTAGAGAGGGACAAAAGAATTCTAGAAGGGATTAAAGGCCTTTTAGAAAATATAAAGCATCTTTCTAGTGTGAGTTTTTGGAGAAGGAGGTTCAACAGCATTTCATCAGGGTCACCTTCATTCTTCCATTTGGCTTTTCTTTTAATATCTGTCATAATCTGTTCTCATTTCATCTCCCCAGGAGATCCTGCTCAGCCCCCTGTCCCACCAGGCAGGTCAACACGGGCACCATGTTCCCCTCAGAGCCCTGCGTGGGGTTCTTTCCACTCAGTTGTTCTCTGTCTGGTCCATCTTTTCCATTTCTACTATACATTGTTCATCCTCATGCCCCAATTCCATCATCACGCCTTTCTCAGCAACCTGTAATCTGCACAGAGCTTTTACAGATGCGGAATCCATGAGCGGCTTTGAACTCCTGGTATTTGCCGCTCAGAGGGCTGGGTGATCTTACACATACGATGTAGCTCATAAACCAATTTTTAAAAAACTGCTGTTGTTCTAATTACCTTCACGATGCAGGTGGGGACATGACATAGGATACCCTGTCTTATTCTCCAATGGACTCAAGTTTTCCTTGTCTGTCCATTTCGTCACTGTTGGCTAACCAAGGCCCTCGTGATGGGTACCTATTATAATCCTATCAATGCTATGCATTATTTGTTCAGTAAATATTCTTGTGGAATGCCCACATGCCTAGAATGTGCAAAATATACTCGACCGATCTGCAGTAGGTTGAAGGAGAGAGACGCAGGAGGAAGGAGCCAGAAGTAATCAAAAGAGAAGGACACAAATAGACAAAATACAGATGATGACAACAGTGTTGACCAACTGACTGTGGTCCAAAAACAGGCCTCTCCTTCTGTAGATCACATACCACTGAAACCCCCAGACAAGCCCCTGAGGTGCACAATCTTACCCTTATTTCATAGACTAGGAAACATGCTCAGCGATGAAGCAAACTGCCTTGTGCCAGACCTTTAGTGTGCGGCGAAAACAAGACCCAAACCCACTTCTACCCAGTAGCAAGATTAAGAACAAGCTCTTGGCCAAGCAGGCCAGTCACTACGACTGCAAATGAAAAATGTCTTATTAAATGACGGGGCACCTGGGTGACTCATTCAGTTAAGCCACCAACCCTTGATTTTGGCTCTGGTCGTGATCTCAGGGTTGTGAGATCGAGGCCTCAGTCGGGCTGTGCACGGAGCGTGGAGCCTGCGTGGGATTCTCTCTCTACCTCTCCCTCTGCCTCTATCCACCTGCCCCTCAAAATAAAATAGAATAAAATAAAAAAGTAAAATAAAATAAAAATATTTTATTGAGTTGGCATAGGAAAGCCTTTAGAACAGCAAGTGCAAAGGGTCTCACGCTACACACACATCAATAAGTGAGTATCATTTTTATGTATTTAATTCCTTTTTATTTTATATGCATATTCATATGCTCATACATAATATGAATATTTAGATTCATATCGTTTTTATTTTTTGGAAGATTTTTATTTATTTATTTGACAGAGAGAAAGAGAGAGAGATCACAAGTAGGCAGACAGGCAGGCAGAGAGAGGGGGGGAAGCAGGCTCCCCACTGAGCAGACAGCCAGATGCAGGGCTTGATCCCAGGACTCTGAGATATGACTTGAGTCGAAGGCAGAGGCTTAACCCACTGAGCCACCTGGGTGCCCACATATCATTTTTATTTAAGTCATCTTAATTGTCAGATCTGGGATAGGAGAATGACCTATTGTCTTAATGGGTTCTATTGCTATGTTGGCAGATTAACTTGGAGTTAGTCGATAGTTGATGCTTTCCGGAACACTAAAACAAGGCTATGGCAGATTCCCTTGTCAACATTTTAATGTAAATGAAATAACGCATACTGGAAATATTTCAATGAAGAGACTTTCTGAACTATCTCAACTCTACATAAATCCACTTTTGGTAGTACCTCCACCCCAGTATTCCTGACACACTTGAGATTTTGACATTTGACCCCCTTGTTTCTTTTTGGATGTTTATTGAACCAAACTCCATATATATATTTTTTTAAGCTTAAAAACCACTTACTTCAGAAACATGTAAGTGAAAATTACAGTTTACAATACAGAGATAGTAGCAATGGGTAGCCGACGAACTAAAACTTGGAGCTGAATAAAACTTGAATACTTTTTGTGTGGAACATTTAACTGTAGTAAATAATTGCATGTTTCAACATTCCTATCACAGACTCATTTTTTTCCAAGTTTATTTATTAATTTATCTATTAATCGCTACACTGAACGTGAGGCTCGGACTCATGGCCTAGAGATCTGGGGTTGCACATTCTACCACCTGAGCCAGACAGGTGCCCCTACAAATTCATTTTTAATGGTAAAACTAACATGAATGCCACAGCCTTTAAAAACACACACACACAGGGACGCCTGGGTGGCTCAGTTGGTTAAGCAGCTGCCTTCGGCTCAGGTCATGATCCCAGTGTCCTGGGATGGAGTCCCACATCGGGCTCCTTGCTCAGCAGGGAGCCTGCTTCTCCCTCTGCCTCTGCCTGCCATTCTGTCTGCCTGTGCTCGCTCTCTCTCCCCTCTCTCTCTCTGATAAATAAATAAAATCTTTAAAAAAAAAAAACACACACACACACACACACACAACTCATCCTACTAATATTCACTTATGACACAGATTGAAGTTATGTCCCATTTCTAAATATAATTACATTTACTCCGCATCTAATAATTGGAGAAAATTTCCATTAAATTCCATTTCCCGTGAGAAGCATTAAGAGGAAAATATATCCATCACCACCCGGGACAAATATTAAGAATGGAAACAACCAAAACCATTCAGGCTGTTCATTTAATACAGGCAACCTGGGAGAAAATAAACTCAGAATGTAAACTCTACAGATAGAGACATAAACAAGAGAGTAACAAAGGTGTTTTCTCTAGAATCTTTGATCTGAACACTGATCCACTTATAGCAACAATACCCGTCTTTGAGAGTTGCTTTGAAATTGTACATTTTTCTCTCGTTGTAAGTAAAAAAGCATCTTAAACCAAAAGATCAAGCTGCAGTTGCAAAATGTATTTCCTGCGTTCAGACCAACCACTTCCTCTTTCAAAATAATTTTTTTGTTGTTTTCTAAATTGTTACAGTGAACCATTCCTTCAGATAACCAGTGAGATGTCTGATATGAAACAAATTTGGGAAAACACTCAAGATATCACCATGTTCAATAAAGATGTCAAACCTCATAGTTACAGCAAGGGCAGTGAAAAAATTTAATAGTACAATTCCTTATACGTACAATGACTAAAGTAGTCATCTTGCAAGAGACTGTTTCCCCAAATGGTAAAAAAATTTAACACTCTGGTCTTCATCCGGTTTCAGTTAGAACACAAGCAAGCCTGCCCTGTCGGGGCTTACGAGAGCCCTCAACACAGCTTCCAGCTCAAGAAACCTTCCCCAGCTGCTACCATTCGTTTGTTTTACTGAGAGAATTATCAAACTGATCATCACTCGAAGTAAATGCCTTCATTCTTATGTACAATTAGCATGGATTATTATTTTGTTTTTCTCTTTAAAATATTCTATTATGTAACCTAGGATATAAAGAAAGAGCCCATGTGTATTTTTATTATAATTAGAAACATGAAGTTTTGTCCCAACTCCTTACAATTCTACCTTCATTCATAAGTGGCTCAGAAGTTCCTAATCTACCTCGTTATAGGGACATCTCTGTAGAATTTAAAGCCTAGAAAGCTTACGGCCATGTCATTTAGAAGCCATAATATTACACGGAAATGGAAATGCAAACTCCCTGAGAAACTGACCCGCTCTTCTGAGTACTGATGGTCAGGATTTGAATTTAATTTAACTTTTAAAACATTCCCTCAAATCAGGTTATATAACAACACTCACAAGTATGCCCAGTAAGGAAGCCTCTCCCATTATACAGAGAATTCCTCTGGTTAGTCAATATTCAGAATTGGAATGAATTTGAATAAAGAAGTCATGTTAACTGTTTCATGGCAAGCAGCTGCCTATAAAATTTAGATGCTGGCAGGAGAAGATTCATACAAGATTAACGAAGCTGGACCTATGAGGAGGAGAAACTGACACCCAGAGTTTAAAAACATAACTTGAACTCACTAACGATTACTGTAGCTACTTGTAACCACTAACTGCAGTTTTTGTTAAACAATATCCTATTTTGCATTTAGAAATTATGTAAGAGCCAACAGTCACAAGGCAAGGGCGAATTAGAGAAAGGGAATTATTCATTGCCTGACATGGATGAACTCCGTGTACGGCATGCGTTTAGAAAACACTGTTCTCTCTGTTCAGAAATATTAGTTCACATTCCATTCATTTTGATAACCTTTTCCTTTTCCATCCCAACACCACACTAACCAACTGTGGGTCCATCAGAATGCAGAGATTAGGAACTGCTCTTCACTGAAGTCTGTCTGCGTTGTTATTTTTCCAAAGCAGAGTGACAGATAAAACCCGACTATAAAGGCTTTGTCACCAAAATGCTACTGAAGAGGCGCAATGGGAAAATTCACAAAAAGGAGAGCGGAGTACCAGGAAGAAAATGAAAGGCAAGCTCCTTAAAGTCAAGGAATGTGTGCTTATGTGCTGGTGTTCGTTCCCTCCCCGCAACTGGGCAGCACACAGTCGGCAGATAATGGGTCAGGGGATGACCAGTGAATGAGATCACTTTGCAATTTAGGAATCTTTCAACCTGTTCAATATTTCTTGAAAACGAGACTGAGACCATGAAGTCATGATTCCAGTAGAATTCCCTAAAATTTAAAAAAGCAAAAATAGGTATAGGATAACTCCATGTGAAAACAGAAATAGACAACTTCAGAATTTGGTTGGGTAAAAAGCTGTACCAAGGAGAAGCAAAGTGCAAGAAAAGAATTAGTAGAAACATTGTTATAAACCAAGGGCGCCTGGGTGGCTCGGTGGGTTAGAGCCTCTGGCCTTCAGCTCGGGTCATGATCCCAGGGTCCTGGAATCGAGACCCATATGGGGCTCCCTGCTCGGCGGTGAGCCTGCTTCCCTATCTCTCTCTCTGCCTGCCTCTCTGCCTACTTGTGGTCTGTCTGTCAAATAAATAAATAAATAAAAATCTTTTAAAAACCCCAACTGTATGGAGAGTTACTTAAAATTCTGAGTCTCCCAAAGTAATCCCCAAACTACATAAAGGTTGAAATATGGACTCTATGAAAAAGGAATCTGTTGCCCATTTGTCTACATTCTATGCTCTAAACCTGGAACAAAAGGGAAACTAGATGGAAAAATGGTCCTTTGGCACCAAGTCAGCTCTGATGGCACTGCGCTTCTGAGAGATGGAACCAGCAAAACACAGGCTCTCCGTACTACTAAGCATGATCCTTAAAAATGTGTGACTTGAAAACAATAATATTCCAGTTGTCTAGGCTTTTCCACTGCACAACAATATTTTGACAGCAATGACGAGAACTGTAAGATAAAGCATCACCCACCTATCAGTTAAAGGCACATCAAAAGGCTTTACTGGGTAAGTAAAGATTTTTTATTTTTTTTAAGATTTTATTTTATTTGACAGACAGAGATCACAAGTAGGCAGAGAGGCAGGCAGAGAGAGGAAGGAAGCAGGCTCCCTGCTAAGCAGAGAGCCCAATATGGGGCTCGATCCCAGGACCCTGGGATCAGGACCTGAGCTGAAGGCAGAGGCTTTCACCCACTGAGACACCCAGGCACCCCAGGAAAGATATTTTAAACAGAAAACAAAAGGTACCAATCTTTTAAAAAAATATATACTGGCAAATTGGACTTTATTAAAATTAGTAAGTTGTATTCATTAAAAGAAGCCAGACATGGCCTGACCTGCCTTCAGCTCAGGTCATCATCCCAGGGTCCTGGGATCGAGCCCCATATCAGGCTCCCTACCCTACGGGAAGCCTGCTTCTCCCTCTCCCTCTTCCCCTGCTTCTGTTCCCTCTTTCACTGTGTTTCTCTCTGTCAAATAAATAAATAAATAAATATAATCTAAAAAAAAAAAAAGCCAGACATAAAAATATATTGTATAATTATATACATACCTATGAACATATGTCTAATCACATATAAATACACACTTATAAAGAATACCTGTATACCAAAAGGAAGAAAATCTATTTTATTTGTTTATTTTAAGATTTAATTTATTTATTTGACAGAGAGAGAGAGAGAAAGAGCATGAGCGGGCGGGAGAGGGACAGTGGGGGAGGGAGAAGCAGACTTCCCACTGAGCAGGGAGCCCAATGTGGGGCTCGATCCCAGGACCCTGAGATCATGACCCAAGCAGAACGAAGACATTAGCGGACTGAGCCACCCAGGCGTCCTGATAATCTGTTTTTAAAATGAGCAGAGGACTGGGTCACTTCACGAGAGGTTATTCACGTGGTTCCACAAATGCTCAACATCGTTCCTTATCCAGAAAATGCAAGCGCCAACTAAAACCATGAAAGATTCCACTCCACACTCACCCAAAGGCTCAAGTAAAAAGATCGACAGACACCTCTTGTTGGTGAGGACGAGGGACAATCCCCTAGAGGAGTGTCCGTCGATGCGACTACCTCATCAATGTCTTTGACATCCTGCCAGAGCCAGGTACGCACCCATGACCCAGGACGCCACACCCAAGAAAAGTGAGAGACCAGGTCCACCAACAGCCATGTATAAAAATGTCCACGGCAGCTTCTTCCTTAACTTAGCCTCAGTCTGGAAGCAATCCAAATGCCCACCAAGAGGAGAACAGATACACAGCTTGTGGTATACCCACACAGCACGCCACATGGGATTCACAAAAGGGCAACACAAGCTATGACCATACGCAACAAACATATGCATCCCACAAACATATCGAGTCAGAGGAGCCAGACAAAAGAACATGTGTTGAGTAATTCGTCCGAAGAACAGAGGCAGGCTAAACTAATGTATGATAGAGGTCAGAATAATAGTTACCTTTGGGGTGGGGTAGTGTTCAACGGAGCCTGTTGGGGTTCTAAAAACGTCCCCTATGTTAGGTGGTGGTGCATGATTTCATGTATATGTGAAAACTCACGGAGCTGTCCACTTACGATGTGGCCGCTTTACTAAATTCACCTCACTAAAAAACGTTTTTTCTAAAGTAAGCTCTATGCCCAAAGTGGGGCTTGAACTCATGACCCTGAGATCAAGACTTGCACGCTCTACCAAGGGGGCCAGCCAGGTGCCGCCAATAAAAACAACAGTAATTATTTTAGATGTTCTAGAAGGACATGTATCAAGCTGCAAGAGTGATCACCTCTGAGGAGGACCTGGAAAGGGGGGAGGTGCGACAGCACAGAATATTCTCACCTTCTCCTCATTATTATTTTATAAGAGACCCTATATTTGAGTAAGATATATGGTTTGATTTTCCCATGTTTCCTTGGAGTACTTGGACTTCTCAGTATTACCAAAGAGATGATAAGGGCTATATTTTCCAACACATTAAAAGGGAGGAAGAAAGGGTCTGGTTTTACCTTCAATTTAAGCACATGGGTCATGAGCCCCAGGTTGACCTATTCAAACTAACATATACTGGTCCTTTTGCAAATCCAGATCCCCTGATTCCCATTCACTAGAACCCATGTTAAGTCCTGACATTCAAAACTTTCTGACAGCTGCATCATGGCAAGAGAAAAGAGACTGCATACTTCCTTGAGTTTCATCACCAGTAAAATCCATTCCATTGAGCTATTTCCTCCCCTCATCGTTCCTCTGAGGAACATGGCCAGCCTCACAACATCCAAATCTATTCATCTGCCCAAAGACAAAAACTAACACTTTTTTTCTATTTTATAAATATAAATATAAATTTATTTTTAGTTAAACTGGGTGCCTCAAGGACAACAAAAACCCTCTTGTAAGCAAATTAGTAAGTATCTGGGCACACACGGACACTGGGCACAAAGCGAGAGTCTATAGATGCTGCACACGGACTTGGACAGATTTAGATGATCTGAACACAGCGCTTATGAAAAGTGTGGGGCATTTAAATTTTAAAAAAAGAAGAAAATCAGGCTCAAACCCAGATCCTCAGTACTAGTTTGGAAAAGATGCAGTCCCTTCTCCTGTATCATCACACCCAAACGTAATTTAGACAAGTCCATTCTGCTGATAGTGGGAAGGGTTAACCCAGTCCCAGGGTTCCCAGTGCCGCAGAGCCGACTGCTGCACGAGAGCCTGAGTTATTTCCAAGACCACTGGATAATTTAATCATTTGTGGAAACTGGGGGAAAAGACATTTATATTAGATTCAAAGACTGTCAGAAGTCACAATGGGTAATTACATTATGTAGCAAGAAGAACTGAAACACTGTATCTTTTCAGCTTGATACTGAGGAGGCTTCGCCACCACCAAAAAACAAAGTAGGGATATAACAGTCAAACCGCTGTTTGTTTGGGGAAATTACAGTGCTCCAAGTCACACTCTCAGGCAAAAGAACTTATGAATTCCAATGTTTTGACACTGCTTTACCTGCTCCAATGTTGGGATGCTAAAATCCGGTAACCGATCATATCCTTAGAGAGAAGGTAAGTGGTACTTGCATAAAAATAACAAAATGATGCTCTCGGGATACAGAAACACAATATATCCTTGGAAAAAGTAAGAGTCAAGGAGAACAAGTCAATCTGGCCAGGACCTATCAGAAAGTCCTAAAGCCGTAACTGGACCCAGCAATAGCACTTTCGATAACAAACTTGGGTCTGACCTGAGGGAGATAAACAAAGGGAAAAAAATCATCATGGAAATTTCTGAACCACACAAAGGGCCAGAACTCACACAGCATGTGTGGATCTCAAACCTCCAGTTGGAAATTTAGATTGACGCAGTCTTGGCTGGCAAGTGACCCAAGGGAATGCCAGCTCCCTGGAGAACTCACTTTAACCTTGGCCACAGATAAAATCCCAAGGAACGCATATCCATAATCACACAATCTGTTCTATACCTCACATGTTTTTCTGCTGTGGTTTTTACCTTCTTATAGGACTGAAATATAGGACCATGACATTGGTGTAACATGAAAGCCCTTTCTTTGCGCAGTTTTCACAGTATGTTAATGTTAACTGGGAAGCTATTTACCCTAGTGTGAAAACAATGGATGATACCAAAAACTCCAGCATGGATCAGATTTTTTCATTTTGACCCAAGTAGTCTCATCATATGTGAATTCCCCCAAGAAACTACATGTCTGAGGCCTTAATACTCTGAAAGACTCGCGTCTTAAAGGACAAGGGTTGTGGTGCTCGATACAGATGCCTAGTTTTACTAGGGCTGTTGTTATGTTGGTGGTCTGGTTACAAAGTTCTGTCACTGTTAACTGATCTGTTTCTAAGCCTATTTTCCCCCAGAAGCCCAGTTTGGTTTTTTCAGCCATGTCTTTACAGAACATAAGTTTTGTAGCAATGCATTTATGACATTATAGCAGAAATGTATGTATCACAGAAACACACAAGGAAATAAGTCACCATGAGCAAGTCAGCAGAAACAACAAATTGAAGAATCAATACACAAAGACGTAGACACTGAAATTCATTAAATAGGGAATATAAAATCGGTATATTAAATATGTTTCAAGAAGTAAAATATGACAAAGTCACAAGAAAATAACAAAAAGACTACACAGATTTTAAAGAGAGTCTAAAGGAACTTCTAGAAGTGAAAATGTAACAACTTCTATCTTCATCCATCTTCAGTGGATGTATTAAACCACAGATTAGACACAGCTTAAGAGAGAATTAGTGACATGAAAATTCTAATGTGAAGGAATTACATGCAGCATAGCAGAGAAAGACAAAAAGATGAGAAACAGAAATAGAGCTTAACAGGCAGAGAACATACAGAGTAGAATCCTGCTTGTAGAATCTATAGAGTAAAATTTACCCTGCACCTAATAATCAGAGTTCCAGATGAACTAGCAGAATGGTAGCTAGACACGCATGGGAAAGCTCCAACCAGGAGCCAATAAACTCACCAAGTCAAAAAAAGAGAAAAAAGAAATTCTCAGCTAGATACATTACAGTAAAATTTCAGTGAAGAACTAAGACGCCCCCCCGCCAAAAAAAATCTCCATAGTTACCAAGAAGAAAGGGCGTTATCTTCAAGGGATTAACAGTTAGGCTGGCTTCTCCCCCTCTACAACTTAACACAAAAGACAGCCACAAGATGGTAGAATTAAGTTCCTCCTCTAGGTATAATACAATCACCCTAGGAGTCTATACATGGAGAAATCATCTTTCAAGGATGAGAGTAGCAATCATCCCAAACAAACAAAAACTGAGATTTTACTGTAATAAATTTCTGCTAAAGGCACCTCCAAAGGATGTCCTTTGGGAAGAAGGAATAAGATCTCAGATACAAAAAGAATGGTGAACAAAGAAAGTAGAAAGCATACTTACAGGACTGTGTAAAATTATGAAAGCCTAACTTGTATAATAGAACCCCAGAGACTCACAAACTGCAATGACCCAAGAATTGTTTGGGAAAACATTAGTAAAGATTCCAAATTACTTTGTAGTTTAGATTTAATACGTACGTTAAAATATCTAGGCTAACCAATAAAAGCACAGAAAGAGAATAGATCATCTCCAATCTTTCGTAGAGGCAAAAGATGGAGTGAGGAAAGTGAAACAAGACCAAAACGTCAAAACTGAAGAAGGCAAGAAGTGTCAGAGCAAGAGGTGAGGGAATGCAGAGAGAGAGATACAAAGAGAAAACAAGACAAGATGGTATACATGAACCCAAACTTTCTCTAGGGAAAAGGAAAAGACCATTGGACTGGATGAAAAAGAAATCGAGGGGCGCCTGGGTGGCTCAGTGGGTTAAAGCCTCTGCCTTCGGCTCAGGTCATGATCCCAGGGTCCTGGGATCGAGCCCCGCATCGGGCTCTCTGCTCAGCGGGGAGCCTGCTTCCTCCTCTCTCTCTGCCTGCCTCTCTGCCTACTTGTGATCTCAGTCTGTCAAATAAATAAAATCTTTAAAAAAAAAAAAAAAAGAAAAGAAAAAGAAATCGAGTCATGTGCCATTTCTGAGTGACCCATCCAAATACAAGGACAAAGAAGCAGGTAGGGTAACAGAGTAATAGAGAGAAAGTTTGGGAAAGATCTGCCAGGCACATACTAGCCCAGAGAGCTGCTAAGTATCAGGCGAAACAGACTTCAAGGTATAAAACGTAAGGGTAGAAAGAAGTTCACTACACATGGATGAAAAGTCAAAACACACTGAAGATACTACAATTCTAAAATTTACTTATTTATTTATGTGTTAAAAGCTTTTTTTTAAAAAATTTAATTTTTTAAGTAATCTCCACACCCAACATGGGCTCAAACTCACGCCCCCAAGATCAAGAGTCACCTGCTCTACCCACTGAGCCAGTGGGCAGCCCTAAAGTTAATATTTTCCTAAAGTAACTTTACAATGGAAGAAAAAAATGAGAGAAAATGACAGCTCTTCCACTGCCATCATCAGGATGGTTAACTTGGGGATTACCGACCATGGCAGTAAACGGCTTTGAGTCCCCCGTACGTACTGACCCTGTTAATCCTCCCGTCAATCCTGTTCTGTGTTCCCTTTTGACAAACAGGAAAAGTAAAGCACAGAGAAGTAACAGATCTCTCTCAAAAAATGATACAACACATGGCAGAAAACAACAACAGAACTTCACGATGGGAAGATTTGCGTGACATCATCGGCAAGTTGGATCTAATGAAAATACATAGAGATGGGTAATACATGCTCTTTTCAACTACTTCCAGAACGCCTATAAAAGCGGACCATGTACTGGGCCATAAAACAAGTCTCAACAAACACCCAAGACTCAAACTCAGACTTCCTAGAATGATGATGCAATGAAATTACAGAAATTCATACTGAAAAGATACGTTTACATGTTCATATAATTGAAAATTTTTATTTCTTTTAAAGATTATATATAGGGGTGCCTGGGTGGCTCAGTGGGTTAAAGCCTCTGCCTTTGGCTCAGGTCGTGATCTCAGGGTCCTGGGATCGAGCCCCACATCCTGCTCTCTGATCAGCAGGGAGCCTGCTTCACCCCCTCTCTCTGCCTGATTTTCTGCCTGCTTGTGATCTCTCTCTCGTCAAGTAAATAAATAAAATCTTAAAAAAAAAAAAAAAGATTATATATATTTATTTAAGTGAGAGCGGGAGAGACCTGAGCGGGGTGCAAGGGGTAGAAGGAGGAGAAGCTGAGCAGGGAAGCCCACATGGGGCTTGATCCTAGGACCCTGGGATCATGACCCGAGCCCAAGGCAGGCACTTAACTGACTGAGCCACCCAGCCACCCACAACTGGAAATTTTTATACAGGCTTCCAAATAAATCACAGGAGAGATTCAATAGTAATGGAAACAAACAACAGTAGTACTCCATACCAAAATATGTGGGTTGCGGATAAAATTGTACGGAAGTGAGAAATGTGTTACTTTTTTTTTTTTTTTTTAAAGTAGATTCAATGTAGGGCTTGAACTCACGACCCTGAGATCAAGACCTGAGCTGAGATCAAGAGTCGGACGTTTAACCCACGGAGCTACTGAGGCGCCCTGAGAAATGGGTCACTTAAATGCTCACATTAGAAAAGACGAAAAACGGAAATGAGGTGGGCAAGAAGAAAGAAATCTCTGAAAAGGCAAGAGAATTATTTCCAAAGAGGAAGGCAAAGAAGAAAAAGAAATGAAATGAAACAGAAAATTAAAAAAGACAAGGGAAGCTCCACAACAATAAATTTGGGGTTCTTGAAAATGTGAATAAAAATGATTTCAGAAACCTGATCTTCCAAGAGAAAATGGTATAAATAAGCAATACTGGGAGTCAATAAAGGGGGGAACACAACCACATAGGCAGCAAACAGTAAGGTGAGAGAATATTACAGGCAACTTTAAGGCAATAAATTTGAAAGCTTAGGATGAAGTGGGTTTATGTTTAGAAAAATAACAACCCACAGTATCGACCAAAGAGGAAGCAGACGACGATGAAGGTATCGACTCAGTAGTTAGAGACTTTCCCACAGTGAAGAATTACAAAACAGTCAATAACCAATTAATTTCAATTCACATGTATTATTTCAGAGAAGAGAAAAAAAAGCAACACTCTGAAACTACTAAGTAAAGCCAACTAGGAGGGACAAGAAACATTACAGATCAATTTCAGTGGGCACAGATTCAAGCTGCTTCAGTAAAATAGTAACAAAACAGATTCAGATCAAGTATTTTAAAAACCCCATCACCCCCTAGCTGGATTTGTCACAGGAATGCTAATTTGGTTCAATATAAGAAAACTGACTCATGTAGTCTATCACATTAACAGATTAAAGGAAGCAGAAAAAGTATTGGCTGGTATTGAATATCAAGTCAAGTTGGAAAAAACCTCCTGACAACAAAGGAAAAGAAGGGACTCCCTGAGCTTGTTAAGGGTTTATTAAAATCGTGCACTAATTAATGGAGAAACATTTAAAGTACTCTCTTCATTATCGGAATCCAGATAAGAAGGGCCACAACGGCTGTTCCTGTCCCCATAATGATGGTCACTGCCAACAGAGCAAGATAAGAAAAAAAAAAAAAAGCCGTAAGGAGTGAAAAAGAAATTTGCTGGGATACGACTATCTCTAAGAAAGAACAAACAAACAAAAAAAAAACCGAAAAAAAACCAAAGTGGAAATAAAAAAGAGAGTTTAGCAAGGCATCTGCCTCTAACCTGAATTCATAAAAGTGTTTTTTTTTTTTTTTTTTTTTTTTTTTTTTTATTTATTTGACAGACAGAGATCACAAGTAGAGAGGCGGCGGGTGGAGGTAGCAGGCTCCCCGCTGAGCAGAGAGCGCCATGTGGGGCTCGATCCCAGGACCCTGGGATCATGACAGGAGCCAAAGGCAGAGGCTTTAATCCACTGAGCCACCCAGGCGCCCCAAAGTCACGTGTTCTATACTCCATGTGAATTAAGTAAAAAAACATAATAGTGGATAAAAAAAATCAAGTCCAAAGAAAATAAATGAAAGTATGATTTTGGTTATATAATGATGGAAAAGAGACAAAATTATAAATATTACTCCTTGGAAATATACATATACCTGTGGTAAAGCTGGGACATAAAGCAAGGAGGCGATTAACACCAAATTAAGGGAAAAATACCCCTGTAGGGAGGGGACCAGGAGCAGCAAGTTAGGGACAGACTTCCAAGGCATGAGTAAGATTTTTCTTCTTAAGCTAGCTTGTAGATTACAAGTATTCTTTTGGTTCCTATTCTTTACACTGTACTTATATAATATACATTATTTTAAAAGGTAAACTACCTTTTATTAATAATAGTTGCATGTTTTATTCTTTTTTTTCCCTTCAGCTGTTTGCAGTTTCAGGTATTTCTGTAATCAGCATGGGCAGCTTTTATATTTTTTTTTTTTTTTTTTAAAGATTTTATTTATTTATTTATTTGACAGAGAGAGATCACAAGTAGGCAGAGAGGCAGGCAGAGAGAGAGAGAGAGGAGGAAGCAGGCTCCCTGCTGAGCAGAGAGCCCGATGCGGGACTCGATCCCAGGACCCTGAGATCATGACCTGAGCCGAAGGCAGCAGCTTAACCCACTGAGCCACCCAGGCGCCCGGGCAGCTTTTATATTAAGGCAAGGTCATAAAAGTAGGGGCGCCTGGGTGGCTCAGTAGGTTAAGTGTCTGCCTTTGGCTCAGGTCATGATCCCAGGGTCCTGGGTCTTAGCTCTGTAGCAGGTTCTCTGCTCAGAGAGAAGCCTGGTTCTTCCTCTCCCTCTGCCCCTCCCCCTGCTTGTGCTCCCTTACTCTCTGGCTCAGTCAAATAAATAAAATCTTCATTAAAAAAAAAAAAGAAAAGTCATAAAAGTAATCTTTTAAAAAAATCTCGAATAAAAATCACTCTGATTTTACATTTAGGTAGTAAAATATTTTATAAAGAATGCATACCTTTACAACATTTAGCCCCAAATGATTTTTTTGATCAACTCTGGATCAATCTATTTTATCTGAGTCACATTTTCAATCCTTCGGGGAGCTGGCTCTTTCTTAGGAATTTACAACAAATGAATGGTGATTTATGGTCACTTTACCAGCACATTAATATATCTCTCAGGAAAGTATCCCCACTCCTGCTCAGAGACATTGGTGTGCACTTAAATATATTAGGTCATTATCGAGGAAGCCATGCTAACATGTACCGAAGCTTTAAGCAAGGAATCTGGCAGACTTGGACAAATAACTAAGTAATCCACACTATTTTCCAACTAAACTCATCTCCCACAAATCTGGCAAGAGTGAAAGAAATCTATGAAGACGCTGTGCCTCTTTCTACGTAAAACATGACGCTGCAGACGCCCAGACAGCCCCAGGCAGCCGTGGGATGAATACAGTCCTTTAACAGTCTAATGCTGTTTACACTGTATTGATGACTTTTAGAAAAAGAAAACTCAGCTTCTAGGGAAAAACAGATAGGGAACCACAAGCAGGTACAGTATGAACTTCACCACATTCCGAACTGCGACGCAAGTCCACTTAGAGAAGAGCCCTTGAGGGACGCCCAGGATGCAACCCGCTAAGAACCTGAATGAATCACCTAGAAAATCAGGCCAGCCTGTGTGTCCCTTTATCTCCCCAACGGAAGCATTAGAAGCAGCAGAGCTCTTCCAGATGGCGCAGAACCGGTCTGCTCTGGCTTTTAAAGGGGTTGACTTTTTCTTTGAAAAGCCATTAAGAGAAAGCCACAGCCTCCGGAAACCACGCTCCCCACCCGCCATGAGCCACTCCTAAATCTCCTGTCTTCATCCTGGGGACGACACAAGTCTACAACCTGCTCCAATCACAACACTGGAGACTCCCCAGAAGTCAGCTTCTGGTCCCCACAACCCGTGACACAAAATGCTACCAGCTGATCCCAGGCTGAGTGGCCTGTAGTGGGGACATCAGAAAGGAGAGCTTGGGGACTGGCAGCCCGGAGGAGCGGTGACAGACATCAGAGGAAGGGAAAGGCCAGAGCTCACGACCACCTTACCTTTTCCACATCTGCTTTGGTGACATTGATGTCAGCGTCCATCTTCTCGAAGTACTGCTGCGCCCTGTCTGCCTCTTTGCAGTCACGTTCAAAGCGTCTTTTACTCTGAAAGCAGAGGCAAGTGGTGACAGGGAGCAGTTGGGAATGAAACCATAAGATTCCTATGAGAACGTATCATTTTGTCTCAATCACTGGAAGAGCTTTCTCCTCTAAGCTGCTTGGTTATATATACATCCGAAAGTCAAAGAGCTCTTCTAAAATCTGCATTTATTTCCACCCCAGCTTTCTAACTTTTATACTTTCCATAGGAGTTTTTAGAAACACTTTGCTTGAGCTCTTTGGGCTCCACACTTTAGTCTCAATCATGGTGTCTAGAGATAAAGGTGATTCAAAATGGAGAAGATTTCTAAAGGCATCCATCCCTTTGGTGTTTTTGTTCTGCACTTACGGATCGATGCAAGCTCACATTCAAATCGAAAGTCTACAGGCATTTCTCCAGTGTCTGCTGTGCACTTACTGATTCGAGTTGTTTCCAGCATATCTCTATGTGCTGCTGTGCCTTCCGCCCGTCGTGAAAGTACTGGAAACAGAAAACACGTGGGGATTAGCACCCTCTTTGTCATACTCGTACGTGAGAAAAAGATCCATCCGCCTAAAATCATATTTCATTTTTTTAAAGTGGTCTCCATGCCCAACGTGGGGCTTGAACTCAGGCCCCTGAGATCAAGAGTCATGTGCACTAACGGCCGAGCCAGCCAGGCACCCCCTCCTCCCCAATCATACTGAAATACGATCTAGCACGTGCACGCCAAAGAAAGGAAAGGGTTAAAAAATAAAGAGGAAGTGAACATGCAAACGGTCAGAGTTCCCTTTAAAACTTCAGATATGATAATACTGAATTCTAAGACCTACATACAGCACTTGGAAAAAGACAGCAATGTTTGTTAAGACATATTCATTTTTAATTGCTTTGAGAAGGAACTCCTGTAGCTCACGATCCATCCACTTAAGTTGTACAATTCACCGCCCTTTGCTGTAATCACAGAATTACGCAACCATGATCACAATCAATTTGAGAACTCTTTTTTATCCTCCAAAAAGAGAGCCCGGACCTCTGAGCCGTCATCTTCCCACCAGCCCGAGGCAACCACTACTCCACTTTCCGTCTTTATAAATTTGCCTGTTCTGGGTTATTTCCTGTGAATGGACTTATACAATATGAGTTCCTTCTGTGACTGACGTGATGTTTCCATTAGGACATAATGTCCACTCAGCAGGATGTCTTCAAGGTTCATCCGTGTTGTCACGTGTATCTGCACTTTATCTCTCTTTGCTGCCAAGTGACATAGTGACATTCCATTGTCTGGACATATATAAACATTTTGTTTATCCTTTCACAATCGATAAACACTGGGGTTTTCCCTGTTTAGGGCTGTCGTGAATGATGCTTGTTGCAAACATTTGTATAAAACTTTTGTGTAGTTGGATGTTTCCATGACTTAGGCCTTTTTAGATTTAAAAATAAATTCATTCCCCCCTGCTATATGCAAAGGCCCTGAGGCAGGTAAGTGCATCGTGTTGACTAGTAAGGATCCTAGGGGGCTAGACCAGGGTGAGCCTCGAGAATATCAGGAGAGGGGGTCAGAGAAGAAAGGACCAGACTGCGTAGCATTTTATAGACTTGTGGCCTGAATGAGCTGGGAGCCATGGGTCATTCCAAGTACAGAAGTGCCCTGTTATGTAAAGGAAGGTTCTAGGTAGGAGCCTTTCTCCAACCCTGACCACAGGGTAGCCGTGCAGGTGGGGAGCAGGTCTGAGGGGAATCAGACACAGCTTTCGACATGTGAGCTTGACATTCTAGGAGACCCCCAAGTGGAGAGCCTCCCAGGTTGCTGGATGGCTGCAGGAGAACCCAGAGAGCGGCCAATGCTGTAACGATCAGCGTTACAGGCCATCTAACGGGAGCTCGATGTCAAGCTACAGCCTGGACGAGATCACCAAAGGAGATAGGACCCCAAGGAAAGACCAGCTAGAAACATATGGAAGTATGAAGAAAACAGGGTCCTTTTTATCCGGGGCCCTAAAATCACCAGGGTTTCCTAAATCCTGACCCAGCCTTCAACTGTGACGTCACCAACTTTGTCAATGTGGTGGGAATTTCCCAGATCCGTTCTCTGCCCTGTACTGTGTCCCAAGAGGCTGACCTGCATGGACCACATGCAGGCTCCCTTGCCCTCGGGCTCTGTCCGATTTGCCACAGAGGTTCCGGCATAGCAGAGGGCAGGAATTTCTATCTATCTGCAGCTTGCTCTCGCTATGATGCTCCAGGTTGGCTAGGTCCTCGACCTAAGGCCACAGCTCGGGTCAGGCACTCCTAGGAAATGCCTACAATTCTCCCCTGTCCCCGTCAGATCGAGGGGCCACAGCAGCTCCCCACCCTGACTAGCCCCAGGGTCCTGCGCGAGCACTATTGCTTCTCCAGGGTAAATGCTCCTTTTACTAGACAACCTTCCTTCAGTGACTGGGTGTCAATGTGCATCTGTGTTCCAATGGACAAGGTATAAACCTCGGTGGGGGTACGGGGTGGGGGGGGTCCATGGCCAGAAAGAAAGCAGAAAGCAGGACAGGCGGAACAGGTCCCCTCCGTGTAGCCTTGTACCTTTCCATCCTCCCCTAGTCAGAGCCTAGGGCCCGGCTGAGCCACAAAGGAGGGCCGGGGACCGGGGGTTGGGGGGGTGGACAGGAAGGAGGAGACGAAATCAGATTTTGGTTTTTTAACAACAGCGTTCTTCTTATCTCTCTCTCCTTTGAGGCCACGTTTCACTGTTGTTAAGTTCCTTTTTGTGGCAAGTTTTACCCATCCAGCAATATCTTTTTCTTTTTTTTTTTTTTTTTTTTTTTTGTCTCCATGAATCCAAGAGGAGCCCCCTGGGGGCTTCATTCCTCAAGTTTCATAACAGACGTAGGGATGAAACTGAACGGAGATCGAGTCTCAGGCTAGAAATAAACAAGCAAGGCGGGGATCGAGGCAGTGGAAGTAAGGAGGAGGCTGAGGGCAGAGCTAGGAAGATCCTGAACCTTGGAGGAAGTACAAAAGGCAAGTGGGTTTTCTGAAAGCCAAACAGACATCACTTTAACACGGAATGGAGGGCAGGAGGGAGGGAAGTCCTGCGGGCAGGGAGTCAGGGGAAGAGAGAGCGGACAGCGAGGCAGAGGAACAGGCTTAGCGGTGCCCTCTCTGGCTCCTGGAGCCCTGCCCGGTCAGAAGCTACATTCCTGAATTGTCAAGAGGACGATCCCCCATTTCGCAAGCAGAATTACTGTGTTCTGCGATTTGCTGGAAAGATCTCCCTATCCCCCGGCCCAGTTTTACTTCGAGATTTAAAGACAGACATAAAGACATAAAAAAAAACCCTTAGCACCAAACTCAGACCTGTGCTCTAGGTTTATGGTCTTGAAATGGGTGTTTTCACAAAATGCGAGGCCAGGCCTGGGCTGAGAGGAAACACACACAAGAATACGCAGAAAGTGACAGGCACCGCCAGGAAAGGCTGAGTCGGCTGTATCATCAAAGGAATCTTCTCTGGAGACAATAGGTACTCCCCCTCCCCCCATGCCCCACACACACACACACACACACACACACACAGAGTCATATTCTGGGAACAGAAGGCTGATTTTGATTGAAAACCCACACAGTAAACTTTCTCCCTGCTCCTTCATTTAATACTCAAAAATAAGTATCATCTTATTTTTCAAGCACGGTTGTGCACCTTGACCTGACAGAGAAGCTTTCTCCCACGAAGGACTCCTTGGCCGCAGTCCTGTCCGACTAAAACAACCATCTGAGAACTACACTTGAGATCCTAATGTCTCCCGTGACATAAGGAAAAATCAAGGTGTCCGTGATTTTCCTTCTAACGTATCTCTCCCGGTACGTGGTGGTGCCTGAGCCCTTAGGAAATCAGAGAGTGGTACCGAAGGCCTCTTGACCGTCCTGAACGTACCACGACCTCGACAGCAGTCATCTGGGGCCACCTCTCTCTCTCTCTCTCCTCCTTCAGTCGGAAAAGCTAGCTAACAGTTACAAAGATAAACAAACAGACCGGCTTGCCAGATGTGCGTGTTGTTTATTAACAAACAATGGCAAAGCGTTGCTTCCCAGGACAGTGAGCAAGTGTGTCTCTTTAAAGTGTGCCTAACAAACAATGGCAAAGCGTTGCTTCCCAGGACAGTGAGCAAGTGTGTCTCTTTAAAGTGTGCCTCCGAGCTCTAAATAAAGAGGAATTGTTCTCTAGAAAAAGATAGTAAGTCTTTTGGAGCCACAAAGTGAAGTCATCACAGTGCTTTTCTCCTATCAGCAGAGATGGGAAATGGCATCTCTGGGGACCCAGAGAGATGCGGCTGACTTTCTCCTGGAAGCAGGGTGCTTTCATTTCTCTTCAGCAGTAATAACAGACTTTTGAAAATGCCTGATGGTATCTCAGCAGACAGCGAAACTTACTTTCATTTCAACTTTTTGGTTAGACCTTAAAAATATACGGGTAGAGTCTACGTATACAATAAAAGCATCCTTCCAGATTTTTTAGGATTCTCCCAGTAAGCAGGGGCCGCTGAGATAAGAATCAGAGGAAACCTAAATTAAGCAAGCACAAACTTTAAGAAAAACTACAACGACAAAGCTTCCAAGAAGGTTTTACTGCGCTGCAAGAGATCGCCCTTAGACTGTGAAAATGTTTATCATTCACACTCCACAATTAGGTACAACAGCTGCTCGTTCTTACACTATTTATATATAATAGACCACTGATTTTTAAAACTCCATAAAAAAGCAAAATATGGCAATGATGTGAGAACAGCCAAATCCAGAAAAAAAGGGAAAAAAAAAAGAGAGAGAGAGAGAATAAACACTCAATTGAGGACAGTCAACCATCTGGAATTTTAAATAAAACTCAGATTCCCCAGATGAAAACAAAGGAACACAAGACTTGAAAAGGGCAAAGAAAAAAGGGGCTTGCAGAAAATATGTCTGTGACAAATATTATAATTTCCTCAAAACCCACAGCGTGGTGGGTCTGAGCAGCTTCCAAGCCTGACTCGGGATTAATTAGCACAACTACGAATCCTTGCTGCAGAGACATGGCTGGGGACCGGGGAAGGAAACTCAACCACCGTCAGTCCCGCTCACGGGAGCCACCGCAACCCCAAACCATAGACCTAGAAGCGTTGGTGATGGCAGCGCATTCTGATCTGTGTGGGATGGTCACAGGATTAAATAAACATGATTTATTCAGGAAGGTCCATTTTCCTCCATCTATTTATAACGCAAATACTGTCCCAGTGAACTACCTCCCAGTGTCAGGCTCAGTTGCTTAACCCTACCCATCCCCTCGACCATCTGGGCACCGGGCAGGGGACCCCACGTGCGATCCAGCAGCCGGTGCCAAGTGGCCTTTGTCCTCTCCTGGGGTGCCGTCTCCCCACAGCTCCTGTCATTCTCATGCCGGCTTTTGCTACCCAGACCTCTCCACACACTGACAATTCACCTGGACTCCAGGAGGCTTGTATCTGTCTTTCAGAATAACCCCTTCTCTCACATTCCTTAAAATTCTGATTGTTTTTGAAGAATCTCAATTAACTCTTTTTTGGACTTGAACTCACGACCCGGAGATCAACAGTCACATGCTCTATGGGCTGAGCCAGCCAGGCGCCTCCTGATTAACTCTTAGGATGAAAGAGTCTGAAAATGACCAACATGGAGCAGTGATGCCCCTCACTCGACCCCTGCTGAGGGTATCAATCCCGGACTTCCAATCCCAGACAATGCGCATCACCATCAGTAAGAGTTTCAGATAAGGCGCCAGGTTGACGAGGGTGAGACGTTAGAGGCAGTAATCCTTCCCCAATAGGCTGAAAGCTCTTACAATCAACTTTATTCATTCCACACATATGAATTACACGCCCCCAGGTGCAGGGTGCGGCCCATGCTGGGTGCTGTCCTTGTGGCCACGGTGGTAAGAGAAAGAGGACGAGGCACAGAGAGGGCGGCTGTGGGTGCAGCAGCATTTTCAACAGATCCGGATGACATTTTTTGAACAAACTGGAGGCGTGAACTTGCAAAGGTCTAGGGAAGGAAAGATCCTTCGGAGCGGCTGGAACAGCAGTGGAGGTGCCCTGAAGCAGGAACGGGCTTCCTGTGGTCCTCGACGGCTGATGCCAACGTCATCAGACCGAGATGAGCGGTAAGACAGAAGCCGGCAAGGGCTGGACCGCGGACAGCGGTTTCCCGGGCCGCGCCGAGGGTGAGGGAAAGCTAGGGAAGGACCGAGGAAGGGAGGGACGGGGTCTGTCTGCAGGATGACAAGGCTGCACCGGCTGCCGTGCGGAGAACGCACCGAATGGGGCAGGTGCGGCGGAGGGACAGGGAGGAGGTTGCTGCACCTGTTCACGGGACAGCTGGTGGCACAGGTGGAGACGGGGAGCTGCGCCACAGACCTTGGGAGCAAGAGGGATGAGGTAGGAGGCTTGGGGCAGTCCTCCAGGTGAGACAATGAGGGACCGGATGAGGGGTGAGAAGGGTTTGGATTCAGAACGTTTACTGAAGGTAGAGCGGACAGGACCTGATCTGTATTATATAGACAGGGCCCATATTATATGGGGTGTGAAGGAAAAAGAAGTCCTGGACGCCCTATTGTTTGGGCCAGAACCATTACATTAACAAGGAGTGCCATTTAACGACCCGAGGAAATGCAGACTGGAACAGGGGTATGATAAAGGGGTTTGGGGGATCCACAGTTTCTTTTTGGATGGGATAAAAAGCCCTCTGCATCGCACAGCTAGGCATCACTCCTAGTGCTGCTGGGCTCCAGGGACACTCCCTCCCCCGACAAGGGGGTGCTCGGAGATGCTGCATCGGGCTCATCCAGGGAAATGGCAAGTGGGTACCTGGATACAGGAGAGTCAGCTGGGACACAAAACATCCGTGAAACAATTCCTGGTTCTAAGAAGAAAAAGAAGGTCTCGTTCTAGCTCATGAGGGAGCACCACAAAACCCAAAGCTGCACTTCAAATCCAGGGAATCAAGAGCAGAATGTCAGCCTCCTGATAACTAGGTATGTTATAACTAGGTATGTTAGCCCACAATTTCGGGTGAAATTTTAATGATTCTGCAAATGACAGAACCACAGCGGTGACAGGGCCTTGATGAACAGCACGCGCCTGTCACATGTCCTCCCAAAACAAAGGAGACATAACAAAACCAAATACACCTTCTAGAGATACATTAAACCAGGAGCTATCCGTGGGTGTCCCACCAGCAGGACATAGGCATTAGACCAGCAACTTCTACAGGGCTCCCTGCTTTCGGATTTATTTAAATAAAGGTGGTAACCCCAGTAAAGAGGAGGTATTATGGAAACCCTCCTCTCCAGGTCATGAAATCGAAAAGTCCCTCTTGGCTTTCTGTGTTCTCTCCTCACAGGTCCTGCCTGGCTTTATAACGGAGCACCCCAGGTGCGTCTCAATGGGACCGGAAAGATCAGAAATTGACTTGTAATGACTTGATCACACACGTAAGACCGTTTTAGTTTCTGCATTCCCTCACGCTAGGCTTTGTCTGTTTGCTGAAATCTCTTATAAAAACATATTTGATGCATAGTAGGGTCAGTCCACGCTACAAAACTGCCTTATAGGATATTAAGTCCTTCCCTAAGTTCCTAAATAGGACCTACCCAATAGCTAACTTGGAGACCATGGTATCTTTTAGTATCAATTTTTAAACACCTCTGGGACCTCAGGGAAAAGATATAACTGGCCAACCTAAGTAATGTGGGGTCTTGTAAGCACTCTCTGAGTTTATAAAAATTTTAGTGAGTCATTGAAGGTACTGTATAATCGTTTCCTCTAGAACTTTTCAGATAGCCGCTGCCAAAAAGCGATTCTGTTCCTGGCAATATTTGGTAATGAACCATACTTTCCACCTGCTGAGAAAAGCTTGCTTGGAAGTTCCAGTCAATGTCGGCCAGCACCTCCTGACTCCCCTTCTGGAGCTACAAATCTCTATAAAAATCCCTCTTACACGGTTCGCGGTGATCACCGTGCATTACCCTGAAACACACTCAAAGGCTCGAGCTGAACCAAACCACCTCTCCGAAATTCTTTAACAACTTGATTCAATGGGCAAAAATCGCCAGCAAGGGTATCTTTACCCTCATTCTTATAGGGGAATCTATCTGATAGCGACTCTGAACTACCCACACTTCAGATCGGGTAATTCACAACCTCGTTGATCATTTCCGTGACTTAGGAATCTCATCTACACTTCTCTCAAAGACCATCACTCTTGTAAATGACCAGAGCTTAATTAAGAACCATAAATCACGTATGTTCGACCTCGTACTCTCTTCCTGGGAATTTAGCTTGGAGGAACGGTGCCCACCCCACGCACAAAAGAGCTATGAAAGAAACGAGTTCTCTGCAGTACTCTTTATATAACTAAAAGTACGTAAATAACCCGAAACTGGTAATAGCCTACAGGTCAAATAGTAAAGAATTAGTTAAGTGAATGATACGAGCATTAGAATAATGCATAGCCACTAAGATTCTAATGATGAAAACTACCTGTTTTCATGCAGAAAAATAAAAACTGCTTATGAAATTAAATGGGGAATAAAGAAAAATGTAAGTTATATCCATATAGGACTAATATGCTTAATTGTTATATATAGGAAATATATTTATATAGACATATTACATATACATGTCTATATCAGTCTTTGTAAACATCAATATCTTTGTGTCTATAAGTGACACCTAGAAAATAACTTGGAAAAAAATGAGGATTTTTACTTTTAAAAATTTCAAGTTTTTGTTCTTTAATCCAGATTTTTGGTAACATTCTTTAAAAATATTGACAATTAATACATGAATCATAACATTCCCCCCTTCAAAAAAGGGGGAAGAGTACATAAAAGAAATAGAAGTTCTTTTTTTTTTTTTTTTTTTTTAATTTTTAAAGTAGACTCCACACCCTGACGGAGGAGGGTGTAGACTCCACACACCCTGACGCAGGGCTTGAACTCACGACCGGAGATCAAGACCTGAGCATAAATTAAGAGTTGGATGCTCAACCGACTGAGCCACTGGTGCCCCAAGAAACAGAAGTTCTGGGACACCTGGGTGGCTCAGTTGGTTGGACGACTGCCTTCGGCTCAGGTCATGATCCCGGAGTTCCGGGATCGAGTCCCGCATCGGGCTCCCAGCTCCACGGGGAGTCTGCTTCTCCCTCTGACTTTCTCCTTGCTCATGCTCTCTCTCACTGTCTCTCTCTCAAATAAATAAATAAAATCTTTAAAAAAAAAAAAAAAAAAAAAAAAAGAAACAGAAGTTCTTTTTGCATGTCAGCTAAAAGAGATGACTATTCTATTTATTGCAAATCTCTCAAAATCTAGGAAAATCAGGCAAGTATAAAAATTTCCAGATTTTACACATTAAAACTAATCATGTTGCCTCATAAAGAATATTGATTTCCGGGCACCTGGGTGGCTCAGTGGGTTGAGCCGCTGCCTTTGGCTCAGGTCATGATCTCAGGGTCCTGGGATCGAGTCCCGCATCGGGCTCTCTGCTTAGCAGGGAGCCTGTTCCTCCTCTCCTCTCTCTGCCTGCCTCTCTGCCTACTTGTGGTCTCTCTCTGTCAAATAAATAAATTTTAAAAAAATCTTTAAAAAAAAAAAAAAGAATATTGATTTCCCAGTAATTTCTCCTGAACACCAGTAAATCCCAAATATTGTCACATAGTACAGATTTATTGATAATTTACATCTGTAGACAAAAAACTGAATACAAAGCAAAGGAACCGGCAGTGTGTACTCTGACTTATGTTCTCCCCAAAGACAGGCCACTGATTCTCTCTAAAGAGAAGGTGAGTACCTTGCTAAAATCTAATTTCTGGGGTGCCTGGGTGGCTCAGAGGGTTATGCTTCTGCCTTCGGCTTGGGTCATGATCTCAGGGTCCTGGGATCGAGCCCCACATCGGGCTCTCTGCTTGGAAGGGAGCCTGCTTCCCCCTCTCTCTGCCTCTCTACCTACTTGTGATCTCCTCTCTCAAATAAACTAAAAAAAAAAAAAAAAAAAAGTTATTCTTGAAAAATCAATGCATTTTCCTAGCAACGAGCCTATAAATTTGTGTCTCGGAACAAACTGTTTCCTTAAGATACTATGTGGGAGAGTTGCACGTCTTATGGGATCAAGGGAGGTGTGGACATGGCTGCCTAAAACCCACCTTTTCTCCAAAGAACGTGAACCGCAGGTGTTGTTCTGTTTTATAATGGGAGATTTTTAAGACTTCAAGGACACACAGCTGGCTCATTATCATGAAGTGGCCCCCAGGATGAGAAGAATGTCCATCTCTCCCTCTACTTCCCTCTTACTACCTTCCTTTCAAAGGAAGGAAACATTCTTTACAGAATGAGCTCTGTCACCACAAAGACCCTTGTTAGAGATTCATCTATTCAAACACAGCAAAATCTAGAGGAGAAATAATTTTCCAGTAGTATTCCAAACTGAACTTGGAAATGACTCGATATGCAGTAATGAGATCCAGCAGTAATCCTATAAATTTGAAATCATCCCTTTGGGCAGACAGGATTTCGCCGCTGTACCAAATGGCCCAAAACGCATTATACTAATGGTTAAGACTGGCACTTAAGCAAGACATGATTTCTGGTTAGCTCTGAGAATTACTAGCTAGACCTAAAATGGTGAAAGCCTCTCATTTCAATGCTGTCCACCAATTCTACATTTTTAGAAAGTTCTTTTTAAATGCACCGGGCCATACTGTTATGACATACGGTCTCAGGGAAGCCTGTATACCTTCCTGCTTTCTGTAATAAACCCTGATCAGAACACTCGAGGGGAGATACCTGGGTGGCTCAGTCGGCTAAGTGTCTACCATCAGCTCAGGTCATGGTGGCAGGGTCCTGGGATCGAGTCCTGCATCCAACTCCTTTCTCAGCGAGGAGCTCACTAGACTCAGAATGGGGCTCAGAGAGCCCTCGGAACCCAGTCTAATGTGTCACAGCTGGTGGGGCTGCCTGAATCCCAAGCCCATTTGTTGACCAGAACATCCTTTCCTCTCCTAGCCTGACAGCCTCCCAGGGAGCTGTGGACACACAGCTGGTCTGGGCTCTCCCTCTCCTAGGGAAGATGTGCAGCACGCGGTCAGCCCTTCACAGCAGCATGGCAACAAGGCCCCTGGCTGGGACACCGGAAGACCTGGATCTGAGTTCCAGCTCTGTTGTGTCACTTCCGCTGGTCACAAATGTCACCACAAAGTAGAGAAGATCCCATTCTGCTGTGTTTTTAATAAGAGTCATCTTTTTTAAAAAGATTTTTATTGATTTATTTGAGAGAGAGAGAGCAAGAGCGAGCGCACACAGAGGGAGAGAGAGACTCCTTGCTGAGCAGAGAGCTTAATGTGGGGCTCGATCCCAGGACCCTGAGATCATAACCCAAGCCAAAGGCAGATGCTTCACGGACCAAGCCACCAGGCGCGCCAAGAGTCATCTTCACTTTTTTCTTTCTTAAAAAGATTTAATTAATTAATTTATTTGAGAGAGAGAGAGAGCATGGGGGGGGGTGTTAAGGGAGAGAGGGAGAAGCAGACTCCCCACAGAGCAGGAGCCTGACTTGGGACTTGATCCCGGGTCTCCAGGATCATGACCTGGGCTGAAGGCAGCTGCTTAACCAACTGAGCCACCCAGGTGCCCTACGAGTCATCTTTTCAAGAATAAGTAAGATCATTCATTAATAAGAGTCAGAGGAGCCCAAAGGGAAAGCTCTAAAGGAGAAATATTGGTCATTATGGTTCAACCTCAAGGAGGGCCTTACCTAGAGCTGATTGCCCGTGAAGAAGCGGACACTGTCTAACCCGGCATCCTTGAATGTAAGTTAAAGAACGTCACTCAGTGGAAACAAAAACACGCATGTGAACATGCATGGCCCCGAGAGCCACACAGAGCCACCCCCCGGGGAAGGGCCTGACCCCCACCTTGCTGCCTCCAGCCTCCTGGTCTGGGATAAAATGTGTCACTGTCCGCCCTCCCGAAGGGGTGCTGTGAAGAGAAAATGTAAAGCCTAATAGCTCTCAGTTATTATAATCCACAAAAATGAAGACTCAAGGCGAAACAATTAAACAGACAATATAACCAGAATAATTTCTAAAGTCGCCGCGTATCAATATACAACCTAATGGCCCATTACGTGGTCATTCAAAATAATGATAAATATGTAGGAAAAAAGCACAAAGGTTCATGATGCATTCCATTGAAACACCACAAATACACATTTACGTATGGCTATTCTTTCTTTCTAGAACTTTAAAAGGGTTCCCAATTTCCTAAAATGTCATTTCATGTAATTACGAAATGCTTCCAGAGCCCGGTGGTTGTCGCTCTTCCCAGTGGAACATCTGACTCAGATGTGTGCTTGTAATTCTCCCTAAAATAAAAGGAGCACTACGAACTGCAGATCTTATTTAATGTGTCTCTGTATCACCTATAATTTACTCTATAAATGACTATAATTCCTGATTAAAAAAGGAACAGAATTCAAGCTACAGATATGACGGACTGTACAAAAGACATGATTAGCAGTGAATGAATAAAACAAAAGGACCCAATCATAACAATGAAAAGGAAATACAAGGATCCTCCACTAATGACACAAAGTCCAAGAACAAAGTGAATCAAGTTGAGTCTAAGACGGCTCCTCTCTACTTCCTAATGCTTACTTCCACCCTGGCACTCTTCCAGGTGCTTGGGATACGACAGGAGCCAAGAAAATTCTTGCCCTTGAAGAGCTTACATTCTAGTGTGAGACGAAAGAAAACAAATATATAAAGTGTTAGATGTTGGTAAGCACTATGGGAATACAGTAAAGCAGGGAAGGTGGTGGGAATGAGGCGGGGAAAGAGAGGAGAGACTTTGTAATTTTAAGTAAGGTGGACAAGACAGACCTCAAGAAGACGCTATTCCTGAGAAGTCAGTAAGCGAGCTCTGTAGATATCTGGAGCCAAAGGTTTCGAAGGAGAACAGAGCCAGTACAAAGGCCCTGGGCCAGGGTGACACAGGGTGAGGTTGAGCAATAGCAAGGGGGCCATGTGGCTGGAAGAGAGGCATTCAACAAAGTTAACAGGAAGCCAGTTTATGTGGGCTCATATCTCATGATTCACTTCAGAAACAGAATTTATATTCTGTACTAAAGTAAAGGCAGAAAGTTCTGGTTTAGGGTGTTTGCTAAATTTCTAAGCTACATGGGTAGCTGAAGGTCAGTCAAAAGACACAAAGCACTGAACAAAGAAACAAACAGGAAGAAGGTATAAACTTTGCAAGGTTGAGGGAAGTTCAAGAACCTGGGAAGCAGTCCAACATCAAGTTCAGATTTACTCTATTTAGTTTATGATTATATTAGACATTTGTGCTTCATTCTGAACTTCAGTATTCTGTGCACTGCTTCCTTTCCATCATAGAAAAGATCTTTAATGAACGGTCTGGAAGATGCTGTCATCTAATTTGGGGCTCTAGTGCAGGGTTTCTCAATCTGGGCACTATGGACATTATGGGGCAGGTAATTCTTTGTTGGAGAGGCCGCCTGTGTATTGTAGGATATTTACGAGCATCTCTGGGTTCTACCCACCAGATGCCAATGGCAACCCCCTGGCCGGTCAAAACTATCTCCAGATACTGGTAAGTGTTGCCGGGGTAGGCAGAAAAATTGTGCCCAGTTGAGATCCACTGCTCTAATGTGAACAGATAAAATATGTCATCTCAGTTTATGAACCCGTGGTTTTTGCTTTGTTTTTCAAACCAATGGTTGTTCTTAAGGCATATATCTGTTCCTAACTACTAAACTCGCCCAAAGCTATGTGCTACCTATTTATAGCTTACTTAGAAAGAAGTAAACTCCTCAGATGTTCCAAAAACTTTCCTGTCCCAGGACCTTTGCACTGGCTGCTACCTCCGTTGCTTGTCCCAGGCAACTCTACCTCATCCTTTGAGTCTTATTAAAACGTTGGCTGTTTAGGGCCCTGGAAAGCTTCTCCCCGATCCTGAGCACAAGCATGTTAGGTACTCCTATCATCTCCTCCTGTGGCACCTACACGCATACTTCACAGCAACAATCACAACTGCAATTAAGTAATTATGTTGATGATTATTATTTAACATCTCTTCCATTTGTTCAGTAGCAATCCCACCTTCTCTGTTGGTTCCTGCATGTCCAGGGCACCAGAAGAATTATGGTGGACTTGGATTTAAATGAGAAAAGCATTATCGTGGGGCAGCTTTAGTACTTTATTCCTAACAAATTATGATGCCCTGTGTAAGCCATCAGAGAACAAGGACACGAACAGCAGCTTACAATTAAACCTTTTAGGACAAAACCTTGACTATGAATAAACTTTATGTGAGTGCATGTTTTTCTCCTTTGTTAACAGTAAGAGCTATGATAAGATGATAATGAATGCAGGAGGACCAAAAAGGGCCTCTTCCTTCGAGGACCCAGAAAACAGTTGATGGCACTGAGATCATCTTTCTGGCTTTTGTGAACACATTATAAGCATTTAAGTTAATACTCCTTATTCCACGCCGCGTGGACTACCTGATATCGCTTATTCTTTTTATGTGTGAGATCCTCAAATACATTTAAACTCCTCTTAGGGATTTTATTCGGGGGGGAGGGGTGTCCTCAGATAAGTTTCAGTGTCTGAGGGACCCTTGCAAAGACCTAGAAACACCTTCTAGGAACAGGGTCCATAACTTTTTCCACGATTCAGTTCAAGACGCACCACGTTATAGGACTGTGTTTAATCTGAAAGCTTCTAGGAGTATTCCCGTTGCCCCTGGTCCATCTCTTAGGAAGGAAAAAACAAACTTCTGTTACCGATTTCCTCTCCTGCTTCAGCTCCTGGACGTAGCGGGCTAACTCCACAGTGATGTTCGAGGTCATGTTCTCGGAGATAACTTCATGCTGCCCAGCGTAATCATTCATTTCATTCAGGGTGGAAAGGAAGGCTTTACAAGCCGTATACCTACGGAAATGAGCACACGCCACGCTTTCAGACAGGGGCCCCGTCCGTTCTAACACTGTATGTGCTGACGAAATATTAATTAAAATCAGGTTAATGTGCGTCAATGTCCCATAGGATCCCAAAAGTTCATTACTCATAAGAGCGTTCTCGTTGAAATGGCTCAGAATTAATTACCACTGAAGCACTCTACATTCTGTGAAGCCGAACCGCTCTATGTAAGGCAGTATTTAGCCTCGTTAATCCTGGTTCAAATATGACCCCAGATACCGTACATGCCAACTATGCATTAATTCAATGGGTGTTTAGATCTAAATTGGAGATTTAACACTTTTGCACTGTCCATGCTAAGGTGCCTAAGTTGCTTACTGGAATGGACAGATTTCTCAAAGAGACGCCTGACATTACAAAAGCCAATCAAGACCATGGAATGCACAATCCTCACTTCCTGTATTTGCTGAGATTACATTCTGAGCTTTTCCCAATTACCTTAATTGAAACAATCTGGAATAGGTCTAGTGACTCAGCGCAAGTTAGCCGAGCCGGGTTTTTACCGTTCTTGATGCCAATTTAAAAACTAGCACAAACACGGGTGGGGAATGCAGCTTATTTTTGTACATTTCCTTTCCCCTTTCCTTCATCAGCATCACGGCCGGTGTAAAGATTACCAGCACATAATTATCAGCGTTAAACAGACCTGTATTCTTCTTCCTCCTTCGAGTTCTTTTTAGGTTGGTATTTCTTTGCGAGGTTCCTAAAACAAAAATGCAGACATATCACCTTCTATAGAAAGATGATTGAGAAATCGGGAATGAGAGATGAAGTCAGTGCTTTGTGCGTAAGTTAAAACAAAACAAAACAAAAAAAAAAACGCAAAATGTCCGCAGCTGAAATCCATTTATTTCCTTCCTTTTTTTTAAAGAAAGTCATCTCTACACCCAATGTGGGGCTGGAACTCACGACCCCAAGACCAAGAGTTGCCAGCTCTCCCAGCTGGGCCAGCCAGGTGCCCCTGCTTCCTTGCATCTTTTCTGCATGGGAGATAAAGCTCTGGTTGTGAAAGATTTGCATCGTTTTTAATCTTTTACCCCAAAGGTAGAGCACGTGAGAACAGAAAGGGTCAGGAGTTGATGCTAACCTGGCTGTTACAACCTGACTTTAATTGGAGAGTACAGACCATGTGTGCACCTGCGGCCGATTTCATCTGCAGCACTGAGCTGAGGGTGAGTTTCCCTCCGGGCCACCGTTCCCTCCCGATCATCTTCACGATGATCCAAGAAAAGCATGTGGACTATGTCCAAATGCTCAAATTAAAAATCCAAGTACCGGGTGCCTAGGGGGCACCGTGGTTAAGCATCTGACTTGGTTTTGGCTCAGGTCATGATCTCGGGGTTGTGTGCTCAGAAGGGAGTCTACTTGAGATTCTCTCTCTCCCTCTGCCCCTCCCACTCGTGCTCTCTAAGATAAATAAATAAATCTTAAAAAAAAAAAAAAAAACAAGTGCCAAAGGCATGTTGTCAGGGCTGTGTGGTTGCTCCTGCAAAGAGCTAATGAAAAGGAAAGGAATTTAGGGGCTGTTAACATAAGACGTTTAATTAGGAGGACCTGCCTGCCCAGGAGATTTGCACTGACCACACTCAGATGAGACAAAATCACTCACATCTCTCTTTCTAATCTCGCCTCCAGGTCAAGAATCCAGACAATCTTTACATTTAACACACTTAAATTTACACAAAAACCAGGAGGTAACCCTGAAAAAAATGAAACTCACTCCCATGGATCCCACCCCTGACTTGGGTGGCAACAGCCAGGAGAGGCTGACTAACGGTCCATGACGGGGGTCCTCACTTGACCACAATGCAGTACTCACTTCCCTGTTTATCCCGTTTCTATTCCTCTTTCCTAGTAGCTACTTTCATTATTTCACATTTTCTTTTATTCTCCCTGAATCTACAGATTCGCCTAGAAAAATGTGCCATCATAAGTTTACAATCTTGATCATGGTACTTTTTACATACAAAGTGGATGTGATTACATCTCTAACAGGTGTTACTAGATGACGTGAGGCAATGGACTTCAGTATAAAAGGGGCGCCTGGGTGGTTCAGTGCGTTAAGCTTCTGCCTTCGGCTCAGGTCATGATCCTGGGGTCCTGGGATTGAGCCCCACATCAGGCTCTCTGCTCAGCGGGGAGCCTGCTTCCCCCTCTCTGCCTGCCTCTCTGCCTGCTTGTGATCCCTGTCTGTCACATAAATAAATAAAAATCTAAAAAAAAAAAAAAAAAAAAAAAAAAGACATTGCTCTGGGATGGGTTGAACCCAGACAAATCAGTGAGCAAGTCTGGGCGTCATCTGGGAGTTTAAGGGAGTTGGATGAAATGACCTCTATTGCCCCTTCAAGTTTTCTGATGCAGTATATAACACCCAACAGAATATCAATTGTTGCAATTTAAAATGAAGTTATTGGATGCTTGGGTGGCTCAGTCTATTAAGCATCTGCCTTGGGCTCAGGTCAGGATCCCAGAGTCTCGGGATTGAGTCCCGAGTCCCTGCTCGGCAGGGAGCCTGCTTCTCCCTCTGTCTGCCGCTCCCCCTGCCTGTGCTCTCGCTCTCTCTGACCAGTAAATAAATACAACCTTTTAAAAAATAAAATAAATAAAATAAAATGAAGATATGAAGAGCACGTGGGTGGTGCACTCAGTAGAGCATGTGAGTGTTGATCTTGGGGTCATGAGTTCAAACCCCACGTGGGGCACAGAGCTTACTTAAAATAGTAATGATAACAGTAATATCATCAATAGTAATGAAATAAAAGTAAAATGAAGACATGAGCATATGATCATTTCAAAATTTAATTAATTTTTGACTATTAATTATAATTAATAACTGATGAGAAGAGAACGTTCCTGCTTGAAGGCTGCTCTGGTGTGACCCATGCTTCAATAAACCAAGTCATATTTTCTCTGCTGATACTCTGGACGCATAGAACAGTTTTCCTAATAAATCTAGATCCAAAAGGATGCTGAAAAACATTTCCTTTAAAAATATGGCTTAGGGGCACCTGACTGGCTCAGCAGGTGAAGCATGTGACTTTCGAGCTCGGGATTGTGGTTCGAGCCCCACACTGGGTATAGAGATTACTTCAAAAATAAAATCTTTGAAATAAATAAATTAATTCATTAATAATGTGGCTTAAAGACACAAATAATGCAAAGGAGAGAAATCTTCCTTGTTGAAAGCACAGTACAGCGAGATGGTTCACCACAGTCACTCCTTAAAAGGCAGATTTAGTAAAAACAGTCCATCGTACTTAACAGGTGGCCAGGATGGAAAGGGGAACACATGGAAAGCACATGACTATAAAACCAAGAGGTTCTTTTCCACATAGACATAGAGTAGAATATATGGGAAGTTGGAGTGTTAAAAAGCCTATTGGCTGCATGTGTTTTTTTTTTAATTTGATTGGTTTTTTTTTTTTTTTGGCAGAGAGGAAGAGGAGTTGGGGGGCGGGGGCAGAGGGAGCGGGAGAGAGAATCTTAAGCAAGCTCCATGCCCTGCGAGGAGCCTGACGTGGGTCTCAACCTCCCAGAGCTGTCAGAAGTGTGTGAGACTCTTGATCTTGGGGTTGTGAGTTCGAGCCCCAGGTGGGGTGTAGCGACTACTTAAATAAAACAAACAAGCAAAAACCCACTCCACATTTTAAAAAATAAATTAAAAAATTTAATAAATACACATTTTCTTTTCAGTTTCCAGTCCTAAGCCTTCATAAAAAGAATTTTAAATTTTATATCTAGTTGAAGGAAACATAGCTTGACTAGAGACAGGTAAAACCAGAATTCTTTTTAGTTCTTTCTCACCAGTCCAAACCGAAACGGGATTAAAGACAATAGGGGGAGGTCTGTTGTGGGTGACAACCTGTGGAGACGGTCACGTTGGGATGAATGAGTCTCACTTTGACCATGTTGGCATATACAGCATTCAAAATGCTTCTTAAAAGCACCAGTGAGTAATTCACTCTATAAATGCCAACAGAAAACTAAAAGCTTAAGAGGTATGGAAGGGAAAATGAGAATTTTTCTCTCAGGGACCACTAGACAGAAGGATCAACTTTCATCTCCATTAGAGATGAAAGTTATTTTGTATGGGGTCACTTAAAAACAAGCAAGGAAATAAACCACAAAGAGCAGCTTTAAATTTATGGGATCTTTCTGAGAAATTTTAAGTGTTTTATGTATTACACTTGTTCTTCAGACAGGCTAATGAAAAGGTAAGAGAAAAACATAATCCTTTCATAAGGATACTGGGTTTAAACTTGGTTGATCCGAAGAGCCACAGGGAAGCTTTAAAAAAAAAAAAAGGAGATACCTGGGCCCAGTGCCAGGCTCTCTGAAATGGAAGGTCCAGGGTTGGGTCCAAGAATGTGTTTGGTTTTTTTTTTCTCTATCTTTCCTTCTTTCTTTCTTTTTTTTTTTTTCAAAGCTCACCACAAGACTTCCAGACAAAGACAGCAGAATAAAATTCAATCAGAGAACTGTGCTTTCCCAACAAGAGGTGAGAAGGAAAAGCCAGGACAATGATCAACAGCAGAAAACAAGCCCATGGGGAAAGAAGCATAATTTCAGTCTACGCACTTTGTAAAGTGGCGACCGTGGTGAGGGACAGAAGATTCTGGGGCCGTGGAGAAGGATGCTGTCCCTACTCTTGCTGCCACTACGGCCGGGGGTGAAGTGGGGTAGGAATAAGCCCATAAAACCCTTAATATCAGTTTCGACAATATACACTGAAGGGTGAGTAAACAATCGAGGACAGTGACAGGAAAGCTCTGAGAAGATGTGCAGGCTGACCACCCAGGTTCCAGAATTCAGGCAGGAGCAGGGGTCACACCACCTGGATCCTCACGCTCCAGGGCTCGAAGCTGGATGCCCGCGGGAGATCACGCCTAACCTAGGCATCCCAAAGGAACGAGGATTATCTTTGACCTAGCGGACTAAACTCTCAAACACAACCTCTAGCAGAGTTCTGGAACACACTCAGAGTCTCAAAGATGAAAAGTACAAAGCCAGATGCTTTGCCTCACCCTTACCCCGTAACAGAGCTCAGAGGGAAAGGCCAACCGTTCTAGAAGCACGGCCAGGAACGCTCACCTACCCTCTATCAGAACCTACAGCAGCACTAGGGTTGCTTAGGTGGGTAAGAAAAGCATGCTTAGGAAGTTCATGTGCCGTATCTCATGAAGCCCCCTTAACAACCCTGGAAAGGAGGAATTACTATTATTCACATTTTACAGATGAAAAAGATGAAGCACAGACAGGATGGGCCCCAAGCTGTGCGACGATTGAACAGAAGAATCAAGAATGCATCCCAGGTACTGGGGCTCTAGCGTCCGTTCTGTCAACTGTTTCGCCGAACTGCCCATATTAAACATAAGTGAGGCGAAAACATAGGACATGTAATACAGGAGAGAAGGAAGGAAGGGGAAAAGAGGGAAGGAAGGAAGGAAGGAAGGAAGGAAGGAAGAAAGATTCGGAGGAACAAAAAGAAGGGAGCGAGGGAATCCCCCCCAAAAAAAAGAAACACAAAAAAACCCCACAACAAATCAAAAAACCAAGCAAACAAACAATCTGGAAGAAAGGAAGCAAAAGAAACAAAAGCAAACCCCTCCAGAATATTTTACACTACAGGAAAACTTCATAAAAACACAAAGCCAATGAAGTCGAGAATTCCCAGGCCATGGGCTCAAACAGACTGCAAAGGTAAGGAAATGAACTAAGAACGGAAGCTACCACTACAGAACTAATGTATACAGTGGGCTGGGTATCAAATGTAACAGAAGCAAGCTTTGAGATGATCATTGTAAGGAAAGCAACTAACAAAAGCAGAAGAAAAGATTACCTAAAGAACCGGATACTTTAACATAAGGAAAAGCTGTATCTCTGAAGTATATAAAGCCAGTAAATCATACAGAAAAAATATTCAGATGTAACTGGAGAAAGTGATCCCGAAGTAAATGAGGGATTGGATCTGCATGTGAATGGGCTCTAAGGAAACTGACCAAGAATGATCAACAAGGCTGAGCTTGGCGATGCCATCAAACCGCTAAACAAACAAAAAATTCCTCACATATATAGTCAAAAAAATTCACCTACAAAAAAAGAAAAAAAAAATCTGGCTGGCCCCAGACTTTTCCACCAAAAACCAATGCAGCGACAAAGTTTGGAGAGGACGAAAATATGACTGGCGAATAACCAGGTCAAATTATTATCAAGTATGGGGACATTCTCAAACAGAAACAAACTCGGGAGAATTACTCCACAAACTCTTATTAGGGAAGGAAATATTCATATTTCTCTTGATGCCAAGAGACAGGGGGAGAGGTTGTGCTAGGACGAATGGAGGTGAGCATACATTTATATTTAAATACAGAATTAAGGGGCGCCTGGGGGATTTAGTCGGTTAAGCCTCTGACTCTCAGCTTAAGCCTCTGACTCTCGGCTTTGGCTCAGGTCATGATGTTAGGATCATGGGATCCTTCCAGGCATCGGGCTCTGCGCTCAGCACAGAATCTGCTTGAAATTGTCTCTCCCCCTCTCCCCTACCATGCTCACACATACTCTCTCTCTAATAAATAAAGAAATAAATGATAAGTAAGTAAGCAAATAAATGCAGAATTAAGACAAGTTAACTGTGGGACTGTGTTACAGACCACATTATATAGCTCAACTAGAAGAGGAAGCAAAACATGTAAAGATTATTTCCTTTCTCTTACTTAGCAGTGAGCCAAGTGAGCTTGCTTAAAGTTATAACAAGAAGTTAAAAAAAACAAAAACAAAAACCAGTAATGACATCCTACAAGTTTTTAATAATTTTTCTGCTAAATCTTGTAAGAATTCAATATTTATGGTTCAGCAAATCCTTCAGTTCCATCTGTATGTATTTTTTTATGGTGAAAGTAAATATAAGTGGAATTCCTTGTATACACAATATATTTTATAAAATGATTTCTACATAATTACCTTTTATTGACAATTAACTCTAATTAAAAAAAAAAAAAAGTTGGCCAGGACATGAATGGTTCACCAAAAAGAACGTATAAATGACTCAAAGGTATAAAAACAGGCTCAACCTCATTGATAATAAGAGAAACACAAACTAGGGCTCAGACTCTCCTATTTTTACTTATCACATTGGCAAAGACAGGACAAGACTGGTACCAAGGAGCACTGAGGGTCAAGGTCAATGGCACTGCCCCACGCTGTGCCATAAGCCGTAAGGGTCACAGCCTTTGAGTGGCAACTTGGTGAACTCTACCAGAACCAGAGTGATACATTCAGGAACTTTATTTCTGGAACGGCTTGTCCAAGTGCATTACTCAAGGTTATGCATTGCAACTTTGTTCCGAGTTGCAAACAATTGGAAACAATCAACATGTCCACCAAGCCATAGCAATACTGTAAAACCGCAAAAATAATGAGTCCTCGGAACAATCTCCAGGATGTAGAGAGACAAGGACACACGGAACTGCTCGGGAAGCAAGGAAGAAAACACACCCTCATTTGCCTGCGGTGTCATAAAATTTCTTGGAAAAGATAAACAAGAGACTGATAACATTTATTGTCCCCAGGGTCAGGGTTAAGAGAAGGGACCCTTACCTGCACACCATTTTCTACCTCTGGCATTTTTAATCATGTGAATTCATTATCTGGCTAACAAATAATATAGCTTTTTTAACAGGAGCTAAGGGCAACCGATAGTTGGTTCTCTTCTATAGGTCATATGGAATGTTTTAAACTTTGATTAGGAATTCGACCTTACATTGCCTTGAAGAAATAGTAATTCTGGCAAGGGTCAGTAAACTTTTCCTGAAACAGGTCAGACGGATAGTATTTTACACTTGGAAGGGCGTCATGCTCAGGTGTCCCTGTTGCAACTAGTCAATTGCAATTGTTCTCAGAAGCAGCCATAGGACAACACATTAATGAATGGGCGTGGCCATGTTTCTGCATAACTTTATTTATAAAACCAGGCAGTGGATGGATTGGGACATAGGCTGTAGTTTGCCAACCCCCCAACCTACAGAAATCAAAGCCCCAATGAACACCCACTGCTTCTAAAATAAGTTAGCATAGGGACGCCTGGGTGGCTCAGTTGGTTAAGCTGGTGTCTTTGGCTCAGGTCACAATCCCAGGGTCCTGGGTCACAATGCCCGAGTCCCGCATCGGGCTCCTAGCTTGGCGGGAAGCCTGCTTCTCTCTCCACCTCTGCCTGCCACTCTGCCTGCTTGTGCGCTCTTTTTCTCTCTGACACATAAATAAATAAAATCTTAAAAAAAAAAAAAAAACTGGGGCGCCTGGGTGGCTCAGTGGGTTAAAGCCTCTGCCTTCAGCTCAGGTCATGATCCCAGGATCCTGGGATTGAGCCCCACATTGGGCTCTCTGCTCAGCAGGGAGCCTGCTCTGTCCTCTCTCTGCCTGCCTCTCTGTCTATTGTGATCTCTGTCTGTCAAATGAATAAATTTTAAAAAATCTTAAAAAAAAAAAAAAAACTAAGTTAGCATTATTTTTCCTCTAATTAATGCTGAAAAAATTAAAAATGATTTAATACCAGAAATCTCTCCAAAAAGATCGTGTTGCTTTTTCAAATCACACTGGTATTTCAAGCAAGCATTTGCTGACCATGCTTCAGTCACCCTGGCCTTTCCATTCCTTGAACATGTTTCCACCTCAGGACCTTTGCACTCACTGACCCCTTGGCCTGGAAGAGCTAAACCCAGACCTTGGCATGCTGGTCTTCTCTCTTTGTGTTTCCGTTCTCAAGCAACAGGTTTTCCCTGGCCAGTCTAGCTACGTAACCCCCACCCACTATCACGCTCTATTACACCACTGGCTTTATTTACCTGGGTTGATAAATGCTATCTTTAAAAAAATCTTGTTTGCTTATTTGCATGTGGTCTGTTTTCCACAGTGAGAAGGTGAGCTCCAAGGTGTCTTGTTCATCTGAGCTCCCCTGGTACTCTGCTCACACACTGTTGGTTGTTCTGTTTGTTGGTAAGCCCTCATCAGCTCTCATAGCTTATGCAAACACATGATTCTCCTTGAAGCAGTGGGGACCAAACATCTCAGACCTGGACGTCTCGATTCAGCCTTCCTACAACTATTTCCTGAGTTCCTATCATGCATCAGGAGAGAACACAGCAAGGAGGCTGGTATGGTTAGAGCAGAGAGAGGGAAGAGGAGGAAAGAGACGTCAGAGAGGTTGGGGGATATGGTCACATAGGGCTTTGCAGGACATCCATGCTAAGGGCTCTGGATTTACAGAGTGAAATGGGAAGTCGTTGGAATTTTGAACAGAGTGCCATGATCTAGCTGCTTTGTGGAAAACAGACAGACAAGAGGGGATAAGAGGGGAATAAGAGAAACCAGTTAGAAGCCTCGGAATAACCCAGGTGAGAGGTGATGGGGACTGGACCACAGCGGCCGAGGTGCAGGTCAGAAGAAGGGGTCGGATCCTGGGTAAATTTGCCAAGTACAGTCACTGGGACTTCCTGATGGCTTACACTGGGGACACGGGATGGGGGCGGGGTAGTGGCAGAGAAAGAGGGAATTTCTGACATAACGAAGAACAGGGTTTCTGACCTAACAGGGAAGGAGCAGCTGCCTTCAAGTGCATGGGAAAAGCCGGGCCATGCAGACGCACACTGTAGGTGGGCAGCTTCGGCTTCGGACACTTTCCATTTCAGATAGATTTTAGGAGGTAATGCATAATCTATATTGGAGTCCAGGACAGAGGGCTAGCTTGGAGGTCCACACACCTGCGAGCCACTGTCACGTGGATCACACTTAAAGCCAGATGAGAGCACCCAGGGAACACAGACCGAGAGGGGGAGGTGACAGGGACTGGGAACTAGGGCATACTGGGTGAAGAGGCAGGAGGCAAAGAGGACCCCGTGAGATGCTAAGAAGGAGTTCCCAGTGAGGGAGGAAGGAAGCCAGAAGACTAGACTGAGGCCAAGCCAGGAGGAGGAAGCATCCGCCCCGTCAAAGCCGCCGATAGGTCAAGGACGCCAGACTGCGGACAGGCGATTGGGTTGAACAATACGGAAGTCACAGGGGCCCTGAAAGGGCAGTGCTGGCAGAGAGGTGTGCAGTGAGTTTAAGGTAGCGAGAGGGGAGGGATTGGAGACAGCAAGTAAGAACCCTTTGAAGACGTTTGACTGCAAAGGGGAACAAAGAAACGGTGGCACCGGGTAGGAAGAATGATCTCAGGAAAGTTTGTTTTTGGATGATGGCGTGCTCGGGTGTCGACGGGGATAATAACCCGGGAGAGAAGATCTGAGGACGTGGGAGAGAGAAGCACTGGGGCTCGGTTCCAGAGCCGGAGGGAGGGGGGACACCGAGTGCACAAGAGGGGAGGCCTGGATGTAGACAGAAGCATCTCGGGGCAGGGGGCACAGATGCTGAGAGTCTCAGGACATTTTCTTCTGACTGCTTCCGTGCTCTCGGGGACGTAGCAAACAAGTGGCGAGGATGGGAAAGGAGATGCTGGGTTTGCAGAAAAGGGGAACGGAGTCTCTTCGGTGAGCGGGCAAGCAAATCAGCCAAGGACAGGAAGGAGGCTTATGTACTGGCACTGAGGACCTGGCTAAGGGCTCAGTATCGAGGGGGAGGAGACCAGTCTGAAGGGTTAGTTCAATTACTCCTGATCCGGTACATCAACTTCTGCCAACAAGAACGAATTCAGACACGGCCTAGGGATGGAATGAAACAATGTTAATACATACATCTCAGGGGGCGCCTGGCTGGCTCAGTCAGAGGAACATGCGACTCTTGGTCTAGGGATTGTGCATTTGAGCCCCATGTTGGGCACAGAGCCTACTAGATACATATTTAAATCTCAGGAAAAGCACTTCTCAAGAGGCTGCCGTGAGAACCCTGACATCTACTTCAACTTGTGATCCACAAGAGGGTACACAGTCAAGGAGAGCCACCGCACTTGACCCTAAACCCACACTGGAATTTGCATTCTTTTCCAACAGCCCCCCCCTTTTGCTACCTGCATCCTCCGCCCCTCACCTAGGACGGTAAGAAAGGGCCAGAAGCCAGGTGCAGTTCAGAGGGGGAGCCAAGAAAGCCCTTTCCCTTTGTGACACGGAAAGGAGCAGACATTTGCTAAAAGCTGAATTAACAGCATCTACTCCCAAACCTCCTGAACAAAACAGGATCATGACAAAGGTGCCGGGAAGACAAGTGTAAGCTAACAGAAGAAGAAAGGGAACAAACACGTAAATCCATGCAGTGAGACCGTATTCTGGCTAAGGACGTTATGTAACCCATTTTCCCACGAAGGGCATTACGATGAACAGTGTGATATTTGGCTAATGAGGACGAAGCAGCCCCTTCCCTGTTGCTACATTCAGGATGGGAGGCGGATGCACACACGCAGTGCCAGAGATCGACCTGGGTTCAGCAAGTCATAAGCCTGTTTCATTGAGCAATGGGTTTTTGTTTGATTTACTCAATGGAAAGAGCACGTGTCATTCACAAAAACATCCACATGTACCCTCAGGGCCTTATTTGTAAACAACACCAGCTCTAGGAGAATCCACCTTCTCTCAGGGCCCCTGACATATCCCTTCTGCAGACACTCTTTGGGTTCAAACGAAATGTTTCTAGACCAAAAGTCATCTGGATCTTTAACAGATCTTCAAACAATCGGCACCAACCCATTCCACCAAACAAGAAATCATTAAAGATTGTGACCACTACATCCAGTTCCAGCTTCATTCTACCAACAACTTTTACACATTCTAGCTAAAAGCACAGATTCCTCGGATAATTTCACCATTAAATATGTAAGCGGTCCAAGCACTTTTAAAATGCTGCCCACGGGACTCGTACAGGCTTCTAGATGGAGCGTGGATCGGGAGAAGCAGTTTGGAAAACTATCTACTTAGAGCTAAACACCTGTGACCCCACAATTCCAGTCTTGGGTGTATATAGAGTTCGTATCCCCAAAAAGGGGCCAAGCAATAGCCTGGTGGCCGAGAAGTGGGTGAACTGTGGTATACTCACACACCCAAGACCAACCACCAGTGAATGGAACAAGCTCCCCCACAGACAGCCACACAAATGACTGTCCCAAACCTAAAGTAGAACAAAAGAAGCCAAACGCAAACAGTGCTTAATAAGTGAGTACTTTCGCATGAGGTTCAAAAGCAGGCAAAACCGTCTGTGTCACTGGAAGTCAGAAGTGTGAACAGCCATGGGAGGAAGGTGTTGCACTGGAAGGGGCCAGGGGACCTCTGGGCCTGGATTTGCCTATTTCTCCACCTGGGAGCTGATGACACGGGGGTGTTCACTCTGGGAAGATTTCTGGGGCTATACACTTATGACATGCACTTCTACCTCTCTATATATTACACTTCAATTAGGAGTTTTCTTGAAAAAAAAAAAAAAAGTAGCCCCAAAATTCAAAAACTATCCTTTAAAAAAAAAAAAGAAAAGAAAAGAAAAAGAAAAACAGAGCCTAATAGCAATAACTTAGTTTTTATTTTTATTGTTCTATGAAAATAAATTTTCTCTATCAAAAGCAAGGTTTTTTTTGTTTTGTTTTAAGATTTTATTTATTTATTTGACAGAGAGAGACACAGCAAGAGAGGGAACACAGCAGAGGGAGTGGGAGAGGGAGAAGCAGGCTTCCCGTGGAGCAGGGAGCCCGATGCGGGGCTTGAACCCAGGACTCTAGGATCATGACCTGAGCTGAAGGCAGATGCTTAACGACTGAGTCACCCAGGCGCCCCAAAAGCAATGGTTTCTAACTGAAATATTACCTTACATAAAAGGGGGAAAATATTTAAGTACTATACATTCACAGGATAAATGAGTATATAAATTATCACTACATCCATTTTGCAATTAACAAATAACCTTTTTTAATATCGACTTACCTGAGCTGCTTTGCATAGCTGAGTTCAATCTCTGTCCTTTCCTTTACAAATTTGATGTATTTCTCAAGAATGTCAATTCCCCACTGTGTGTGTTTTTCTAAGTTGTCAAATTGGTCCTGTTTAAAAAAAAAAACAAAGAGAGAGAGAGCTTTAGAATCCTTCTCTGCGATTAATATAACTTCAGGGAACAATTCTCTCAACAATATGTGGCGGTACAGAAAGCAGTTCTAGTATTTTCCATGATTGTACTGGGTGCTTTTCTTGTGGAGCCGTTTTAAATCAACATTACCAAATTTGGTTTGAAAACTGCCCGGGGTACTGAACTCTGACCCATTCGTTCATGTTAGAAACACAGTTTGGGGATATAGTTAACATTCTGGTACAAAGGAAAATATCTTTTCCAGATTCCAAAAACCGAGAGCTGAAACACACATCAGCTCAGTCGAGCTCGCCAGCACCTCACCTGTTGCCTCTGAGTTAATTCAAACCAGCTCTCTGAAATTTGGGGCAAGCAAATGGGAACAGAAAGAGTGACAAAATACTGCCTTCTTCAAACAGATAAATGAAATGACTCATGCGGACTTTATTCAAACATTCGAACATTTATGAAACCCACACCGTGTGGGCTAGGAAAGGAGCCGGGGAACTGAAATGCACAGAAATAGAGCCCCATCTCGCCTGGAGGTTCCTAGCCTGGAAGAATGAGAGGAGGTGGGTATTTCAGCAACAGCTACTGCAAAGGCGAGGACACATCCAGGAATCTGGGGATTGGGGGGGGGTGGCACTTGTCCCTCTGGAGGGAAAGTGGGGGGCCGGGGGGAGGGCTCAAGGGAAGAAGGGTGGTGGGTAAGAAACTGGAAAAAGTCCCAGCCCATCACCCCAGGCCTCAAACAGAGAGAGTGAAGGAGCTTAGCCTCTTCAGTGCACACAAGTGAGCCGTTGAACTTGGAAGGAGAGGCACGCCCACAGACATGCTGAGAATGGCCAGGAGGTGGAAGCCGGGAGAGTGTTCCCTAGTCCAGAGGAGAGAAAACGGGAGCAGAGGGTCCACAGACCCATAACAACTAGAATCCACTAGCTTCAGCCGCCGACTGCAAGAGGAGGCTGGAAAGGAATAGGAGGGCGGGGCGAGATTCTGGGGGCCCCCCTGCCTCTGGCTCCCGGGACGAGAGAATCGAGGGGCTGGGGTGACGTAACACAATGCCCAAGGGAGTGACATGTCCAGAGGGGAGCTGCAAACACAGACCCATTCGGAGCTCAAGGAGGCAGGGCTGTGACCTGGTGGGTCTGAAGGGATTCCCGGAGAAGGTCAGCAACACGGGCTGCCGCGACGCCCTGATAGCGGAGAGGGGCCTGGCCTCTGGGAGCGCCCAGAAAGGCCTGGGAAAGCGACAGGAGTGTCCGTGCGACATTGTAGGGAAGGGAAAGATGGACTGTGTCCGCTGTCTCCTGGGAGACGGCAGGAAAAGAGAAATATGCGCGTTCTGGCCCCAGCCTGGAACTCCACCACCTGGGGCCGCAGAATGTAGCCAAAATGTAGCCATTTGCCTAGAGATGCCGAATCAGTCACGGCCTAATTTCACAATTCAGTCATGAGGATCACAGGAAATGGAGAAGAGTCAAATCGAGTATAAAAAATACAAAGCCACAGTTTAATCCTATCGCAGGTGTGTGAGATCCTAAGGACACAGTCGGTGCCAAACTTCAGCTTGGTTTTAAAACTTAGCATCTGCCACTTGATGGACACCGGTCCTCGTGCTCTCATTCTGCGTTCCATTCCAAGTTGTTCCCTAGAGGTCCACCTTGGGTGGGAGTGGGGGCCCTGCAGAGCCAAAAATATTTTTCTTTTTCTTTTTCTTTTTTTTAAGATTTTATTTATTTATTTGACAGACAGAGATCACAAGTAAGCAGAGAGGCAGGCAGAGAGAGAGAGGAGGAAGGAGGCTCCCTGCAGAGCAGAGAGTCCCAGGACCGATCGATCCCAGGGGCTCGATCCCAGGACCCTGGGATCATGACCTGAACCAGAGGCAGAGGCTTTAACCCACTGAGCCACCTAGACGCCCCCCAAAACATTTTTTCTCCAAGAAATTCTCTTCTTGAAGAAAACTCATCTCCTCTTACTTCCACCCAGGCCCACAGAACAGGTTGAGAAACTAAGGTTTTAACTTACTGGAATGGTTTTCTCATGAAAAAGAATCACTGCAAAACGTCTTCAAATCTAATAATTCTTTACATTATCATAAAAAACAAGGGACAACTCTGTAAGGTTTTCATTGATTCTTGGCCTCCAATAATATATTCCACGGACATCTAGTTTCTACTTCAAGGAATACTAGTCAGGAAGGTGATTTATTTATATCCTCCATATAGACAAGGGTGGTCAAGCAAATTGATAGGGTAAACAAGACGGTAGGTCACTTCAAACTACTCAGAGAACAAATATACAAACAATTCAAGTCATGATTACAAATCATTCCTAGCTCTTCAGAGCAAGGCTTGTTTAAAGCTCTGGGCTGGTTGGTAACCCTCTGCTAACCTAGTTTCATAGCTAGTTTCCTATTTATTTTTAAAACGCCTTGGGGCGCCTGGGTGGCTCAGTGGGTTATGCCTCTGCCTTCAGGTCGGGTCATGATCTCAGGGTTCTGGGATCGAGTCCTTATTGGGCTCTCTGCTTGGCAGGGAGCCTGCTTCCTCCTCTTTCTCTCTCTCTCTCTGCTTGCCTCTCTGCCTACTTGTGATCTCTGTCAAATAAATAAATAAAATATTAAAAAAAAAAAAAAAACAAGTGCCTTTCTAGACCCCTCCCTCCATTTGAGTCCTGGTTCATCTCCCATTCCCAGAGGCTTACTATATTCAGGAGTTAAAGGGGTTTCCTTGAAAACTTGCTAACAGGGGCACCTGGGTGGCTCAGTAGGTTAAAGCCTGTGCCTTCGGCTCAGGTCATGATCTCAGGGTCCTGGGATCGAGCCTCACAACGGACTCTGCGCAGCAGGGAGCCTGCTTCCCCCTCTCTCTCTGCCTGTCTCTCTGCCTACTTGTGATCTCTGTCAAATAAATAAATAAAATCTTTAAAAAAAAAGAAAGCTTGCTAACAGCATCTGCTTTTAAATTGTCCTGATGATAATCTCATTACATATTTTTCCCTGTGAGTATGTGGTTCTTTTTTTTTTTTTAACGCTCTGGTGTATAGAATACAGAGCAAAAGCTTTTGATACCGAAATTCTTTTTTTTTTTTTAATCTACATTTGAATTGAGTCTACCTTAAAAATTACTGGCCCCAATCCAACAATATGTTTTCAATAAAGTTATCTGTATTCAGGAACATTCTGCAAGCTATAATAAGGTCAAAATAAGATAGAAGATCTTGATGCTAAAAACCTTACTCAGTAGCAACAAATAAACTAGTACTTGTTTGTCAATCTAGGATCGTTCTTTTTATGCTATATTAGAACATCTCTTGGGGGGCCTGGCTGGTTTAGCAGGTGGAATATGCGGTTCTTGATCTTGGGGTCATGAGTTTGAGCCTCACGCTGTGTGTAGAGCTTACTTAAAAAAAAAAATGAAATAACATGTTGTCACAAATAAAATTTTTTAAAATACTATAACCTCCCTAATGATGCCACACTCTACCCCTCCCATCACATGGATTGCCACGGCATGGAGTTTTCTGACAGCAGCTAAAAGCAAATTCAAAACAGATGAAAAACTAATCAACCCACTTACATTCTTGACCAAAATCTGGAAAACTTAATGGAAAAACATTCCAAATCTTAAAAAGACTCCTTTGTGAGCAAATATTATAAAGGGCCCTTTAAAAAAGAGCCTTCGGGGGTGCCCGGGTGGCTCAGTGGGTTAAAGCCTCTGCCTTGGCTCAGGTCATGATCTCAGGGGTCCTGGGATCGAGCCCCGCATCTCTTTGCTCAGCAGGGAGCCTGCTTCCCCCCTCTCTCTGTCTCTGCCTGCCTCTCTGCCTACTTGTGATCTCTGTCAAATAAATAAATAAAATATTTAAAAAAAAAAAAACAGTCGGCACTTTGGAGATGGGGCCATTAGCAAAAATGGACCCTTTCCTTTGTGATGTTACAGGACAGCAGTTCTGCTCTCTTAAAAATCATTAAGAGGCCCTCTCAGACCTCTTAAAAATCATTAAGAACCTTTGAAAACTTTTATTTATGTGGGTTATGACCATCAATATTTACTGTATCAGAAATTAAAAACAAGTTTTAAACATGCTTATTAATTTATTTAAAAAGACGACACTAGGGCGCCTGGGTGGCTCAGTGGGTTAAGCCGCTGCCTTTGGCTCAGGTCATGATCTCGGGGTCCTGGGATCGAGTCCCGCATCGGGCTCTCTGCTCAGCAGGGAGCCTGCTTCCTCCTCTCTCTCTGCCTGCCTCTCTACCTACTTGTAATCTCTCTCTGTCAAATAAATAAATAAATCTTTAAAAAAAAAAAAAAAAAGACGACACTAAATCCATCCCATGTCAAAAGAAGCAGCTCTTTTTAAAAAGAAATTTCCTTTCCAAAACAACAACAAAACGTGAGAAAACTGGCACTGTTTTACTTTTCTGCAAATCTCTTTAATGTTTGGTTTCATAGAAGACAGCTGGATGCTCAGATCCTTCTGAATTCAATCTGGTCGACTCCTTACTTTGGCTGAAACATGCAAAAAAATAAGACTTCATGCACATATGTAGTAAGAAAGTGGAGGAGAAGTTCAAGAGCCTTTTTAGGTCATGCTGGCTACCTCCTGATAGCGCCCCAAGACTCAACTAATAGTAGTTTCTTAAAGGCTAGTTGCAATATGAAATCTGAAACCCAAAGAATTTTTCGCATCAGGTTACAATAAAATGCACTCATTGATCTCGTGCTCTGAATGGATCTTTTGCCTACATGTGACTGTGTAACATTATTTAGAAAATACCATTTACAAAGTATCATGTCACTGATAACTTGCAGATCTTCCAAATGTTGCCACATTTCATTAAAAAATATATTCAAATCATATTTGTTTATATTGCTACCTATCTCATCTTTTCCAATGTCTTTATTTTTAAATTTTTATTTGTTTTTAAAAATTTGTTAGAGAGTGGGGTGCCTGATTGGCTCAGTGGGTTAAAGCCTCTGCCTTCGGCTCAGGTCATGATCCCAGGGTCCTGGGATCGAGCCCCACATTGGGCTCTCTGCTTGGCAGGGAGCCTGCTTCCCCCTCTCTCTCTGCCTGCCTCTCTGTCTGCTTGTGATCTCTCTGTCAAATAAATAAATAAAATCTTTAAAAAAAAATTTGTTAGAGAGCACAAGTGGGGAGGAGGGGCAGAGGGAAAGGAAGGAGCAGGCTCCCTGTTGAGCAAGGAGCTTGATGCGGGGCTCCATCCCAGGACTCTAGGATCATGACCTGAGCCAAAGGCAGTTGCTTAACTGACTGAGCCACCCAGGCACCCTATTTATTATGTTTTGGGTTTTTTTTTTTTTAAAGTAAGCTCTATTCCCAAAATGGGGCTTGAACTCACGACCCGAGGTCAAGAATCTGAGGCGGCTTTAAATACTGGGGAGCTGTCAAGGTCACAGTGGCAAATACGAATTTCCCAAAATACCAATTTTCACTTAAAAGGTAGAATTCCATCATTGGCAACAAACAGTTGTTTCCTTAAAAGGACAGGCTTGGGGTGCCTGGGTGGCTCAGACGGGTGGGTCATGATCTCCAGGCAGGTCCCCGGATGGAGCCCCGGGTCAGGTTCCCATCTCAGCAGGGAGTCAGCTTCTCCTCTCCCTCTGCCTCTCCCCCTGTTTGTGCTCTGTCTCTCTCTTTCTCTCAAATGAATAAATAAAATCTTTAAATAAATAAATAAATAAAGGGACAGGCTCAATTATTCCTTTTTGAGAAAATACCTGCCAAATGCCCGAGTTCATCTGCCAACTTTTTTTTTTTTTTAAGATTTTATTTATTTATTTGACAGAGAGAAACAGTGAGAGAAGGAACACGAGCAGGAGGAGTGGGAGAGGGAGAAGCAGGGTCCCTGCCCAGCAGGGAGCCCAATGTGGGACTCGATCCCAGGACCCTGGGATCATGACCTGATCCGACGGCAGACGCTTAATGATGGAGCCACCCAGGCGCCGTGCCAACTGTCCTCTTAAGTAAAAATGGTGTCCATGAAAAAACAAGTTAGTCCAGCTCACAACGCAATCACTGAAGTATCCTGGTCGACACTAAGTGCTTTAGGCATATTTCCCATCCTGTCATACTATTCAAAAAGTGTATACTCAACAGTTGAGATTTAATAAAATTACTCCTCTTACTGTTTCCTTGCGGGCATTTTTATTTCTAATTTTTTAAAAAAGATTTAACTTACTTATTTGACAGAGAGAGGGAGAGAGCACAAGGCAAAGGCAGAAGCAGGCTCCCCGCTGAGCAAGGAGCCCGACGCAGGGCTCGATCCCAAGATCCTGGGATCATGACCTGAGCCAAAGGCAGACACTTAACCGACTGAACCACCCAGGCACCACCACTGAGGATATTTCTGAATAAAAGGGATTTTTTTTTTTTAAAACCTCTAACAGTTAAGAAACAAGACCTGCTGAGTTGACCCATTGCCCTGATTCGCGTCAAGGGGCCTGCAGCCTTCCCGTCACCACCTTTATGCTACAAGCCTCAACATCCACACCGTGAGAAAGATAGTGTTTTTGTGTGATTATGAAAATAGTTTTGACTCTGCGGACTGCGTAAGAGGCGGCCCAGGGGCTGCACTGCAAGAACTCGTCCCCCATGACATGCGCTCTACAATTTCTCTTTGAAAGCTTCATGTTTCCAAAGATTAAGAAAGGCAGATCATATATGACCTAATGGAAAATGATGTTTAATGTACTATTAAGTGCCAACTATATATACGCTCAGGAATTAACTCGCAATTGCCAAGAGAACGGCAATGGATGTTTCCAAGGAGTTGGGTGGAAGGCGATACCCCCTCTTGACCGCCTACTGCTCTTCGAGTTCCAACCAAAGGTTCACGGCAGGAGCTGTCGGCCACAGGACGCGGAGTAGGCCGCAGGGACAAACGAGGGGAGCACGAGTGCGTTAATCAAACGCAGTTACTGCATTTTCCAATCGATCATTTTCAGGTCTGGCTGTCTGCACGCGGAAGACCGAAGCGAGAGAAGTATGAACCAGGGCAGCTGTCTGGGTTGTTGTAACTTCATCAGAGTTCCTAAAGCATCACCAAGTTCAATACAAATGTTGCCTTCCTGTACCTACAAGAGCGACTCATCGGTCGGTGTCGAGACTGGTCTCTCTACGTCCCTGGAGAATGAAGACTCTTGGCTATGCCTAAGAAGTTGTCTGCTGAAATCTGATTTTTCTTTGAAAGTCTGCAAAAGAAATGACCCAGGAAGTACTTTCAGAAAAGCTAGTTACTAGGGGCACCTGGGTGGCTCAGTGGGTTAAGCCTCTGCCTTTGGCTCGGGTCACGATTTCGGGGTCCTGGGATCGAGCCCTGCATCGGGCTCTCTGCTCAGCAGGGAGACTGGTTCCCCCCTCTCTGCCTGCCTCTCTGCCTACTTGTGATTTCTGTCAAATAAATAAATAAAATCTTTAAAAAAGAATAATAATAAATTAAATAAAATGAGGAGACCCAAGTCTGCCTCAAGGAAATTTTTCTCCACAGTATAGGTCAAGTTTTTAATATTATACTTCCTGTCACTAGAAAGTGTACTAAACTGACACAAATTCAGAGTCCCCTGAACAAGCCAATCCGGTAAGATACTAAGTTGCTGAGGTTATGTCAGTGTCAGTGGCTCAGACTCAAGAGGAGGGTATCCTGAGGCCAGCTTTCCACGAATCTCTCCCCAAGTGACTCACTCAGTGAAGAGAATTCGCTCTTCCATATCACTGGGTATGTTTCTGTCCATGCTGTATAGACCACTGTTTTAGGATACTCTAATTCGGGATAAATCCACTTTCCAAAGGACTAGGGCACTTGGAGTAATAGACTTTAAATGGCTCTATCTGGGGGCACCTTGGTGGCTCAGTGGGTTAAAGCCTCTGCCTTTGGCTCGGGTCTGCCTTTGATTTCGGGGTCCTGGGATCGAGCCCCGCATTGGGCTCTCTGCTCAGCAGAGAGCCTGCTTCCCTTCCTCTCTTCTGTCTGCCTCTCTGCCTACTTGTGATCTCTGTCTGTCAAATAAATAAATAAAATCTTAAAAAAAAAAAATAAAATAAAATAAATGGCTCTATCTGAACAGAATCCCTTGGGATGGTATTACTGGTATTAGCTTCCTCGCATCTTTAAGAGAAAAGTGTCAGCACGTCTAGATCTACCCAGAGTAAATGTAACAAAACCTCCATTTAAAATGTTTTTAAAAATCAATTAGGTTCTGAATATTAAAGTAGCTGTATATATAGGAACAAAAAAAAGTTTGACAAAACTTTACAAACAAAAATGTGTCATCACAAATGCCACCTGAAATTCTAGATCTCAAATTTGAAACAGACTTCAATTAATCTCCATGGACAAGGAGAAAGAATTTTTCTCACATACAATGTCAAAAGCAGAAATATTTTTGGGGTGTCTGGGCAGCTCAGTTAGTTGACAGCTGACTCTTGGTTTTGGCTCAGGTCATGAAACCAGGGCACGTCTGCTTGAGTCTCCTTTCTCCTTCTACCCCTCCTCCTACTGCACCACTTGGCACGCGCATTCTCTCTCTCAAATAAATAAGTCTTTTTTAAAAAGATAGAAATACCAAAATATATACTTTCACCATGACAGCATCAAAATTGACGTGATGAAGAACTACTACCCAAAGGAAAGTCACTGTTTACTCAGGAAAAAAAATAAATAAATAAAAATAAAAGGTCAAGGACAGCAGTAGGTGGTTTATTTCGAGGAGCACAGACACCTGCTTAGACAATACCAAGTAGACAGAGATTCTGTAAAATCACACATTCATCTGCTATTTCTGAAACAGGTTCTCTGAATTAGGAGGGGTTCTCCCCCAAAATTGGGTTGAAAAGCAGGAGTCTATGACATAATTAACAAAAGAGGAGCTCCAACATCACAGTGTCAAGTTGGACAGTCAAGTTAATACAAAAGATTTTCATGAGGAAGGAAAAGTGCCCACAATGGACAGTTTTACTGAACTTTGAATCTCTAAAATGCAAGTCCAAAAACTGCCACAAAACCAGGTTTACCGATGGAGGCATATCTGCCTCAATCACCAGCCATAATCTATCTAACTCTGTTTCTGTTGCGAAAATGAAATTACTAAGGAACTATTCTGTTCATGGCTCCTTCCAGCGACGGCATTCTGAACCCAAGAAGTAAGAATGTAAACACAGGATGAAAACATATGCATGAGTTAAAAACAAAACAAAACAGGGGGCACCTGGGTGGCTCAGTGTGTTAAGCCGCTGCCTTCGGCTCAGGTCATGATCTCAGGGTCCTGGGATCGAGTCCCGCATCGGGCTCTCTGCTTAGCAGGGAGCCTGCTTCCTCCTCTCTCTCTCTCTCTCTGCCTGCGTCTCTGCCTACTTGTGATCTCTCTCTGTCAAATAAATAAATAAAAATCTTAAAAAAAAAAATAAAAATAAAAAAATAAAAACAAAACAAAACAAAAAAAACTTCAGGGGTGCCTGGGTGGCTCAATCAGTTGAGCGTCTGACTCTTGATTTCAGCTCAGGTCATGATCTTGGGGTCCTGAGACTGAGCCTCAAATCAGGCTCCATACTCGGTACAGAGTCTGCTTGTCTCTCTCTGTCCTCGTGCTCGCTCTCGCTCTCTCTCTCAAATAAATAAAATCTTAAAAAAACAAACCCAAACTTTAGCAGAAGCCGACGGGGCAACAGCACGTAGATGAAGTCAGTGGTAGAAACAATGTGGAAAATTTTGCACACAGAATCTGAAAAGCTGCATTTTCATGTTTTAGGACAATAATTCGATTGTGTAAAAAGGCAACAAGGAGGCCGGTGGGGGACGTACACCAGGCAGAATGGGGTGGACAGCAGCCGACTTGGGGCTGATGGACGCAGGGATGGCCCAGGCCGAGTCTTAGCACTGCATCCTGAAATGACAAGAGAAAGATGTAACTCATGCCCAAAGCACCAGAATTCTGACTCTCCTGGAGTCTGAGCGGCTGAGATTTGGAGGGGAGACTGCTATGGAATGCAGTCCTTTAAGAAGCTGCAATAAGCTCTGGCCTATTATTTCAATGTTCTTAGAACACCACAGTCACTTTCTCCCCCCTCCACTCCCCTGGATACAGCAAAAGCAACCCACAAACAAATATAAACACCTGTGCCCACCCCAAATATACTGAACGACAGAGATCACAAGACTATGCTTTTCAAGGGGGGGGGGATTAAAGAGTGTTTACTTTTTTCATTAATAAAAAAAAAAGTCATTTTGGGGCGCCTGGGTGGCTCAGTGGGTTAAGCCCCTGCCTTCGGCTCAGGTCATGATCTCGGGGTCCCGGGATCGAGTCCCGCACCGGGCTCTCTGCTCAGCGGGGAGCCTGCTTCCTTCTCTCTCTCTCTCTCTGCCTGCCTCTCTGCCTACTTGTGATCTCTGTCAAATAAATACAATCTTTAAAAAAAAAAAAGTCATTTTTATTTTTATATATCTCTTTAAAAAACAAGTCATTTTTAAAGCGATCATAAAAATCACTCCTTTGTCCAGACATTGTCAAGTATCTCAAGCAGAAGAGGAAAGGTAGGAAAGATGACGGAGCTGTAAAACCCAGGGCTGGGAAGAGGGCTCTAATGTGGAACAGAGTGGGTTGAACCAATCAGTCTCCTGGAAAGACAGAAACCGGTTACAGAAAGCAAAATCTCGCTCTAAGAAAGAAATGCCGTTTCCCTGTGACAGGATGCAAGAGGGGCTTGGTCCAGCCCTGACTGTGACATAAACGTCTTTTTCTTTTTTAAGATTTTATTTATTCATTTGACAGAGATCACAAGTAGGCAGGGAGGCAGGAAGGGAAGCAGGCTCCCCGCTGAGCAGAGAGCCCGATGCAGGACTCGATCCCAGGACCCTGAGATCATGACCTGAGCCGAAGGCAGAGGCTTAACCCACTGAGCCCCCCCAGGCGTCCCGACATGAACATCTTCCGCGCAAATGTTCAGTATCAGGAGCGTCTGGCTTTGGCCTGGAAACGGAATCTACTTGTTCATTTCCTGGTGGTTGCACAACCGCTCCATTGAGACTGACTGTATATGACCTGGTCCCAAGCCTGCTCAACCAGCAGACCCAAGAGTCCAGTTATCCGCCCTCCTCCGCTGCCCCCTGTTCCTTTCTTTAAACCCTGGAGAGCGAGGCATACCTCTCCAACATCCCACACTGTTCTCTACAGGTGATTCTCGCCCCCAAGAAAGAAGTTCAAGACCAACTAAAGGGAGGAAGGTAAGAGGGAGAGGAAGAAGGAAGAAACCAGGCTCTAAATACCAGAACACTGAAGGCGATCCAAAGGCTAAATGAGAACAAAGCGTATCAGCTACATTTTTAATGAGAAAAAAAAAAAACAACCCTCAGATTTTTAAAGGCCTGACTCATTGCTCAACTCTATAAATATTTCCATGTGTGTGGGGAAGGGGAGCAAAATAGTACAGAAATATCACAGGGGAAAAAAAAAAATTCTAAGCCCTGTCACCTGAAACTTAGTTAATATCAGTGCAGAAGATTTTCCAAACACTTAGCAAGGAACTCACTTCTAATTTTAAGTAAAGACGGTTAATTCAACAAGGGCGCCTGGGTGGCTCAGTCTTAAGTGTCTGCCTTCAGCTCAGGTCATGATCCCAGGGTCCTGGGATGGAGCCCTGCATTGATCACCCTGCTCAGTGGGAAGCCTGCTTCTCCCTCTCCCACTCCCCCTGCTTGTGGTCCCTCTCTCACTGAGTCACTGTCAAATAAATAAATAAATAAATAAATAATCTTAAAAAAAAAAAAAAAAAAGATGGTTAAGCAAATGCATGGGTGGTGTTCTCTTTTTAAGACACGGGATCCCAACTCTCCAGCCCACTGCCACAGTCGAACATCCCACGCGAAGGACCCAGGTGACAGATTAGATAGGCCAATCAGAAACTCTCCAGGTATAGGTGCTGGACCTAAGAGGTGAAAATTGGCCCTGTGCATGCCAAATTAGGAAAAAAAAAAAAAAAACCCTTCTCGTTGGGTCTGTTACTTTCAATCTAACCCATACAACCCTGTGTCTTTCCAATAAATTGCAAGAATTCAACACTTCTTACTGAGAGCAGACCATGAGCTGAGCTCTGTGCCAGACACTAGAATTCCAGAGGACAAGTGAAGTTTTAATTAAGATAAAAGGCAGTGGGAGCACAGAAGCGTGGGATCGGTTCTGAATGCGGGATTAGGGAAAGCCTTTCAGGAGAAGTGATGCTGAAGCTGAAACAAGAAGGAAAAGGGAAAGCCAGCTACGCAAAATGGGGAGAAGCCGGGAGAAGGCAGAGGAGGGGCATCCGACCAGGCGGAGGGAAGAGAAGGTGCAGAGGCCCCAGGAAGGGAAGAACACGGCACACGGAAGGAGATGCAGGCCGCCCCGTCTCCCTCCAGCGTGAAGATAAAGAGGGAGAAAGCCAGGGGCCAGATCAGCCAGGGCCTTGGAGACCGCAGCCAGGGTTCCACGGAACGGCTCTGAGTGTTTGCCAACTAATACAATCCCTCTTTCTCTCTAAGACTTCTTTGTGCCTTACAGCCTGTGTTTTCAAATGATTAAATGAGGGCCGTCTGGATGGCACAGTTGGTTAAGCATCTGACTCTTGGTTTCGGCTCAGGTCATGATCTCCGGGTCCTGAGATGGAGCGCCCCCCGTCAGTCTCCACGCTCAGCACAGAGTCTGCTTGCCCCACTCTCCCTCTCCCCCTCCCCCTGTTCGTGCTCTCTCTCCATAAAAATAGATAAAATCTTTAAAAAATAAGTAAACATGGGGCACCTGGGTGGCTCAGTGGGTGAAAGCCTCTGCCTTCGGCTCGGGTCATGATCTCAGGGTTCTGGGATCGAGTCCCGCATCGGGCTCTCTGCTCGGCAGGGAGCCTGCTTCCTCCTCTCTCTCTGCCTGCCTCGCTGCCTACTTGTGCTCTCTCTCTGTCAAATAAATAAATAAAAATCTTTAAAAAAAAATAAGTAAACAAAATAAAATGATTAAATGAGCGGTGCCTGGCTGGCTGGCTCAGTCAGTGGAGCGTGAGGCTCTTTATCTCAGGGTTCCGGGTTCGAGCCCCATTTGGGAGTAGAGATTACTTTAAAATAAAATCTGTTTCTTTTTAAGATTTTATTTATGTATTTATTCATTTGACAGAGAGAGTGAGCAAGTAAGAGAGAGAGCATGAAGAAGAGAAGGAGAAGCAGGCTTCCTGCCGAGCAGGGAGCCTGACATGGGGCTCGATCCCAGGACCCCGGGATCATAACCTGAACCAAAGGAAGACGCTTAACAACTAAGCCACCCAGGTGCCCCCAAAATAAAAATCTTTAAAAAATAAATAAATAAATAAGTGGCACGTGGGTGGCTCAGTCGGTTAAGTGTCCAACTCTTGGTTTTGGCTCAGGTCATGATGTCAGGGCTGTGGGGTCGAGCCCCGCGTCTGGCTCTCCACTTGGCAGGAGTCTGCTTGCAATTCATCTTTCCCTCTGCTCCCCGCAACATCTGCGCAAACTCTCTCTCTCAATAAAAAAAAAAATAATCTCTTTTTAAAAAGAAGACATTGGGGCACCTAGGTGGTTCAGTCGTTAAGCATCTGCCTTCAGCTCAGGCCCCCTGCTCAGCAGGACGCCTGCTTCTCCTCTCCCACTCCCCTTGCTTGTGTTTCCTCTCTTGCTGTGTCTCTCTCTGTCAAATAAATAAATAAAATCATTTTAAAAAATGGTTTAGCCAAACAATATAAAGAAAGAAAGAAAAAAAGCAGGCATTAAAAAAAACTGGTATAAATGGAGAGGTATGAGCCCTGTTCATAAATTAGAAGGCTATCTACTGTAAATATATTAACTCTCCTCCAAATCATCTGTAGATTCAGTGTCATTTCTTTCTTTCTTTCTTTTCTTTTTTTAAGGATTTTATTTATTTGACAGACAGAGATCACAAGCAGGCAGAGAGGCAGGCAGAGAGAGAGGAGGAAACAGGTTCCCTGCTGAGCAGAGAGCCCAATGTGGGACTCGATCCCAGGACCCTGTGATCATGACCCGAGCTGAAAGCAGTGGCTTTAACCCACTGAGCCACCCAGGCGCCCTCAGTGTCGTTTCAATTAAAACCCCAGCAAGTTTTTGGAGAACACCATTCACAGCTTCAAATGGAAGTTGCAAAGGTCAAGCAAGAGCCGAAACACTTGAAGCACAGGTCGGGGTTAGAGCTATACTGTACATGGACTCATAATAAAGCTAATTAAGAAGCTGTGTGGTACCAACCAGGAGCAGAAAAGCAGGAAAATGCAAGGCACAGAACGAGGGTATGCAAAAACAATTTCGTATGGAAAAGAGGAAGCCATACAGAAAACACAGAGAACCTGGTGGCTAAGGACCTGGAGTCTTGAGCTAGAATGGCTTAGTCTGAGCTCTGGCTCTTTGGCATTCTAGCTATGTTCCATGGAGTAAGCTACTTAACCTGTGTTTCTGCATCTAAAAAATGGGGCTAAATGCAGGATCTATGTGTGGGGTTACTGTAAGGATTAAGTGTTATCTCGTGCTGAGAACACTGCCTGGCACATGGTAAGCCCTGGGCCAAGTGTGAATGACGGCCACCACCACTGCCCCCACTACCATCACCATCAGCCAATGAGGAAAGAACAGGCTGTCCCATGGAAGGTGCAGGGAGCCTGAGACCCCTGATCTCAGGGTTGTGAGTTCGAGCTCCACGTTGGGTGTAGAGATGACTTAAAGAAACATCCTTAGGGGCATCTGGGTGGCCTAGTCAGTTAGGCATCTGACTCTTGGTTTCAGCTCAGGTTGTTTGATCTCAAGGTTGTGAGGTCAAGCCCCACACTGGGCTCTGTGCTCATCGGAGTCTGCTTAACTTTCTCTCTCCCTCTGTCCCTCCTTCCTGTGCGCACTTTCTCTCAAATAAAAAAGTAATCTTTAAAAATAATAAATAAATGAATAATTTTAAAGGGTGCTGGATAACTGAATATCTATTAAAAAAATGAAATCAAATCTCTGTTTCTTATAATATACAAACACTAATTAAAGATAGGTTAAGGATCTAAATGTAACAGTTAAGACCATAAAGGAAAAACAATTAATAAACTTGAATGTATAAAAACTAAAAATTTGGGGGGCACGTGGGTGGCTCAGTTGGTTGAAAGTCTACCTTCAGCTCTGGTCACGATCCTGGAGTCCCAGGACCAAGCCTGGCATTGCATCAGGCTTCTTGCTCAGCAGGGAGCCTGCTACTCCCTCTCTCCCTCACCCCACTTGTGCGCTTGTGCCTCTCTCTCTCTCTCATGTTCTCTCTCAAATAAATAAATAAAATCTTAAAAAAAAAAAAAGACTAAAAACTTCTGTCAAGCAGAGATACCCCACGGTAAGTGATATGATAAAGGATAAACTGGGAGATGGTATCTGTGACACTAGGATCAACAAAGGATTATTATCTATAATATAGAAAGAATACCTTCAAATCAGTTTTCTTCAAAAGACTAAATGACTCCATTGGAAAAGGGACAAAAGTAAGAAGAATTTTAAACACAAAATGATACTTAGCCTTATTAGTAACCAGTGAAAGGCATATTAAAACTACAGTCAGATACCATTTCGCACCCACCAACCTGGCAAAAATTTAGTCAGAAAATACAAGTGCTAACAGTGCATTGCAATGGAAAGGGTCACACCCTACTGGGAACTTTGGAAAACAAACTGGTTTTGCCTAGTAAAGGTGAACTTGGGCCCTGCATTACACCTAGGTATTCCTTCCCTACATATATATCTTTTTTTTTTTTTAAGATTTTATTTATTTATTTGAGAGAGAGACAGTGAGAGAGAACATGAGCGAGGAGAAGGTCAGAGGGAGAAGCAGACTCCCCAAAGAGCTGGGAGCCCGATGCGGGACTCGATCCCGGGACTCCAGGATCATGACCTGAGCCGAAGGCATTCGTCCAACCAACTGAGCCACCCAGGCGCCCCCTACATATATATCTTAAGGTCTAGAACCCAGACTGTAAATTCTTGTTCATGCGCACAATGAGACATGAGTAAGAATGTATGTAGCAGCAAATCATAGCAGCAAAATACTAGAAAAAACTCAACTGTCCATCTCATTTCATTTATATAAAGTCTCCAAATAGGAAAAACTAAACAATATATTGTTTACTGATAACAGTCATAAGTGACAAAAAACTATAAAGAAAAACAAGAGAGGAGTGCGTAGGTGGCTCCGTTGGCTGAGTGGCTGCCTTCAGCTCGGGTCGTGATCTTGGGGTCCTGGGATCCAGTCCCGCATCGGGCTCGCTGCTCAGCGGGGATCCTCCTTCTCCCTCTACCCCCCCAACTCATTTTCTTTCTTTCTTTCTGTCTCTCTCTCCTTCAAATAAATAAATAACCTTTTTAAAAAATAAAAGAAAGGAAAGATGAAAGGAAGGAGAGAAAAAGAAAAACAAGAGAATTTTTTTAAAAGATTTTATTTATTTATTTGACAGACAGAGATCACAAGTAGGCAGAGAGAGAGGAGGAAGCAGGCTCCCCGCTGAGCAGAGAGCCCGATGCGGGGCTCGATCCCAGGACCCTGAGATCATGACCCGAGCGGAAGGCAGAGGCTTAAGCCCCTGAGGCACCCAGGTGCCCCAAGAATATTTTTTAACACAAAATTCTGGATAATACTCAAGTAGGGAGAAGAATGTGATCAGAGGCCATAGGAAGCTTCTGGGGGGCAGAGTAATTTTTCTTTACCTGGGTGGAATGTACGCCCGGGTTCATTTTACTGCTGTTTTTGTATACATACATGTTTCCATACATTCTTTTGTAATATGCCATAATTAATCTGTAATTGTTAGTTTAAATCTGGGTTGATGGGAAAATCTTCAGTGTAAAGAGAAACTTGAGATCATTCAAGCCTCTGCCAACTGGAGGTCAAAACTGAAGTTAAAACATTTATGAAAGCAAAAATGAAGTCAACAGAAAAATCTATTATATCAAGTACTGAACTATTACTTTTTCCTTGATTGATGGACCTCCTATTTTGTTCCCATAGAAAATATAAAACATTCTTAGAAAATGGGCATCTCTTAATACCCAAGTATGGATTGATTATTGATTGTTAAAGATGCCACACTTAGAGGAAAACCTTTTTTTAAAATCCGAGACTGGGCCACACCTGGGTGGTTCAGTTGGTTAGGTGTCCGACTCTCGGTTTCCAGTCATGTCATGATCTCAGGGTGGTGAGATACAGCTCCACATCCTGCTCCTGGGCTCACCAGGGAGTCTGCTTGGGGCTCGCTCTCTCCCTTTCCCTCTGCCCAGCCCCCCACCCAGCTCCACGGACTGTCCCAATCTCTTTATCTGTAAAATAATAAATAAATAAACCTTAAAAAAAAATCCAGGACTATTATTGTCCAAAAGCCAAAAATATTTTTCACAAACCGCCACAGGAACATAATAGATAATTTTCCTCAAGTAAAATGTTTATGAAGGCTTTGAGAACACGAAATATTATGGTAACCAACATAACCTACGCCAAAATCACACTTATCTGTTTCTATTCTATGCCAAAGTCACATTTACCTATTCATTCACCTAACAATATCTTATCGATCACCTACTATATGTCAAACACTATTCTAGGAACTAAGGACATAGCAGCAAACAGAAGACAGAAATTCCCTATTCTCACGGAGCTTAACTACCAGTAGACCTTTACTGTACAGAACTATAAAGAAATTTACATTCCCATAAGAACTACTAGGTCTTCAGATAGCAACACTTAAAAGCCCATGGATACCTATTAGCAGAGCTGACCGTCAAAGTATTTAATAAACAATTACCAATAGATTCCCCATCCAGTCAAAACAGAGACCAGCCGTGCTGAGGCATCCTGGCTGAAAACCACCTTGTCTGTGGCCCAAATCCCTTCCAGAAAGGTGACCAAATTCCGTGCTCACCAACAGGGTCCTGCTATCTTACTGAACCCTGACCCGGACTGAAGATCACCATTTATAAAACAAAAACCAACCAACAGAGAAAAAGAGGAAGAGGAAGAAAGCTTTGCTTACTTGGTAAGCAACTTGCTTTATGCACGCATTTCTTTCATTATTTCGGAAATTAACCTTTTCAGATATGTTCATTAGCCTTTGAAATTTCCACTTGTAACTTTTCTCTCTCTTTTTTAAAAAATATTTTATTTTGATTTTTACGTAACCTCTATCCTCAACACGGGACTCAAACTCACAACCCCAAGGTCAAGAGTCACATGCCCCACCGACTGAAACAGGCGCCCCATAACTTTTCCTCTTTTTTTTTTGAAGATTTTATTTATTTATTTGACAGAGAGAGATCACAAGTAGGCAGAGAGGCAGGCAGAGAGAGAGGAGGAAGCAGGCTCCTTGCTGAGCAGAGAGCCAGATGTGGGGCTCAATCCTAGGACCCTGGGATCATGACCTGAGCTGAAGGCAGAGGCTTTAACCCACTGAGCCACCCAGGCGCCCCACTTTTCCACTTCTTAATCTTTACTTATTTATTTATTAGAACTTTTTTTTTTTTTAAGATTTTATTTATTTGTCAGAGAGAGAGAGAGAGTGAGCACAGGCAGACAGAGTAGCAGGCAGAGGCAGAGAGAGAAGCAGGCTCACTGCTGAGCAAGGAGCCTGATGTGGGACTCGATCCCAGGACGCTGGGATCATGACCTGAGCTGAAGGCAGCCGCTTAACCAACTGAGCACCCAGGCGTCCCTAGAACATTGTTTTTAATCTTATATTTTGCATAATCCCTTCATACACGGGGGGGCTACCATACTAATTCTGTCATTTTTGGTATACTTGTTCCTGGTTTGATTAATTATAAATTTTACAGACATTTTTGGCATGGAGACATATGAATGTGTGTTTATCTCAGGGGCTTAGAACTATGAGGGATCCCCCCCCACCACTATTTTATACTTCTCTGTGGGTTCAAAATTTTCTTCAGTGAGCATTTGTCCTGATTATCAATGTAGTATTATACCAATGTAATTAACGGGTCTAAGGAAATCACAGAAGTAAATGTCTTATGAAGTTAGTTCTACATCACTTTACTGGGGAATTACCATTCTGTTCTTGGTAGTAGTAACTAATGACAAAATAGCATAAACTTGCCATTTTACTCAAGTTTGATGTTTTCAGTAAAAGGAAAAATGTCTCTACTGATACGTTACAGAACATTAAGTAGAAATCCAGGATTCAGGGGCATCTGGCTGGATCAGTCTGTACAGCATGGAACTCCTGACCTGGGGGGTCATGGGTTTAAGTCCCATGTGGGGCATGGAGCCTCCTTGAAAGAAAGGAAGAAAGGGAGGGAGGGAAGGAAGGAAGGAAAGAAGAAGAAAAGAAATCCAGGATTCATGTCTGGCTGTCTTTTCCTCCAAATTCCTGAGTCTACTGCCAAGTGCTGCTACCTTTACACTAACCCACTTCCCAAAGGTGCACTTGACACTCTTTTTAAACATTAAAAAAAATTTTTAAGTAATCAATACACCCAGTGGGGGCCTGAACTCACAACCCCGGGATCAAGAGTCGTACACTCTGCAAGTGAGCCAGCCAGGCGCCCCCATGCTCTCGGCGCTCTTACCAGGAGTGCTAACACTAGTCACCTCTCTCACTCGGCGCACCTCACCTGTACCTGACCCCACACCCTGCCCCATCAGTCAAGACACACATGCACAACCACCTGTGTACCCTTTGATAAGTATTTGCTGAATGAATGAACTAGTCCATGGAAACTTCTCCAACCATCACTGCAATCCTGCTGTGTAATTCCTTCCAGCCTATGGCCAGAGTAAGTTTACTTCACATTTGTAGTTTATTATTCTGGATTTTAGGAGAATGTGTGCCAGCTGCTCTCCCAAGTGCTGGGGCATGCCGACTAAGAGCAACAGAAGAATATTCTGGCCCCAGGGAGCTACTGAAAATGGTATTTACAAAAAGCACATTCATACAAAATGTTATATATATGATTTTTTTTTCTTCCAGTCATTCCATTAGGAGATCTCAAGTCCCCAAGATCAGGTGCAAAAAAGTTTTTAAAAAAATTCTGGCGCATGGCTGCCTTTCCTAAGGTGTTGCCAAGGAATGTGAGATAGTTAAATGTTTAGTTACCTATAATCCTAGTGTAAGTGTTTTCCTTTCATTAATTATACAGGGCAGTCCGCTCTCCTAATAGCCAGAAGCTATTCAAGTTTTGTAAAAGTAACCATTAATAGATATTTCAAAGAAAACCCACCATGTTTGGCTCTATTCTGGAGGGGCTGTAAATTATTTCAGCTTCACTTTACTTCAATGGTTTGAGCTCCTATTTCTTCGTTACGAATTTATTTTGGGCAAACGCTAATGTAACCAACACGTGAAGCACTCTGTGCTTTAAAAACAAACCAAAACAAGTAAAATGAGCATGCACAGAGCTGTCAATCACACGAGGCATTTTCTGCAGGAGTGCGGGGGGGGGGTCGGCACCCCAGATTCTGCAGCATGAGGCACGAGGGTCAGACGGCCCATGCTCCAGCCAATACCCTCGCCCCTCCAGCAAAAAGTCACTTTATTTCTCAGGGCACCTGGGTGGCTCAGTGGGTTAAGCCTCTGCCTTCGGCTCAGGCATGATCTCAGGGTCCTGGGATGGAGCCCCACATCGCGCTCTCTGCTCAACGGGTAGCCTGCTTCTCCCTCTCTCTCTGCCTGCCTCTCTGCCTACTTGTGATCTCTCTCTCTGTCAAATAAATAAATAAAAATCTTAAAAAGAAAAAAAAAGTCACTTTACTTCTGTCTTAGTTTCCTTACCCAGAAGAGAAAACAGTAACAATAGCACATGTAATGCCACCGAACTGTACACTTAAAAAATGGTTAAAATCTCAAATTATACGTTATGTGTCTTTTGCCACAATTAAAAAAAAAAAAGTTTATAGGAAAAAAAGAGTATTAGTAGAAGTCAGAAAGATCATGTTGGGCCAGACCATCTGAGGCAATGCTGGCCACTAAAAGGAACTTGAACTCTGGGGTCCGCTGGGATGTCACTGACATACTTGGAGAATAATGAATTTATACCAATATTGTTTATTGACCCTCTGTATGCATTTTACCCCTTCTAAGTTTCCACTTTATCATAAAGACTGCAAGGCAAAACACTGTGTTTCTCAGACTTAGGGATCTGGGTTTGGGTTTCTAGAGCAAGGTGGACTCTCATGAGATCTCAAAACCAAAAGAGGCAATGAAAAAAAAAGGGTACCAACTTAGAGCTGCGGAGACATAAAATGAGTCAATATAGAGTAAAGTGCTTAAAACCAGCACCGAGAAAATAAATAGCTAAATAATAGCTTACTGACAAATTAAACATCACAGCAGTATCGTAACAGGCCAAACCATTAACATTTGTGTCCTAAAAGCACAGGCAAAGCCATCTTGAACACTAGACTGCACTCTCCCTTTCGGCACATCAGTTAGTCATGGTGTGAGCTTATGACTTATCCCACACTGCTGGTGGTTATAGGTCCATCGCCCTGAGTTTGTAAGCGGAAATCCTAGTGTTCCAGGGATTTGGGGCAGGACCATAGGAAACCCCAAATTTAGAGGGAAGTGCCTATATTTCTTCAAAACATTACACAAATGCAAGCTATTTTATTGATCCAGGATGTACTGGCAACTTGAGATAATCTCTAGGTCAGCGAACTGGCTACATCTTTGGGCAAGGGTGTTAATGGGTTTAATTCCAATGTATCTGATGTTACTAGAGATATCAGTCGGGCTAGTCTTTTTCCCATTTTTGCAATCAAAGGTAAGGATCTGGTAAGATTCATTTGAGACAGACATCATCTAACCTGAGTTCTCAGTCTCCTGAGTATAGATGTTCGGGTCTCGGATAACAGTCATGGTGGCTACAATTTCCAGTGTCCTTACTGTGCGCAGGCTCTGGTCCAAGCACTTACACAGTTTATTCAATCCCCACAACCATCCTAGCAGGTCGACACTGTTACTATCCCAACTCCAGAAGGATAAAAGAGGCACAGAAAGGTTAAAGGTTAAAGATCTTGTATAAGCATCCACTCCCCGTAGTGATTAACCAGAATGGATTTGAACCCACAGCTCTAGAGTCTGTGGGCTTCTCTAGACTGTCGACTCAAGATGATCCTGTCTCTTGATTTCTTCCGGTGTTGGTTGCCCACATGGTGCTAGCTCCTTTCTAAATCTTGTATCTTTCACCCCTGCAGTAATCCCACGGCAAGGCCAGTGTCAAGTCCATTTTTTTTTTTTTTCTTGAGGTCACAGAGCAAGCTGTAAATGGCAGAACTGGAATCTGAACCCAGTTGTGATTCCAAGGTCTGTAATTTTAGCCTCTATGGAGATGGAAAAAGAGTTGGGGAACAGTCATGAAAGAACTTGGTAATGAGCAAAAGACTCAGCAGCTTTTTGGGTTGGGGGTGTGGGTATTTATGGTGGTCACTTGCATCAGAAACCCACCAATCAAAGGTTGAGTGAGTATATTTGAAATTTTTAAGTAGAAAGGAGGGAGCTGGCCTGGAAACAGCCTTAAAGAGAGTAGTAATACTCTTGAATATTCAACAGTAGAGTTTTGCATTAAGCAAATATTAAAATGTGAAATTTTTAATGTCTACTATAGATGTTAACTTACAAAATACTGAAACAGGGCGCCTGGGTTAAGCATCTGCCTTCAGCTCAGGTCATGATCCCAGCGTCCTGGAATTGAGCCCCGTATCAGGCTCCCTGCTCAGTGGGAAGCCTGCTTCTCCCTCTCCCACTCCCCCTGCTTTGTTCCTTCTCTCACTGTGTCTCTCTGTCAAATAAATAAATAAAATCTTAAAAAAAAAATACTGAAACAAAATTATATTTTTCTGTTTCCTTCAACTAATGCAGACTCTTTTAAGTTTAAAATAAAACCCATAGATAATTTTTTTCCTATTCAACAGCTAACAGCTCCAACAACACAGTCAGCAATTGTGGTGCCTGGGTGGCTCAGTCAGTTAAGCGTCTACCTTCAGCACAGGCCATGATCCCAGGGTCCTGGGATTGAGCCCTGCATCAGGCTCCCGGCTCAGGGGGAGCCTGCTTCTCCCTCTCCCTCTCCCTCTGCCTGCCATTCTGCCTACGTGTGGACTCACTTGAGTTCTCTCTCTCAAATAAATAAAATCTTTTGAAAAAACAGAGTTTAAAAAAAAGTAGTCAATGTTATAATAGGTTACCTAATGATCTTAGTGTACTTAACCGATTTTTTTCTATGTAATGTTTCTATATAAATTTCTATGTAAAATTTCCCCCAGGGCATCTGGGTGGCTCACTTGGTTAAGTACTCCACTCTTGGTTTCAAGCTCAGGTCATGATCTCAGGGTCCTGAGACTGAGCCCAGCATCTGACTCTACACTCAGCAGGGAGTCTGCTTGAGATTCTCTCTCTCTCTCTTCTCTCTCCCTGCCCCTCCCCTCACCATGCATGCTTGCTCACTCTCTTCCTCTCTCTCTAAAATAAATAAATCAATCTTGGGGCGCCTGGGTGGCTCAGTCAGTTGGGCATCTGCCTTTGGCTCAGGTCATGATCCCGGGGTCCTGGGATTGAGCCCCACATCGGGCTCCCTGCTCGGCAGAGAGCCTGCTTCTGCCTGCTTGTGCTCTATCTCTCTGTCAAATAAATAAATAAAATCTATAAATAAATAAATCTTTAAACATAAAAAATATATATATACATATATACATATGTCTATTAAAAAGTGTATATATACACTTTTTCCCAGCAGTTTCAGGTTTACAGAAAAACTGAGCAGAAAGTACAGAGTTTCCATACACTGCACCTCCTTTCCCAACCCCCCAGTTTCTACTATTATTTTTTTTCCGCCAGTTTCTACTATTATTAACATGCTGCATTATCAGGCTGGCACATTTGTTCAATTGATAAGCCAATATTGAATGATACATTATTATTAATGTAAGTCCATACCTTACATTAGGGTTCACTTGTGGTATGGGTTTTGCAATGGAAAATGTCCTATATCCGCCATGGCAGTATCATACGGAAAAGTTTCATTGCCCTGAGAATCCTCTGGGTTTCCTTCCTCCCAACCACTGGCAACCACTGATCCTTCTACCGTCTGCATAGTTTTGCCTTTTCCAGGAGGTCAGAGCTGGAACCAGAGAGTATGTAAACTTTTCAGACAACTCTTTGACTTAGCAATATGCATTTAAACTTCTTCTGTGTCTTTCTGTGGCTTGGTAACTCATTTCTTTCATTGCCTGAAATATATTTCACTGCTTGGATGTATCACACCTGCCTTATCCATTCACCTGATTGAAGGGTATCTTAGTTGCTTCTCAGTTTTGACAATTACAGATAAAGCTGCTATAAATTTCCACATGCACCAGTATTTTGCCTTTAAAAAGAGAAATTCTTTTTTATTCCCAGGGTTGTTTGTTTGTTTGTTTGTTTGTTCCTTCCTTCCTTCCTAGCAACATTGATTAACAAAACAATTACAGAACTTTTTTTAAAGCACTCTATACAGAAAAGTCAGGATTTCCTCAAACTAAGTGAACGTTCTCTTGGATGGTTTTCTCTGCACCATCAGGCATTTCTAAGAAATGCTAAAAGACAAAAAAGACACAGAGCCTCTGTTTGAGAATTATGAATAACTTAATTGTCAGCATGCCTGTGTAATTTTTTTTTCAGGCCCTATTTGTAAAGATAGCATAAATCAGCAGGACAAGATTCACTTCTCTAGGGAAGCCTCTTGGAAATCCCCACTTAGCTGGCTTCTCCTCACATCTGGTCTCAACATTATGTATTCTGCTCTTTGTGGCAAGAATCAGAGCATAAATCCACATTTATCTGATTAGGAAGCTCTGTGCGGGCAGCCCCCTCTGTCTGTCTGTGCTCAGCCCTGTACTTCCCCAGGGCATAACAGAAAGAATAAATATATCTGCAAAAGTACTTTTAAACTTATAAACATACTTCTGGTTTTGAGACAATTCAAATGACATTTCATATACAGCTAATTAAAAATTCTTGTAGAAAGAAAAGAATTGCTAAGGCCCCCTCTAATTTTCATTATCTGAAGATCGTATAATTAGATGTGACATACAGCATACAGAGAACCCCTGGGTTATTTTATATGTAATCCAGAGTCTCTTTTTACATAGAGTTACTTACCTTCTACTAAAAATAAGTATATATGGATACAGAAGGTGTGGTCTGCATACATACAATGGCATACTGAGCCTCGAGAAAGAAGGAAATCCTGCCATTTGCAAAAGCACGGAGGGACCACGAGGGCATTACATTGAGTGAAATAAGTCAGAGAGACAAACGCTGTATGATCTCACTTATACGCGGACTCTTAAAAAAGCTGAACTCAAAACAGAGTGGAGTGGTGGTTGCCAGGGACTGGGGGTGGGGGGGATGGGGAGATATTGATTAAAGGGTAGAGACTTCCAGTTACAGGGTGAGTAAGTGCTGAACATCTAATGTACAGCCTGGTGATTATAGTTAATAACGCTGTATTATACACTTGAGAGTTGCCAGCAGAGATTTTAAATGTTCTCACCACAAAAAAAGAAAGGGTAATTATGTGATTGATGGAGGTGTTAGCTAACTCCATGGTAGTAACCACTTTGCAATATATAAGTGTATCAATGTTTTACACCTTAAACTTACACAATGTTTTGTTTATGCTGGTTACATTTCAATAAAGCTAGAGGTAGGGGAGCCTGGGTGGCTCAGCGGGTTAAGCGTCAGACTCTTGGCTTTCGCTCAGGTGGTAACCTCAGGGTCCAGGCTCCATGCTCATTGTGGAGTCTGCTTGGGATTTTCTCTCTCCCTCTACCCTTCCCCACAGCTTGCGCTCTCTCTCTGAAATAAATTTTAAAATCTTAAAAAAAAAAAAAGTAAAATTGGAGGTAAAGAAGACTAGATCATAGCTAGATTATATTAACAGAATTTCTACAAACTCTGAAAATTCTGTCCCCTGAAAACCTGAAGTGGAGACTTTATTTCAAGCAAATAAGAAACACCTTTTGATGGCTAGAAATAGTAAAATCATACATCAGAAAAGACAATCAGGAGTGCCTGGGTGGCTCGGTGGGTTAAACCTCTGCCTTGGGCTCAGGTCATGATCTCGGGGTCCTGGGATCGAGCCCTGTTTCGGGCTCTCTGCTTGGTGGGGAGCCTGCTTCCCTCTCTCTCTCTCTCTTTGCCTGCCTCTCTGCCTGCTGTGATCTCTCTGTAAAATAAATAGATAAAAATCTTAAAAAAAAAAAAAAAAGACAAGACAATCAAACTAATATATTCTTTCCTCAGATAAAATCCAACATCAAGCAGCCAACATTGTATTTTTGGATTAAGCTGACAAGTTGAATGCACTGGTTTCATAAAAAGTCTTTATGGGTTTGATAGTGATTTTTTTTTTTTTTGGATGAAAGATACATCCATGGAGAGATTTAAGAAAATATTTCAGAATATCAATTTTATAATTTGCTCTAATGTTTACAAAAATCAATGAATAAAGCTCCAAAACAGATCATCATGACTACTCCATCTGGAGCCAAAATCTGCCGCATAAATTCAAATTTGGCAATAATTAGCTGGAAAGAAGTCAACAATTGTGTGATTTGTTTGTCTTGTTGTCTAGTTAGGCTTTCACAGCAAAGGCTGGCCAGGGAGAAACCTCAAGGTTTTCGAGTGGTCCCAAGCACAATGTTGATTTTATCTATCTAAATACTGGACTATTTCAACAAGCCTGCACTAGATCAAAAACAAAAAAGCCTCCAGAACTGGAAAGTAACTGTTTAGAGCTGTTCTGATGACTTGCCTTTTGGGCAACAGAACTATGTTTTAATCACATTTCTCAATGGGAATGCTAAGAGGAGACATTTCCTTTGGCTCTTGAAACCCTGGCATGAAACAAATGCATCAACAGGGGCGCCTGGGTGACTCCGTCAGTTAAGCGTCTGCCTTTGGTTCGGGTCATGATTCCGGGGCCCTGGGATCGAGTCCCGCATCCCCACATCGGGCTCCTTGCTCAGTGGGAAGCTTCTCCCTCTGCCTGCCATTGCCCCTGCTTGTGCTCTCTCTTTGAAAAATAAAATCTCCAAAAACAAACAAAAAACAAATGGCTTCCATGGCAGTGACTTCACCTTAAGGAAGAGACCCCTGTGACCCAGGTTTATTTTCCCCTCAGCAATACACACAAAGATGGGCACTTCCTATTTATTTATTTATTTATTTAGAGAAGGAGCCCAAGTGAGGGGAGGAACAGAAGGTAAATCCCAGAAAGACTCTTAGCTGAGCAGGGAGCCTGATGCAGGGCTCGATCTCAAAACCCTGAGATCATGACCTGACCCAAAACCAAGAGTTGGATGCTTAACCGACTGAGCCACCCAGGCACCCAATCAGGCTACTTCAGAAACGCCTCTAACTTCTCCTGTGTTGGCATCATTCCTCCCTCCCCAACTCCGCTTTTTTGCTTTACTAAATGTTGTATACTTGAGACGAAACATAACAATAATCATTTTAAAACTACTAATTCCAGGGGCGCCTGGGCAGCTCAGTCAGTGGAGCATCGAGTTTCAGCTCCGGTCATGATCTCAGGGTCGTGGGTGGGGTGGAGCTTCTCCCTCTCCCTCGCCCCTCCATGCTCATGCTCTCTCTCTCTCAAATAAATAAATACAATCTCAAAAAAAAAAAAAAAGGACTATTTCTGTAGCATGTAAACTATTTCACTTCATCATAAAACCAAAAGGTGCTAGTGATAACAGTGAGTTACCGACAAGAAGATGAATTAATGATATGCCGCACCAGCTCAGCAGAAATTCGGTCTCACTGAAACCTGAAATCTCTTGCACTCTGCTCTGAAGTGCCTAAAAAGATTCTAGGGAGGTAACCGCTCAAGAACTTAGAAAAGTTCCATCATCTCCAGCAACCAGCAGCTTTTAGCCCTTCATTCTGCTTCTAGGAGCAACCGAGAAGAACACGGAGCACAGAGGCCAGCACAGAGTCAGACTTCCTTCGAACATCCTCCATTACTAAGGACTAATTACTAAGACTAATTAAAATCATTAATGAACCCACTCACACAGATTCCCACTTCTGCTTTAAAAAAAATAAAAGACTTCTCCAAAACAATGTCAAATTGCTGCCTGTTTTTCCAAAGCACCCCTGATAAAAGATCCCATGAAACTGGTCATTCAGAACAGATGGGCTTCTAGGTAATGAAAAATTATTATAGCAATTTCCAGAAGCCTCATCCCTATGAAACTTAGGGACAGCTATCAGGTCTTCGTATCTGTCCCCCACGGCAGCCAATTCCGTGTCTTGCACACGTGTTTGTGGAGGTGAGTGGCAACACAGGTAAATAAATGATGTTTATAGCCAATCTAACTTTAGTAGCTTTTTTTTTTTTTTTTTTAAAGATTTTTTATTTATTTATCAGAGAGAGGGTGGGGAGAGAGCGAGCACAGGCAGACAGAATGGCAGGCAGAGGCAGAGGGAGAAGCAGACTCCCTGCTCAGCAAGGAGCCCGATGTGGGACTCGATCCCAGGATGCTGGGATCATGACCTGAGCCGAAGGCAGCTGCTTAACCAACTGAGCCACCCAGGCGTCCCTAACTTTAGTAGCTTTTAAAAAGAACTAAATAGTTATTTTCAGTCACACGCTGTAATCACAGTAAGGTGTGAAAAAGTCAACCCTGACCGCTCACTGTCAGCTCCACTCATTCCCTCCTACCTCAGCTCACGCTTTGCACACACTGTGAGAAAACTGCCCTTAGCCGGATAGACTAAAAGCCAGTAAATACTGGTTTTAGATTGGGAGGGAGACAAACCATAAGTGACTCTTAATCTCACAAAACAAACTGAGGGTTGCTGGGGGGAGGGGGTTTGGGAGAAGGGGGTGGGATTATGGACATTGGGGAGGGTATGTGATTTGGTGAGTGCTGTGAAGTGTGTAAACCTGGTGATTCACAGACCTGTACCCCTGGGGATAAAAATATATGTTTATAAAAAATAAAAAAAATAAAAAAAAAAAATAAATAAAAAAAATAAAAAAAAAAAAAATACTGGTTTTAGTAGACAGATGCACAACTGATTGGTGGAAAATTAATTTGCAGAAAGAACAATTCCCAATTAATCCTTTAAGTCTGGTTTAATGTGGTGGGTACAATTTTAAATAGTGCCTAATATACCCTTACAACCTGTTCTCCAACATGATTAGGTAGGCAGTCAGGAGGGAGACTTCAAACACAACACAGCAATCCTTTAATTACTTGGGAAACATTTACAGAACCTTCTGAAGAGTTAAAGATCAATTGTTTCATACAGCATTTACAACGGCTTTTGAATTTCCAAAAACCAATGCGCTTCCCGAATTACTTCTTTACTCTCCTAAAGACAACTAAGATGCCCAGTACCAATCTGTCTTGTATCTTTTTTCCTTTTTAAAATTGAGATGAAGGGCACCTGGGTGGCACAGTGGGTTAAAGCCTCTGTCTTCAGCTCAGGTCATAATCTCAGGGTCCTGGGATCGAGCCCCACATCGGGCTCTCTGCTCAGCAGGGAGCCTGCTTCCCTCTCTCTATCTGCCAGGCCTTTCTGCCTCCTTGTGATCTCTGTTAAATAAATAAATAAACTCTTAAAAAACACATGAAAATTGAGATGAAACTCACATAACATAAAGTTAATCATTTTAAAGTAAATAATTCAGTATCATTTAGTACAGTCACAATGTCATGCAACACTACTTCTATCGAGATCCAAAATATTTTCATCACCCTAAAGTAAAAACCTGTAGCCATGAAACAGTTGCTCCTGGTTTCTCCCTTTCCCAGCCCCGCAAACACTGATCTGTTTTCTGTCACTATGGGTTTACTTATTCCGGATATTTTATATAAATAGAATCACATAACATGTGACCTTCTGTGTCTGGCTTCTCTCATTGAGCTGCATGTCTTTAAGGTGCATCCAAGTCGTAGCATGGTCAGTACTCCATTCCTTTTTATGGCTGGATAATATTCTATTGTGTGGACAGATGACACTTTGTTTACTCATTCATCCCCAACGGACATTGGGTTGTTTCCACCTTTTCGTGACTGTGAATAGTGTTGCTACAAACACCTATACAAGTATTTACTAGAATATCTATCTTCCATTCTTTGGGCTTTATGCACAGGAACGGCTGCGTCCCCCAGGAATTCTGTTGAGCTTTCTGAGGGTCCACCAACCCTTCTTCCACAGTGGCTAAGCCATTCTACAATGTACGAGGGGTCTGATGTCTCGACATCCTCCTTAACACTTGGTATTTTCCACTTTCTCGGACATAGTCATTCTAGTCAGAATGAAGTACTATCTTGTGGTTTTGATTTCCATTTTCCTGCTGACTAATTGAGACGCTCACCATCTTTCCATGTGATGGTCGAACATAGGTATACCTCTTTAGAGAACCAATGTCTTTGTATCCCTCACTTCGGTGACAATAAATAAAAATAATTTTAATCTTTACTATTACTTTTTAAAGACCCTTCACAGGTGCCTGCATGGCTCAGTCAGTTAAGCATCTACCTTTGGGTCAGGTCATGATCCCAGGGTCCTGGGATCAAGTCCCCACATCGGGCTCCCGGGAAGACTGCTTCTCCCTCTCCCACTCCCCCTGCTTATATTCCTTCTCTCACTATCTGTGTCAAATACACAAAATCTTAAAAAAAAAAAAAGAGTACTGCTTGGGGGCTACCCCTTTGGGTCCCCTCCCTCCTTGGGAGCTTTATCCTTTGCTATCGCTCAACAAACTTTGCTTTGCTGCCCACCACTCTCTGGTCTACCTCTTCATTCTTCAAAGTGGTGTGACCAAGAACTATGGGCACCAATGGAGGAAAAAAAAAACCCGAGACATTTTTGGGGGTTCATCCAGGATATCCACCGTTGTTAAGGACAACTAACCAGGAAAAGCCATCTAACTCTAAAAGGCGATGGTTCAGATGGAGCCTCTCGTGGAAGCCAAACCAGACACGTGCAGGGGACCCCCTGATAGATGGGGATGAGAGGAACCGGGACTGCTGCCCCACCCAACGTCCCTGACCAGCAGGAAGTGGCTATGGTCGGTCATTGCCCTTCTTTGCGAACCACAGTTAGGGTGACCTCTGCAGAGGGGGGAATGACAGGGACAATCGGAAGGCAGGCCGGCAGGGACAATGGGCCCCCACCCTAAGAGGAAACCGCCCTTAAAAGAACTTTACACAGAGGAGGCGCCTGGGTGGCTCAGTTGGTTGGACGACGGCTTTCAGCTCAGGTCATGATCCTGGAGTCCCGGGATCGAGTCCCGCATCGGGCTCCCAGCTCCATGGGGAGTCTGCTTCTCCCTCTGACCTTCTCCTCGCTCATGTTCTCTCTCACTGTCATTCTCTCAAATAAATAAATAAAATCTTAAAAAAAAAAAAAAAGAACTTTACACAGCCCTAGGAGGAGTCCTCCACCCTTTCCCACAAGACCAAAACCTCACTGTGACAGGGAGGGTCAATCAGATTAAAACAGCCCACCAACAAGCCCCTAAAAACTGGCAGACTTAGAAACTCCCAGGCAACCCTTTCAAGTCCCTCCCTCCTTGGGAGCTTTGTACGATCACTTTGCTTTCACTCAATAAATCACTCAATAAACCTTTAAAAAAAAAAAAAGTACTTCTTGGTACATGAATCAGGCATCTTTGACGTAATCACAACTAGGAAATGCACAAATTTACTAAGAGTTTACAAAGCTTCAGGTCTAAAGGCATAGAACAATAGGCTCTGTTTTAATATCCTCGAGAATAAAAATGTCCGATAGCCACACTCTTGTTTTTTATACCAAGAGTGAACTCAATTCAATTGTTCAAACTCAACTGCTATTGCACACCAAGTTACAGTTATAAATACCGTCTTAGGAGATTTTTTTTTTTTTTCCGGTAAAGGTCTGACAAAAAAGGACACAGGTACGGTAGTCAGTCTAAGTGGTGAATGGTATAGTGCTAAAAGAGACAAGCTCAAGGTGCCTGGGGGTCTCAGTCGTTAAGCATCTATCTACCTTTGGCTCAGTCAAGGTCCCTGGGATGGAGTCCTGCATGGGCCTCCCCGCTAGACAGGAAGCCGGCTTCTCCCTCTCCCACTTCCCTTGCTTGTGTTCCCTCCCTCGATATGTCTTTGTCAAATAAATAAGTAAAATCTTTTCTAAAAAAATAAGAGACAAGCTCTTGGGGCGCCTGGTTGGCTTAGTCATGGGAGCGTGCAACTCTTGATCTTGGGGTTATGAGTTTACACACTACATTGGGTGTAGAGATGACTTAAATAAATAAAAAAATAAATAAATAAACTTGAGAAAGAGAGAGAGAGAAGCTCTTGTCTAAGTCTGCTTGTTCTAGAGATTAGATTTAATCTAGCCTCTCTTTTCTGGGTACCTAAGATGAGATCATTTTGCGTTAGCCTCTTAGCTGTGGGCTCACTGGTTAAACCACATTTGCATCCTGCTCGGCACCACCTAAATGGAAAGTTGAATAGAGGACTAGAACAGCTGACAGAAAAAAAGATGGTTCTTAAACTTTGAAAAGATGCAGGAAAATTAAAACCACATCTAAACATCACATTTTTAGCCACTGATTAGCCAAATGGTTGGCCACACACCGTCCCTGGGGATGGAGTACCATGGGACTCTAACATCTGCCAGAGAGAGCCCAGGCTGTTTCAGGCCGCTGTGGAGGGTGGTTTGGCATATCCAAGTTCCTGGTGTCCATTCTCCAAACATGTAGGCAAAACAACACATGAGAGTATTAATCTGTGCTATTTTTTTAAAAAGACTTTATTATTTATTTGAGAGAGTGAGTGCCAGCGGCGGAGGGGCAGAGGGAGAGGGAGAGAAGCAGACTTCCAACAGCACAGGGAGTCCCACATAAGGCTCGACCCCAGGACCCTGAGATCATGAGCTGCTGAGTCATGAGCCTAAGTCAGACTCTTCACCAACTGAGCCACCCCAGCGCCCCTAATCCGTACTATTTTTAATAAGGAAATATATTGAAAACAATCTAAATGACCACAGTAAGTTTTAGTAGATCCATTATATTTTGGGGGCACCTGGGTGACTTAGTTGGTTAGGCAGCCAACTCTTGGTCTCGACTGGGGTCACGGTCTCGGGGTCCTGGGATTGAGTCCCGTATCAGGCTCCCTGCTCAGCCCAGCATCTGCTTGAGGATTCTCTCTCCCTCCTGTCCCGTTTTCCTGCCCCTGCAGCTGCCATGCACATGCTTTCTCTTCCTCTTTCTCTTGCAAATTAATAAATAAATCTTTTTTTAAAAAGAGAGAGGGGGGGCACCTGGGTGGCTCAGTGGGTTAATCCTCTGCCTTCAGCTCAGGTCATGATCTCAGGGTCCTGGGATTGAGCCCCGCATCAGGTTCTCTGCTCAGTGGGGAGCCTACACCCCCCCCCTGCCTGCCTCTCTGCCTACTTGTGATCTCTCTCTGTCAAATAAATAAATAAAACCTTAAAAAAAAAAGAGAGAGAGAGAGAGAGAGATTAAAAAAAAAAAGAAGAAGAATTGATACTTTTGGGTTAGGCTCAGAGCCAGCTGATATCGGTAGGCTGGCTCAGTCAGTATAACATGTGACTCCTGACCTCGGGATCATGAGTTCAAGCCCTGCTTTGGGTCTAGGGCTTTCTTAAAAAAAAAAAAAAAAAAAAAATTGATAATAATAATAATAATAAAGATTAACAGTTACATCAAGAAGAAGGAGGCAGCTAAAGGAAAAGAGAACCCCCAAGACAGTGCAAGTGATACAAAGGAAGGGACCAAAGGTGTGAATGGTAAAGAAAGGGGCTTTTATGTACAAACACGTGAGAGCTCCCTGGAAGAATTCACAAGAAACTAGTAAACTTGATTGCCTCCAGGGAAGGGCAGGGGTCACTGGGGGAAGTGTGTACCACGAGCACAGCTGCTCATTCAAAAATACACAAAGAATCAAGAAATACGTCATGCTTTCGAGGTCACCACTTTTCCCCAATTTTGCATCTTTAACAGAGACTCCCAGCATGCTGAACGGTCAGCGTTCATTTCCGTGTGTAACTACATGAAGGATGTTATTGAAACGAAACTGTCTGCAAGTAGGGCTAGCGGAGGAGGGGAAGGACCAGGGAGCTACCTGGGTCAGGCTCTTTCCCTCGGGCTGGGGCTGGGTGGGGGGTGGGGGGAGGGGGAGCTAGGACCAAGAAGTAGGAGCTGAGGCTCCAGCAGGCTCTCTTGCTTGAAGGATGAGAAACCATGAGCAGCTGGAAGACACAGAGTGCTGGGCTTGTCTAAATTTAGCTGCCACTCTGGGGCGTTCGGGCCTTGTTAGGTCTGCACTCAGGTCTGAGGCTCACCCACTCCAACCGTATTAGGCAATCCAGGTTCCTAAGTGTTCTCCCCACAGCACCCTTGGAGCTGCCTACAGTATCCAGAGGATGGGTTTTTTTGTTTTTGTTTTTAAATTCTGGGCATTTAGCATTTTACCCAATTTCCCTGAACTCAGCCTTTCATCCACATTAGCAAATCCTACATTCCCCCTAGGCTCTGTCTTTTTCTCTTAGGCTTTCTTTATCTTCACTTCACTCCCTAGGAGGTTGCCTGATCCCTAAGGATTGGCCCGCAGTTCAAAGACTACCAAGTAAATAGAGCATATGACTGTATCCTTCATTGTCCCTTTGAGTGACCCTCGTCTCTGCCACACTGAGAAACCAAGATAAGTGTCATCTTCGGCGTGGCCTACCCTGGCAATCACTGAACAGTCCCCGCTGCACACTCCAGCCACGTGATCTGGGCGGGGTCTATCCCTCAAGCAAACACCACCCGTTTTGAAACAAACAGATCTTTTTTATAGACCCCCACATATTGGTGATACCCGACTGAACACAACTGACATTTCTGCAATCGGCTTTATTAGAGGTTTCAATCTTTTTCAGATAATGAAAGGTAAACTCTACATCTGCCTGGAGTTCATCAGAAACACGTTCTTTCTCAGCCAAATGTTTCCAGCTCCTCGTGAGAGCTTTCTTCTCCTCTGACTCAATTAGACAGACAATTCTCCTCTGACCCAGACCGTTCTGGGGCTTCACAGCCACAGAAATCCCGAAAGCGAAGAAAAAAGAAGCCATCAGCTGGCATTCTTCTCCATTAGCTTGTTGAATATTTTTATCTAGAAACGAAGCATCTGACTACGGAAAGTCTTTCTGGAATGGCTTTATTTACCTCCCTTATTTGCTGATCTACCAAAGTGACAAATAAATCATACAACAAGCCATTCAGGTTTCTCGGCCAAAACAGCTCTTGTTGAGCAAAAACAGTCCCTGATACTCTTGCCTACGGTGTCACACCCAAGACACTCAATCCCCATAGAGTGCCTGACAACTCAAGGAATGTGTCCAATGGTTCTATTTATGTGTCACTTTTGGAATTGTGGAACCTTTTACAAACCTCCTATTAACATTATTAGCATTTCTTTGAGCTACAGTGTGGGAACTATACATAAAATCTCCCAATAGAGCTTCTAGCCTTGGAGGTAGCTACTCTACCCTAATTGACATGGATGCGTTCCCGACTTAGGACGCATTAGGACTCACTCCTAGGACAACTTTCTCAGCGTCCATCGATCCCAGAATTCAGGTTACCTTACAACACTGGAGTTGAATGGACTCAAGGTCGCACAGTCTAGTTTATACCCAATTCACGGATCACTTCTACACCCCTAATGAGGAAAGGGCCCTTCAGTTTCTTCTGGACGTGAGATTCAAGACATGAATGAAGTATTATCAGGACCAGCAGCACATAAAGGTGACTAACAATGGCCAGTGCTCTTACAGCTTATTGTGTCAGACATTTACTGCTCAAAACTATTCATTAGCTCACTTGACATTCTCATTGAACTTATTAGAAAGGCGGTGCTCCGATTATCCCCATTTTACAGATGAAGGAACTGAGGTTAGATGACATGCCTGAATTACTCAGTTAGTTAGGATCAGGCTACGGACCAAGCAGTCTGGCTCCAGACCAGAACTCTCGAACAACAGGGCACACTGACTGAGTTGTAGAAGTCTCGTGAAAATAAAATAGAGTGATTTTTAAATAAGCACCCGTTAGAGACTATCTAGCCCAAGTCACTCACTCAGAGAGTGAAGACGCACTATGAATGGGTAGCACAGACAGAACTAGATCCGTATGTTTAGCTTTAGTCTGTCTGGCAGATTTACTGCCTCCAGAACATGGAAAAATTCGCATTTTATTGGATATTTCTCAAACGACACTTCTAAAGTAGATCAGCATGGCTTCCATCTTAAAGAGGAGATGGATTTGGAGGAGGAAAAACTGGCAAAATAATTTCTTTTTTTTTTTTAGATTTATTTATTTGACAGACAGAGAGAGAGAGATCACAAGCAGGCAGAGAGAGAGGGGGAAGCAGGCTCCCTGCTGAGCAGAGAGCCCGATACGGACTCGATCCCAGGACCCTGGGATCATGACCCGAGCTGAAGGCAGAGGCTTTAACACTGATTCACCCAGGTGCCCTGGCAAAATGATTTCTCACAAAAGGGAATCACAATGAAGCGTCCTCTTCTGCAGGTGGATGGCTTTGACCACAAGATACAAAATGTGATTTTTATCAAGAATGACACAGGGGGGATCAGAGAAAATAAGTATAAAAACTTATCTTTAATGTTCTTCCACTTTTCAACTTCATATTCTGAGGGATTTCTTCAAAAAGAAAGTGATCTTATTTTTCTCTTTAGGGAAGAATAAGAGGGTACATGGTAGTCCTGTTGTTGACTAAATAGAGAGGGGCAGTGTCACTATCATCTACGATGACATCTACTGCTATTACTATTGTCTATGATGACATCCAAGGATATTGTTCTAGTTATTATTGTCAAATAAACCACCCCTGAAACTTAGTGGGAAACAACGATTTTATTATGGGTCAGCAATTTGACAGGGACAACTTATCTCTGTTCCTCCATGGCTGGGGCCCCAAGTGAAAAAGCTTGACAGGTTGTGGGGACTCAATGGCAAAGGGCTGGAATCATCTGGAAGCCTTTCACTCATATGGCCAGCAGCTGATTCTCACTGTTGGCTGAGACCTCAATTGGGCTGTCAGCAGGAACCTCTAGAGTTGGCTTCTTCATACAATGTGGACTGTCTGGCTTCCTAACAAGGTGGCCCTGGGTTCTAAGTGTAACATCCCGAAAGAACCAAGGCGAAAGTGGACACCATATTTGTGATCTTGCCATGGAAATCACAGGGCGTCCCTTTCGCCATACCCTGTTGGTCAAGGCAGTCCAAAGACCTGCCAAGGTCAAGAGGAGGGGATGTAAGCCTCTCTTCCCTCTGAACAGAAGCAGTCACATTCTAAGAACATGTGGAAGGGCACCTGGGTGGCTCAGTGGGTTAAGCCTTTGCCTTCGGTTCAGGTCATGATCTCAGGGCCCTAGGATTGAGTCCTGCATCGGGGCTCTCTGCTCAACAGGGAGCCTGCTTCCCCCTCTCTCTCTGCCTGCCTCTCTACCTACTTGTGATTTCTCCCTCTGTCAAATAAATAAATAAAATCTTTAAAAAAAAAAAACAAAAACATGTGGAATGAGAGGGGCACCCGGGTGACTCATTTAGTTAAGCATCTGCCTTGGGCCCAGGTCATGCTCCTGGGGTCCTGGGGTGGAGCCCCATGTCCGGCTCCCTGCTCAGTGGGAAGTCTGCTTCTCCCTCTCCTTCAGCTCCTCCCCCTCACTCATGCTCTCTCGCAAATGAATAAATTAAAAAAAAAATTTTTTTTAAGAACGTGTGGAATGGGAAATATTGTTGTGGCAATCTATGCAAAGCAGACTCTGACACCATTCGAAGTTTATCTTTCCCCAAAGCCGATTTATTTGATGATCCAGTATTACCAATTTTAAATCATCTCTGAGAAACAGAAAGAGGAAAAATGAAACAGGATCGGGTACAACAGAGATCTCCGTCTACAAGGTGCGAATAGAATAATCCTGAACATTCCCTACTCATCGCCCAATGTCAGAACAAGTGTGCAGGCAACCCTCAAAGGGGTAGAATCTACCCTAGTATACCATCTCCAAAACCCTATTAAAATGATGCGTGTGTGACATTCATTTCTCTGATCATTACCAAAAACAGAATGCCCAGCACTGGCCATTTGTTTTTATTTTGCTCATTTTTGAAGTGGTGCATTAGTTTTACTTCTAAGCACATCAAAGCTTCAAGATCTGTTTATGGTACTCTTCTAAGAATTTACAAAACCAATCAACTCTTAATTGCCTGTACTCCTCCCTCTATAAAACAAGTCCTACATAATGATTCTCAGGAAGGTAAATAGTTCAGCAAACAGATCAGCCACTATCCAAAAGGGCAGCATATCATGACAGTTTTGCTACAAGATGGGAGTCCTGAAGTTAAATAAGAGTGCGTGGAGGGAAGCGCCTTTCTGGCTCAGTCAGAAGAGCACGCGACTCTTGATCTCCGGCCGTGAGTTCAAGCCCCACATTTGGCATAGAGATTACTAAAAAAATAGTAATAATAAAGTTAGTCCTTGGAGGAATATCACTGTAACAAGAGCTCAGAATTTTACCATTTTAATTCTAGTTTTTCTGATCACCTAAACATATATTGGGCAATCCGACCCCAAAAGACCCAAATAGCCTGGACTTGTCCCTGGAGCTCCAAATGCATGTATTTAACTATTGACTTGGCATTAAATATACGTCAATAGCTAACAGGCAACTTGCAAAGACGTACAGCACGATACTCTTGTTCTCCTCCACATCAACCCCAATCTTTCAGTTCCCAGTATCTTACACCCTTATCTTTCTCCATAGCATTTATCATGATCACATATATTATATAAAGGGGTGCCTCCCTGGCTCAGTTGGCAGAGCATTAGGCTCTTTTTTTTTTTTTAAGATTTTATTTTTTTGACAGACAGAGATCACAAGTAGGCAGAGAGACAGGCAGAGAGAAGAGGGGGAAGCAGGCTCCCCACAGAGCAGAGAGCCTGATGCGGGGCTCAAATCCCAGGACCCTGGGATCATGACCTGAGCCAAAACCAGAGGCTTTAACCCACTGAGCCACCCAGGTGCTCCAAGCATGAAGACTCTTATCTTGGGTTTTGAGTTCAAGCCTCACATTGGGTGTAGAGATTACTTAAAAATAAAATCTTGAAAAAATACAGATACATATAGAAAGATCACACAGAAGGGCAATATTTTTTACATTTTGGTTCACTGCCATTTTCCCTTTGCCCAGAATAATGTCTGGCCTCTGGTAAGTGGTCAATACTATTTGTTGGATGAATTCGTGGTGACTAGGCAGCACCGGAGTAAATCACAACCGGAGAAGCACAGAATACAAAGAGAATCTTAGAATGGTTTATGTTGGTCAGTGGCTGGTGGGATAAGGAGCTCCAAAATGTGGCTACATTTTACATTTCTTAAAAAGAACTAAAGCGAGCAGAAACCAAGAATGCACGAGAAGGAATCAAAGCATGAGACAGCGCTCCCTGAGCCGTATCAGAATGACCTAGGAGAGCTTTTCAAATGACAGATGCTCAGACTTGCCAGTTTGGGAAATGCTATAAAGTGAGAAACTGATGAACACCCAGTACCAAATCTGGGTCCTTGAATGTAATCTCAGGGATGCAAGACTGAACAGAGATTTGAATTAAAAAGGTCTAAACATAATCAAATACCCTGCAGACTGTCTAAAGAAAGAAGAAAGAAAAAGGAACCATTTCTATAGCATGTGTGAAACAGACTACTCTATTCTTAATGCAAATCTATCCCTCCAGAAGAGACAGAGGCCTCAGGTTTCCATAACTTGGTGCTACGAGACATGAAATTCATCCAAATTTATTTTGCTTTGATGCTCTCCAAGAAACTTGGTATAGAATTTAGCTTTCCACATAGAGTAGCCTACAGGGAGAAAACGTGCAGGTCAGCAAATATGAAAATCTCGTCTCTTTATGGATACACTTCTCAATATACATTTAAAATGTGCAGGGACGCCTGGGTGGCTCAGTGGGTTAAAGCCTCTGCCTTCGGCTCAGGTCATGATTCCTAGGGCCCTGGGATCAAGCCCCATATCGGGCTCTCTGCTCAGCAGGGAGACTGCTTCCCCCTCTCTCTCTGCTTGTGATCTCTGTCTAATAAATAAACAAAACAAACAAAAAAAGAAAGAAATATTTAAAATGTGCATTTCAGTTTATCTGTCAGTCTTGGGAATCTGGTGAGCAGGAGTCACCTCCAGGCATATTGAAAATCCCAAATCCGTTAGCTTAATAAAGTCGAAGTAGAGACCCCTGGCCAAACCCAACCGCGGTAGTGCCATTGGAGCAGGACCAGAAAGAGAACCAGAAAGAAGTGACTGTAGGCTTTGGTTTTGTGCCCAGCTGAGGGACGAACAGACCTGAGGCTGACATACTATTTAACCCACAAGCCAAAGCGGTGAATTGGCCTCATCCTCCCAATCCCCCGGCTCGCCAGCCCAGACGCACCCTGCTAGAAGCATCCAAGGCCCCCTAGCAATTCATTCTAAGCTAATTCCACCCATATAAAAACAGTACTAGGGGCTGATCTGTACTCCAACCCATGCAATGAACCCAATCAGCCTCGAACCTACCAGGGCCTAAAGCAATTAGCTTCTGTCCAACCCCCACCCTGCAGGAAGGAGACAACGTGACTCCCTGCTTTCCTCCTTTCAAGGCCAGCTGTGTGCCCTCAAGGTCAAGCCACAGGGCTCACATAGCTGTCAACCTCAGTCTACCTTTTTAGGCTCCTCTTCATGTGCTCTGTTCACTCCCCAGTCCCATGTACTCTTTTAGGTTTGGACATACCATTGTATGACTTTAAAGCTAGAGCCCAGAGTCTAGCTCCCGGCTCAGTGAGGAGCCTGCCTCTCCCTCTTCCTCTCCCCCTGCTCGTGCTCACTCTCTAATAAAAAAACAAAATCTTAAAAAAAAAAAAAAAAAAGAAAAAAAAAGAATTAAATCTATCCTGGTGGGGGGGGGGCCTGGGTGGCTCAATGGGTTGAAGCCTCTGCCTTCCGCTCAGGTCATGATCCCAGGGTCCTGGGATGGAGCCCCGCATTGGGAATCTCTGCTCAGCGGGGAACCTGCTTCCCCCTCTCTCTTTCTGCCTGCCTCTCTGCCTACTTGTGATCTGTGTCTGTCAAATAAATAAATAAAATCTTTTTAAAAAATAAATAAATAAATACATAAATAATCTATCCTAGGATGAAACTCTCCATGTACACCTTAGTATCTTTAGAAAATTGAACAACGCAAGTAGACAACCTTTTTTTTTTTAAATGGAACATTATTTAATGATTAAATCCTCATTGTACCAATGAGAAATCTTTTTTTAAAGTGTAATTAACATACAGCATTATATTAGTTTCAGGTATACATTATAATGATTCCACCCATTACTCCGCACTCCTCAGGATCTGCGCACTCTGAATTCCCTTGATCTCTTTCACCCATCTCTCCACTCCCTCCCCTCTGGCAACCATCAGCATGTTCTCTGTATTTAAGATTCTATTTTATTGCCTCTTTATTTTTTTCTTTGTTTGTTTTGTTTCTTAAGTTCCACCTATGAATGAAGCCAAACGAGATCTCTTCCTCTGACTTATTTCCCTTAGCATTTTATGCTCTGGGAGGTCCATCCCTGTTTTTACAATGGCAAGATCTCATTCTTTTTTATGGCTAAATCATATGCCACCACCTCTTCTTGATCCCTTCATCTGTGGGTAGATGCTTGGGCTGCTTCCATATCTAGGCTATTGCAAATAATACTGCAATAAACATAGGGGTGCATGTATCTTTTCAAATTCGAGTTTCTGTCTTCGGTGCAGCTGGCTGGCTCAGTCAGTAGAGCAGGTAACTCCCATCTCAGGTCATGAGTTCAAGCCCATGCTGGGTGTGGAACCTACTTAGAGTTTTTGGGAACCTACTTAGTGTTCTTTGGGTAAATACCCAATAGTGGAATTACTGAATCATATGGTAATTCAATTTCTAGTTTTCTGAAAAGCCTCCATATGGTTTTCCATGGTGGCTACACCATTTTTCATTCCCATCAACAGGGCACAAGGGCTCCTTTCTCTCTACGTCCTCACAACATATGTTTTTTCTTGTCATTTTGGTTTTAGCCATTCTGACAGGTGTAAGGTAATATCTCTGTGTGGTTTTGATTTGCATTTCTCTGATAATGAGTGACGTCGAGTATCTTTTCATATGTCTGTGAGTCATCTGGATGTCTTCTTTGGAAAAATGTTCAGGTCTCGGCCCATTTTTAATTGGATTATTTGTGGGGTTTTTTGGGTGCTGGGTTATACAAGTTCTTTATATATTTTGGATATTAATCCCTTATCACATATATCATTTGCAAATATCTTCTCTCATTCAGCAGGTCATCTTTCTGTTTTGTTGATGGTTTCCTTCACCATAGAAATGCTTTTTATTTTGGTAGAGACACATATTGTTTACATGCCCGTACTACCCAAAGCAATCTACAGATTTAATGCGATCCCTATCAAAATACCAACACTTTTCACAGAACTAGAACAAATAATACTAGATAACCTACTTTTAAGGCTAAGTAAATTTAAATCTAAAAATTTGAAGTCACCGTGAAAAACTAAATTTATATGTACAAACACACTCATAAAATCCAAATTTCTTTGCCCAGACAATGCCAGGCATTTCCATATATATCCATCCTAGGGCAGATACTTTTAAGCTTCTTAGTTTTCTTTGTTAAGTAGAAGTCAATCTCAAACTAAGCCAATATGTAGAATAATTCATCAGATTGTGGTCTCAAGCAGCAAACATCCAGCTTTTGGGCGGGGGGATGGGACATAATGTGACTTCAGAATAACTTTTTTTAGAAATTGAGACAGAACTGACATATAGCATTATTAGTTTCAGATGTACAACATAATGATTCTGTTTGTATGTATTGTGAAATGATCACTACAGTCTAGTTAACATACACAGTTACAATTTTTTTCTTGTGATCTGACAGAATAACTTTACTTTTTAAATTTTTTTTTCAAGATTTATTTATTTATTTGAGAGAGAAAGCGCATGAGTGGGAGGGGCAGAGGGAGAAGAAAGACGAGGAGATGTAGGCTGCATCCCACCACCCACAGATCACAACTAGAGCCAAAACCAACCAAGCGTCAGATGCCCAAAAGACTGTGCCAGCCCAGGGTCCCAACCACAGAATAACTTTTTTTTTTTTTTAAGATTGTATTTATTTATTTGACAGAGAGAAAGATCACAAGTAGGCAGAGAGGCAGGCAGAGAGAGAGGAGGAAACAGGCTCCCTGCTGAGCAGAGAGCCCGATGCGATGGGGGGCTAGATCCCAGGACCCTGGGATCATGACCTGAGCCAAAGGCAGCGGCTTAATCCACTGAGCCACCCAGGTGCCCCCACAGAATAACTTTTTAAAAATGTGCTTTGGTGAGTGCTGTGAAGTGTGTAAACCTGGTGATTCACAGACCTGTACCCCTGGGGATAAAAATATATGTTTATAAAAAATAAAAAATTAAAAAAAAAAAAGTGGTAATAATAGCCAAACAAAGCTACTTCCCTTGGAGAGGTAACATTAAAATTATATCTTAGCAGACCCAAGTATATTGCTAAATATCGGTATGGTCAGCGTTTTGGAATGCATTTATTTTAAAAAAGATTTTTATTTATTTATCTGAGAGAGAGAGGGAGAGCGCAAGTGGGAGAAGGAGCAGAGGGAGAGGAGAGGGAGAAGCAGACTCCCCACCAAGCAGGGAGCCTGATGCAGGGCTGGATCCCAGGACCCGAGGATCATGACCTGAGCCGAAGGGAGATGCTTAACCGACTGAGTCACCCACGTCCCCATGGAGTGCATTTCATATTAAAACATTTTTTTTAAAGAAAAGAGATAAACATTCATGGTCTCCTAACACCCAGACTTCCTTTCCAAAGCAACGATTTCCAGGCATTTTCCCACTATTATTTTATTGTTAACATGTAAAAAGAATTTTAAATCGAAGGACAAAGACTTCACTGTGAAAACCAGAAGGCTAGGACAGTGAATTGCTCGTTTTTCAGGAGTCCTGACTGCAGCAGAATTCTGCAATTGGTTTCCAAGGAACAGAGCTTTTTTCCTCCCCATTATTACATTAATTCGGATTCACCCATCACCTCTCACTGTGAAGTGCTCTCAAAGCACTTCACAAACAAGCACTCACCTTTCTGATTTCTCGGGAAGAGGAAGCAAACGTCATCATACCACTTTACGGGTGGGGAAACCAAGGAACAGAAATGCGAGGGCTTGCCCAGCACTAATGCTAGTAAGTGTAAGGTTAGGCAAGGAGCACAGCCCTCGCTGGGCCCTGCTGTGCTTTCTCTCTCATCTGGCAACGCCCACACCATTTCTCCCAAGAACCTGCTGGGTATTTTAATGCATTTCAGGAACCCGCTCTCAGTTTTGGTTGTGCAAACAAAATATAAAGGGAATAGATCCCTTTAAAGGTGCCATGTTTTCTTTTGCTGTAGATAGCAGGGGAGATGTTTTTGTTTTCTTAGTCCCTGAGAACCAAAACTTTGCAGGTCCTGCATGGGACTGCCAGAGCACCCCCAAATGGTCAATTTCTAGAACCTCTTCATTCTTTCCCAATTTAATAAAAAAGAAATGCTTTTCTTCAAGAACAACAAAAATACTTTACAGCAAGACATACTTTTGGGACACAACGAAATCAGAAACTTGACCTTACTCTTAATACTTTTACAAGTTAATTTCTTTAAACTAGAAAGGAAGAAAAAAATTAACTTTGGATTTGAAAAAATGAAGGAACCACTAGACACACACGAGACACCTGCTGGAACATATGCTTCATTCATAACAGTTTCCGCTGGGGCTGCAGTGCTCAGCCCAGGGAGTCACTGGCTCTCCAGGCTTCTCGATATGAGTAACGGCAAAGGGTGTACAGAGCCAAACCGGTATCACTCATGGAGAAGTATGAGTGAGCAATGGGTAAAAAAGGGCTTGTAAGCTATGAATACAGAAGATACAGTTTCCCCAACTATGCTTGTCTTGTATCAGGAAAAAACAAACAAATAAACAAAAAACAAAAATACAACCAACGTAAACCTGTAGCACGAGTGCGAGCATTCGTGGTTTGATAGAGTCTGGTCAGTAGCTTCACCGCTCGGAGTCTCCTTTATTAAATGGAGAAAACTAGGGGTGCCTGGGTGCCTCAATGGGTTGAGCCTCTGCCTTCAGCTCAGCTCATGGTCTCAGGGTCCTGGGATCGAGCCCTGCCTTGGGCTCTCTGCTCCGCGGGGAGCCTGCTTCCCCCCGCCTCTCTCTGCTTGCCTCTCTGCCTACTTGTGATCTCTGTCTGTCAAATAAATAAATAAAATATTTAATAAATAAATAAACAAATAAATAAATAAATGGAGAAAACTATTAAGCTTACACAGTCCTTGTTAGCTTATAAAAGGATACACTTAAGTCCTCTAATCAAGGTGCACTGGGCACTTAACAACGGGGTTCTCTCCTGTCTTCGCATTTTAAGAGATGGGCAGAAGAATTTTCGTTCTCTGCCTAATTGCTCAGAAAAGTGGGTTAGCCCCGAGTGGCTCGCTCAGTTGAGTCTTCATCTCAGCTCTGGGGTCATGCATGATCTCAGGCTTGGCTCCACACCGGGCATGGAGCCTGCTTAAGGTTCTTTCTCTCTTGGGACCCCTGGGTGGCTCAGTTGGTTAAGCGGCTGCCTTCGGCTCAGGTCATGATCCCAGGGTCCTGGGATCGAGTCCCACATCGGGTTCCTTGCTCGGTGGGGAGCCTGCTTCTCCCTCTGCTTCTGCCTGCCTCTCTGTCTGCCTGTACTCGCTCGCTCTCTCTCCTTCTGTCTCTGACAAATAAATAAATAAAATTAAAAAAAAAAAAAGGTTCTTTCTCTCCCTTTCCCTCTGCTCCTCCCCCACCGTCCTCTCTTTCTCTAAAAATAAATTAATAAATAGTAAAAGATACATTAGAAAAGGGAGGCAGCAGGCTAGCATTACGAGACGTGGTGAAGGAAACCAGAGGCTCTAAATAAACCCGGTGGGGCCAAGAAGAAGAGAAAAGAACAGCAACACACTGATGACTTTCAAGCTGGATGGTGAGGCTGTAAGGCTCATGGTATTACTCAGTGTAAGCATGTTTGAAAACGTCCATAACAGGGCGCCTGGGGGGCTCAGTGGGTTAAAGCCTCTGCCTTTGGCTTGGGTCATGGTCCCAGGGTCCTGGGATCAGGTCATGATCTCAGGGCCCTGGGATCGAGCCCCACATTGGGCTCTCTGTTCAGCAGAGAGCCTGCTTCCCCACCCCCTGTGTGTAAGGTGACAGGGCACAGTGCAAACGAAAAGATCACAAGAACTATATAGATTTTATGCAATTGAGGAGCGACTTCTACTTTCCTAATCCATAAAGAGGGTAGAGAAGCACAAAGGGAGGCTGTACCTGCTGAACTTTATACACTGAATGACCGACATTAGTCTAAGAGCTAATTCTTCGTAAAACCTTCATTCTATTTACTAGAATGGCAGGTTCTAAATGTCAAAAAATGCACAACACAGCTATTGTGATAGTATAGCTTGAATGTGAGCAGGTATTGTAACTTTTACAATATGAAATTGGAAGTTTCCTCTTTTGGTTGTTGGGGGTGGGTGGTGGTTTGAATCTATTTAAACTGAAGTTGTTTAAACTTTCCATATATTTAGCACAGAATTTACGAAGGGGATGAGATTTATGAGTTAAAAGTTGGTCCAGTTGGAGGACCGTGACTAATCAATATTAAAAACTTGTATACTCGGGGCGCCCAGGTGGCTCAATGGGTTAAAGCCTCTGCCTTCAGCTCAGGTCATGATCCCAGGCATCGGGCTCTCTGCTCAGCACGGAGCCTGCTTTTCAGCCTACCTCTCTGCCTAGTTGTAATCACTCTCTCTCTCTGTCAAATAAATAAATAAATAAATAAAACAAATAAACAAAAAAAACTTGTATACTCTCCAAAAAAAAAAAAACCCCACCAACTTTTATACTCTCAAAATTCTGTAACATAATATACATAATTTGGCCTTTTGTGATTTTAACATTCTTTTAAAGATTTAATTCTTAAGTAATCTCTATACCCAATGTGGGGCTCAAACTCACGACCCCGAGATCAAGAGTCACACACTCTACTGACTGGGCCAGCTAGATAACCCCAGATTTTAACATTTTTTTAAACGAGACACATTAGTAGCCTGAAACTAGTATGAGTATATGTTACTAAAAAAGGAAACAAATATTTCATTATAAACACTAATTCTAAAAGATTTCACACCCACATTCTAAAATCTAATTAGATAATTTCCTAGGACATTCATGTATTCTTGGTAGCTTGCAATTTTTAAGTGTCAAAATAAAGCCTTGTTTTTCAATGTGGGCGGTGTTGATGAAACAAGTATGAGTAATACTTGCAGGAAACATAATATTAGCTTTAGCTAGGAAGTGGGTGATCCTTGAATAGTCCTCCAGAGAGCATTTTCCGTGTTGCACAGATGTAAAGCACAAGTTATATTATAAGGTAAGCACAGACATGTACAAGACTCCGTCAGAGTGCCTGAAGTACAGTGTTACTGACCAAAAATGCCATTTACACAAATTTTCAGGTTTATGTCTAGATAAAGTGAAGTCAACAAGCTGATGAGGGAACCGAGACTGCCAGAGCTCCCATTTTTGCTTTCTATCTACTAACCAGAAAAGGTGGTGCCAAGCCCATGTAATGACAAGGCAGGGATGACAGAATTAAACTCCATTTAGCCTATCTTCGAAGGCCGTTCTGCTCCACTCACCACAGATCTGGCAGTTATGAACATCTCTCTCCCCTGTTGGTCTGGCTATGTTTTATCCCAAGTGGAAATCTCTGAATGCTTAAGAACAAAGGCAAAGAGCTAGGAGTCCTTGCGAATTCTGCCCTACATTTCGCATCCTGCATTCTCATTTCCTAAACTGGGAACTATTAAGTCAATTACTCCAAGATTAAGAAAGAATCAGTAATGCCTGGTTTACAATTTTAACTCAGTGTAAAGTGTTCTTCTATCAAGCACACTCATACTCAGCCGGCATCAGCACCATGAACCCCAGGGGAGATAAGTCTTCAAGCCTTACTTTAAAAGTGAAAAAGGGGGGGGTGCCTGGGTGGCTCAGTGGGTTACAGCCTCTGCCTTCGGCTCAGGTCATGATCCCAGGGTCCTGGCATCAAGCCCCACATCAAGCCCCTAATCGGGCTCTCTGCTCAGCAGGAAGCCTGCTTCCTCCTCTCTCTGCCTGGCTCTCTGCCTATTTGCAATCTCTCTGTCAAATAAATAAATAAAATCTTTAAAAAAAGAAAAATAAAAATAAACAAATAAAAATAAAAGTGAAAAAGTTACCTGACTGTGCGTATTTGCGGGCAGGAGGTATATGGGAAATCTCTATATCTTCCACCTAATTTTGCTGTGAAACTAAAATGGCTCTAAAAAATAAAGTCTATTTAATATATATATTAATATATATATTTAATATATTTAATAGAAGTACTATTTTCTTAAAAAAAGATGCCTAAAGTTATCAAAAATGTTTACGACTGCAAAAGGGCAAAAAGGTGTTAAAATTACCCTCCCACTTTAAAAAAAGCAAATGTTAAAAAGGGAAAAAAGATCCATTCGTTTATTCAATAAATATTTACTGAATTCCTACTATGAGTCAGGCGTTGTTCTCAGTACAGTTGGTAGATAACTCTTTTCACGGCTGCCTCTACAAAGTGCACCCCACCATCAGTATCGCCACATTCAACATACTGTGAAATGTACATTGCATGCCTGGCATTGCCTTAGAAACTCAGGTTAAAAAATCTCGCTGCTTGCTTTCTTGCTTTTGAGATTTGGGGTGACTCCGTTTCTTATTAGCACCAAAGTAAAGCCATGAAGATAGCAGAGAGGACACTGGGAGACCACAAAACTGGGTTCTGTCATTTAGTCATTTGTTAGCGGCAAAGATTAGAATAATTATGAGGAAAGCTAAAATTTCCAGTGGGTTTATTTATACTTTGCATTAATGAGCAAGTGAATAAAAAGCTGAAGTGATACTTCAGTAACTTGTCACTTCCCTTTACGAAGTAAGTAAGTAACAAAAAACATTCAAATGTGAGAAATTTTTGCTTGGCCATTTCTCCAACGATCAGTCACAACTTCAACAAGCCAGTGCAATCAATTTACACTATTAACATGACTTTTTTTTTAAGATTTTATTTATTTATTTGTCAGAGAGAGAGAGAGTACAAGAAGGGGTAACGGCAGGCAGAGCAGACAGAGGGAGAAGCAAACTCCTCGTTGAACAAGGTGCCCGATGTGATACTCGATCCCAGAACCCTTGAGACCAGGACCTGGGCCGAAGGCAGATGCTTAACCAACTGAGCCACCAGGTGTCCCTAACATTACCTTTTGTAACAAAGGCTTGAGTAAATGCAGTTTGGTTAATCTCAGAAACATAAATCTCTCTCCTGACTCTGATTTTGCAGACTAGAGTTAAAACCTGCTTTATATTCTTCCACCAAAATAAGTAGATATCCTTCAATGTACATGACATGAGTTGACCAGTATCTTGCATACAGTAATTGTTCAATTAAAAAATTAAGAATTTATTAAAAGGGAATAATATGCAGTGGGGTGGGGGGCCCTGTGTGGTTCAGCCAGTAGAGCATGCAACGTGATCTTGGGTTGTGAATTTGAGCCCCGTGTGTGATGTGGAGTTAACTTAAAAATTAAAAAAAAATAAAATAAAAAATAAAAAACCACAAAAAATAAAAATTTAAGAGTTGTACAGAAACTACTTAATTATATCCTAATCACTTTAAAACAGCCATTTGTGGGATGCCTGGGTGGCTCAGTTGGTTGGACGACTGCCTTCACCTCTGGTCATGAACCCGGAGTCAAGGGATCGAGTCCCGCATTGGGCTCCCAGCTCCACGGGGAGTCTGCTTCTCCCTCTGACCTTCTCCTCGCTCATGTTCTCTCTCACAGTCTCTCTCTCAAATAAATAAATAAAATCTTAAAAAAAAAAAAACAGCCATTTGTTATGAACTTCTGATACAAAAATAGAAAGCCACCATTTAAATACAAGCTAATCCAATAAAGTTATTATAAATTACGGGTTTGAGTTCATTTTTATAGTGGTATGATAACTTCCTGACATTTCATGATTTGTCAAAGTTTCCTGGAATATGAAAGTGTAACCCTACAGAGAGGTGTTTAAAAAAAAAGAGAGAGAGAAAGGATTTTGTTTGTTTGTTTTAAAGATTTCTTTTATTTATTACAGAGAGATAGTGAGAGAAGGAACACAAGTATGGGAGAGCTGGAGAGGGAGAAGCAAGCCCCCCAACAACTGGGGAGCCCGACATGGGGTTCGATCCCAGGATGCCAGGATCATGACCCGAGCCTAAGGCAGACACCCAACAACTGGGCCACCCAGGCGCCCCAGAAAGAAAAGCTGTTCTTCACCTAAAGGAGGATGTGCAGTGAAAGCAGGCCTAGCAAGCGTAATGTGCCCATTAGAAACCCATGGGTCTTAAAAGCCTGTGCTGATCTTGACTAAAGCCCTAAAAAAATGTGTAAAACCTGGTGTTACTTGCGAAGGTCTATGAAGCCACCTGTTACAAATAACTCAGGCCCATCCAAACCATAGCGCGGCCTCCCCCCACCTAGAAACATAATTCTACCAACTTGGGCTTTGCAACCTATCGTTATCTCATTACCCACGTGCATGAGTCCAAGCCACCATTCAGGGAAAACCCTCAATGACTGCTCTCCGCTGGGCCGTCTGGCGCTGCCCAACAGGACACTTCACCCAGTCTCTTACCACCGAAGCACAGGAAGCTTCTTTTTCAGAATCCTTCATTATGCCAATTTAAAAAAAAAAACTCAAATACTGATAAAATAAAGCAGCAGAAAAGAGACATTTTGTTGCCCTTAAATCTCTTAGCATTTCACTCTATAACTCGAATACTGCACTTCTTTTACTAGTGCAAATAATGTGTTTATTCCTTTCCCCTTATTAAACTATAAACCACTCAAGCCCAAAAGCTCCTACTCTAGTGAAATGCTTTTTCACACACCCCCTCCTTAGAAATCTTTTCCACTCACTTTTATTGTAGAACATTCCAAGCATACACAGTAGGAAGCACCCCATCATGAGCCCTTCTATGCCCATCACCCAGCTTCAACAAGCACCACCTCCTCACCACGCCTGTTTGCCAACATCCCTACCCCCATTTATTTTGAACCAAATCAAGACTTCGTATCATACATCACAGATATTTCAGTTCCTATTTATTTCCAACAACATTGTCCTTGCTTCCCCACCCCCACCCCTGCGGCCCCCTAAAAGAAGTACACAGAACAATGCAGGTGATTAGAGCTGTTCTTTTCTTCCCACAGCTACCTTCTCTTTCCCCATCACCATTTACGCCACTCGCTAACATCCCTGGGATGTCCACGTTGTACTCAGCCCCTTTAACCCTGCCTATTGCACTTAAAAAATACTGTATTTTTTCCTCCATGGCCCTTTCTCTCGTTTGAACAAGCGAAGAGAGAGCGGGCCAGGATTTCTCTTGTCTGGATAAAATTTACTTCTGATTTGCTAAATCAGATAAGCTAAAAAGAGCCAAAGGGAGTGGAAAAGGAATGGAAGAGGAAAGAAACACTGCACTTAAATGATAGACTTTGCCTAAGATGTACAAATACTGAAAACCATCAGTTATTTTCTTTTAAAAATGAGTATTTGTAAACATCAGCTGAAATCTTGAGTCCTTTTGGACAAGAAGATGTTTAGAGAATACATCACTAATTTAAGGGAGCTTTTGCCTTCAGGATTTTGGGGTCAATGACAGTAGCTGTTTCTGAGCCTAAGAAACGGTTATGTAAAAACAATTAAAGCCAAAAAAAATAAATAAATAAATTAAGGGAGGATGCGCTCTGTTTCTATAGCTGCTCTAACCTTGTTTTATTTTGACGGGAGATTTCTTGGCCTCAGCTCAGACAGCAACCACCACCCCACACTTTCTCCTCCACACCCTTTACAAATGGAATTCCGAAAGGAGGCACTTTTTGAGTTCATCATGGGAAATGGCTCATCTTGAGAACATTTCAGAGCAATGACTGAGAGATTTCATCCACTCCTCTCCCCGGACGCCGCACTGCCCATCTCTTTCCCAGGGATTTCCCCGGGAATCCAGGGAAAGGCAGAGAAACAAGCTCCATGCCACCAGCCACAGCCTCTCCTCCCCGGGGAGGCCTGTGCACTGCCTCGGCATCCCCTGGTCGCCCGGCTCCGGGGAGAGAGCTTCCAGCAAGAGGTTCCAGACACGGCGCGTCTTGTTTACCCACCCGCAGTCCCAGGTTAAGGATCCCAGAGGGCTCCCCTCGCCGCCAACCTTCCCCATTGTAAACTGTTTCCTCTGAGCAGTTAAAAGAATGATTTCTCCCGCGAAGCCTCCCCCTGAACAGGGTCACACAAGCTCTCCCCCTAACTCGGATTACTCTCCCCTCCAGGCCGAACGCCGCAGTCCCCGCCGCAAATCCAGGATCTGAGCTGCTCGGCTAGAACTACAAGTGCGCCCCGCGCCGCCACAGGTCAAAAGTCCTCGCTTCTAGAGGGAAGACACCACTTCTCGCCTCTGCACCCCAAAATCCAAGACCTGAGACCCGGCCGGGCCGAGGCCGCCCCGCCCCCGAGAGGAGCACCGCCGCCGGGGGGAACAGCCCTAGGCAGTCGCGGCTGGGGCGCCCGAACAAATAACGCAGCCGGGAAAATCCGAGGGCCTCCACGCCCCCCTCGGAGCTGGTCAGCCGCGCGACGGTTACTCGCCCCGAGGGATTAAGGTTGCTCTTTCCACACACCACACTGGCCTCGGGGCGCCGGGGAGAGGGAGGCCGGCCCGCGCTCTCTGCCCCGGCCGCCCGGGGGACCCAGATCCGCGCCCCCTCCTCGGGCCGCGGGGGGACTCAGATCTGCACCTCCAGCCGAGCCCGCCGGAGTGGGGGGGACCCGGACGCCAACCCAAGCACCGGGGCTGGGGGGGGGCACAGGTCCGTGCCCCCTTGCCCGGGCCGCCGGGGACTCAGATCCGCGCCCCCAGATCAGGCCGCCGAGAAGCCCCAGGTCTGCGCCCCCTCCTCCGGCCGCCGGGGGGACCCGGATCCGTGCCCCCTCCTCCGGCGGCCAAGTACTGAGACCAGCTCCCCTCGCCTCGGAAGGGCGAATCTGGCTTGCACCTCCTACTTGGGCCGAGGCCGACGAGGGGCACCCAGGCCCCCCCCTCCGTCTCCTCCGCAGGCCTCGGGGACCCCGACCAGCGCGCCATCGCCTCCACCGAGGCAGCCCGGCCCGCGCGCCCCCTGACCAGGCGCGCCAGGCACCTTCCCCCCAGCCCGGCGGGCCCGGCCCCTCACTTACCCAGAGCTCGGTGCCCCAGCTCATGGTGCAGGGGGCGGGAAGGGGCGCGCCGCGCGGCAGGCGCGGCTCTCGGGTCCCCCTCCTCGGCGGTCCCCTCGCCCCTTGAGATCCCCGCGATCGAGGAAAGCCCGGCACGCGCGCGGCCGCTGCCTCCTCTGGCTCGCCGCTCCTCGCCGTGGGTCTCCTCAGCCGCTCCTCCTCCCCGTCGCTCCTCTGCAAAATGGCCCGAGGAAGCAGCCGCCGCGGCCGCCGCAGCGCCCGCCAGCCCGCCCCACACCCGGAGAGCGAGGGGAGGGGGAAGCGAGGGAGGGGCGGTGGGAGGGGGCGGGGCCGCGCCGGGGGCGGGGCCGGCCTGACAGCTCGCGCACGCGCGCGCCCCGCCCCCTCCCCCGGCCCACCCTCCTCCTGGGCGCCCTCCAGCCTGTCCGCCCCGCCCGGGGGTCCAGAAGGACGCAGAGAGGGAGGCGGGAGGGCGTCCGGGACCGGGAACCGGGAGAACTGTCCCCGCCCACTTTATCATTAGCGACCACGCTCTCTGCTCTTAGAACCACCCCTCGCCTTTGAACGAAGCCGGCCCCTGTTATTACCGGTGCTCTACCGAGGCCTGAGGTTGCTCCCCTGCGCCAAGCACTAATTTGGACTTAAGGACAATACTTTCCCTTGGCACCCATTCGAGCCGATCAGAGTTCGCTCGGGATGCTCTTTCCCCAGCGCCCAGCAGCCGCGGAGGCACAAGGTGACCTGCAGACTTGCGCTTTGGGAGTGGGGCCTGGTTTGGTGATGCCGTGGAGGGTACAGATAGGGAGGGACGTCGAGGCCGAGAGCGACCAAGCCGCTCTGAGTGGCTGGGGAAGGAACGCGGGGCTTACAAGCAGTGATTGTCGATCTCTGAAACCAGTGGTTCCCAACTTGTTCAGCCAAGAAACGCTCAGACGTGAAATCACGTTGCCGCTTAGTGGGAAAAACGCTGGGTCCACAGTTAACGCGTTGGGTTCCAATCCAGCCTCCCGCATGCACTACCTGGGTGGCCTCAGACAATGACTCCACCTCTCAGAGCACCCCCATCTGCCACATGGAGGTGATAACTGTCCATCTTACCCTGTGCTGGTGAGGATCAGGAAATGAACACCTGTTACCCGGAACTTGGTTGGGAAACAGCAGACTTCTTTTTTTCTTTTCAAGATTTTATTTTTAAGTAATCTCCACACCCATAGTGGGGCCGGAACTTACAGCCGAGATCAAAAGTTGCAAGCTCCCACAATTGAGCCAGCCAAGCTCCTCCTGACTTGATTTTTAGGTAGATACTCTCCTTTTCTTTCTCTGTGTTCCAAAGGTCTACACAAATATTCCCAAGAAGCTATGTTGAATCATTGGGTCCTTTCTCCTGCACTTTTCTCTCTTATTTAATACTGCAGGCTTTTCTAGGTAACTTTGAACTAAAATGGGCCCCACTTTAGAAATACTGCACAATGATATACCTCTCCAAGACCCACCCACCCCCAACCAGCAGCCTCAACAAGTTTACATTCTCCACCATGAAAGGGTGGAGCTGAAAACCCTTGCAGATAAACCAACAAGTCTACTTCCTTTGTTGGACACAGTTAACAATAAATTTAAACTGTCAAAACTGTTTTGGTCTTCTCTGAGTTACAAGCGCCCCCTACTCATTTGTTTTTAGTGTGTGTGTTTAAATATTTTGCTCTCACTGTTAACCAGCTGAGAATTCTTTACTCCGGAGCCTACCAGACTATAACAATCAGGATGACCCCCTACTTACTCCCAAGGCCGATTAATAGCCAGAGTGAGTTGGAGGGCTTAGAATTTCAAACAATGCCTCACAATTTAGTTTGCTATTTGGAAATGGTAAGTGAAATGCAGCTTAACTTACAAGACCTTGCTCAGTAATCAACTCAATTTTCCTTCCTGCCAATGCTTAAATATTTTCCTAGACAAATACAATGATCTAATCTTGACTGAGTTCTTGGAGACTTCTCAAAAACAGAGTGACCAGTTGTGAAAATATGTTATGCTCTAAAGAAGGTAAAGAAGAGGAAGGGACAGCCGAAGGAAAAAAGGCCACATGACAGTGAAACCTTTTAAGGTGAGTAAGCAGGAAATAGTTATAGCGACCCATTAAAAGTCACAGTAGCAGGGATGCCTGGGTGGCTCAGTTGGTTGAGCAGCTGCCTTCGGCTCAGGTCATGATCCCAGCGTCCTGGGATCGAGTCCCACATCGGGCTCCTTGCTCGGCGGGGAGCCTGCTTCTCCCTCTGCCTCTAGCCTGCCACTCTGTCTGCCTGTGCTTGCGCTCTGTATCTGTAGCAGAAGTAACTGAAACCAGGTTAACTAGACCACATTGCAAATATCTTTAACCTTATTAGGTTTGGGCAGTAACCTGTCAAAATCTTCCAGAAAAGAGAGAGGGAGGAAAGGAAAAAGGCACCACTGATTTCAAGGCAATGGAAACAAATGCAGTTCAGGATAAAGAGAACCCAGCAGGGGTGCCTGGGTGGCTCAGTGGGTTAAGCCTCTGCCTTTGGCTCAGGTCATGATCCCAGGGTCCTAGGATCGAGCCCGCATCTGGTTCTCTGCTCAGCAGGGATTCTGCTTCCCACCCCCCCTCCCCGCAAACCCTCTTCTGCCTGCCTCTGTACTTGTGATCTCTGTCTGTCAAATAAATAAATGAAATCTTTAAAAAAACATAAAAAGTAAAAAGTATTAAAAAAAAAGAGAGAGAACCCAGCAGAAAAAAATTTAAAATGATAAAATACAGTACAATATTTTCCAACAACTAAATCCACTTCCATTTCTCTTATGGTGAAGGAATAATTCTAAGACAAAGAATTCTCACTATGAACAAATCACTGTGACGTAACCTACTTAGTAATCTGTAGGGTATTCTGAACTCTGTATGTAAGTGCGTCACAAGGGGTATTCTGAACTCTGTATGTAAGTGCGTCAATTACACAGGTCAGTTGGGGTTAAGCCAACCTGATTCACCTCTCAGGAACAGTTGAAGAACACTGATTTACAAAGTTCTGATCTCGGTGGGTGACTATATAAATTTTCGTCAGAAAGTGCGACTGCATGGACATTATTAGAGACCCTAGACAGGTCGCTATGTAGTTAGAGGCCAAGAATTCTACTAGGGTTCTTAACAATTCTAATGCTGCTAGCAAATAATAAACATCTCATTCAGGACCTTTGACGTATAGGTGTCTCTATCTTATCCATTTTACGGGAGATACGTTTTGTAACTGTTAAATCAAGATTTTAGTGTCCCATTACTTACTAGATGTGTGTGTGTGACCTTTGTAAGTTAACTTAAACCAAGCTTCTGGCTCCTCAGTGGTAAAACAGGGACCTCATGGGTTGTCCTGAGGCTGAATGAAGCAGCTGGCAGCGCGCACCGGCTTTGGTGATAGCGGACTGGGAGAGCCTTGCACGGAAAGCTGGAGAGCTCTAAAAAATGGAAATAATGCTACTTACTTCCGAGTCATGGAGATTTGTAGTAGCACTTTGAAGATTAAAGAATATATGTAAAATACTTAGCACACAAGGGCCCCAATATTGGGTCCTCTTCCATTCCTCTTGTTTTCTGGGGGATTTTTACTTGTTTTATCAAGGAACACAATCCTCGACGCACTTCTAATGTGGCAAAGTGGCTCACCTGAGCTACAATTGATTGGTTGTCTGTTGCTGAAGTACTATTCCTAATGAACCTCTTGGGATTTTTTTTTTCCCCCTTTAAAATAGCTTCCGCTAGTTTCTAGCTTAAAATTCGCCATTTGTTTAGCATTCAGACTTCTCACTAAGGACCCAAGAAAGCAGTCAAGTGGAAAAAGTTGGAGTGGGATAAAAGTAGCTACTCTAGGGTGAGTAGAATCTTAAACGCAACCAATTTTTGTACCTGATTGTGGAATTCCCCTGAAGGTCTATGGAGATGTGCATGAAATCAGGAAAAACCAGCTGTCCTGCGGCTGAGCAAGTTACACACTGTGCCACCAAATGGAGGGGAAGTGAACTTGATGCTTTTCTCCGACTCACAGGATTTAAGACATGCCAGGCCCTAGTTTTTCCAAGGTGGCTGTCTTCCAGAAGATTCGATGGGCTTCCCCCATGGTCCAAGAAACAACGTTTCAAGTCAAAGAATGAAAGTGATATTTCACATGTGAATGTGTGGCCAGTCACCAATTTCACCTCTGGTTCTTCACACATTGTTTACAGAGGTTTTTGGTCTGAAATATCAACTCTTTTGATAAAAATAAATGACAATTATACCTTATTACAACCACCAAATATTAACTCACTCATTTCCAGAAGGTTTCTGGAAATTTCTAAACTAGTATCAAATGTCATTAATAGTACTAGGTTCAAATTATAAATTCAACTACTAGTGGCAAACTTTAGTGGATCTTGCAAAGTTAGAGGAAATGGAAAAATAAATAGACTTGACTAAGAGAGCGAGGTTAAAAGTCAGGTTTAGAAGAGTCTTTCCAGCTCCTCCAGGCTTTTTCAGTCGATACCTAGAAGTTTAATGTCCCTTTGAAAATGGTGCCAGGGAGAAGCAGGCATAACTTGTTCTGTTACTCAACATGTCTGTTTCCAGTTACAGCATCATGATTATGCAAATAATCTTTTCTTGAAACTCTGAAATTATGTGCTAAATATAATTGCCAAGATAGTTTTCACCAAATTTGAAAAGTAATTGTCTAAAACCCACTTCACTTTAAGTCTTTATTTTTTTTTAAAGATTTTATTTATTGGAGAGACAGAGATCACAAGTAGGCAGAGAGGCAGGCAGAGAGAGGGGTGGTAGGGGAGGCAGACTACCACCTGAGCAGAAAAGCCCGATGTGGGGCTTGATCCCAGGACCCTGAGACCATGAACTGAACCAAAGGCAGAGGCTTAACCCACTGAGCCACCAGGCGCCCCTCATTTTAAGTCTTTGTAACTAGTGTTCCCTTTCTTCTCTCAATTTCAAACAAATGACTGGCACACTATAGCTCTGAAATACCTGAAGGAAGCGATTCCTTACAAACTTCTGGATAGATACCATTGGTATGTAATAACCCCTGTGAAGGTCACATAGTAACTCCCAAGGAAAAAGAAGCAAAGAATAAGGGGCGCCTGGGTGGCTCAGTGGGTGAAGCCTCTGCCTTCGGCTCAGGTCATGATCTCAGGGTCCTGGGATCGAGCCCCACATCTGCGGGGGTGGGGGGTGTCTCTGCTCAGCAGGGAGCCTGCTTCCCACCCCCTGCCTGCCTCTGATCTCTGTCAAATAAATAAAGTCTTAAAAAAAAAAAAAAGAATAAGAACCCAACTTTAAGCCCTTGTAAAACTGTTTCCCAGAAACTAAAAGACAAAAGCTTTCTATTTTGTAAACTATTTAAATATTTCATGGCGGTTGTAACACTTAATGAAATTAAGACTCTTCCTAATCATTCCATTTTTAGAAGCCTATTAGTATATTCGAGTTGAAAACCAAGAGTCTCAAAAATGGCACCTTGCTTTAAAAAGTAAACAACAGAAATACTCCAAAGCATTGCAGACTGCCTTTGAAAATGAAACTGCAATTAAAATCACCTTTTCTTTGAACAACTACTTTCACAGTGAAGTGAGAATCAGCTATCTCTGAAATCTCTCGATGCCAAAAAGAAAGTACCACTTATGTTCCTACTATGTTCTCTCATTTTGCTGATTTTTTTTTATTTATTTGACAGAGATCACAAGTAGGCAGAGAGGCAAGTAGAGAAAGAGGGAAGAAGCAGGCTCCCTGCAGAGCAGAGAGCCTGATGCGGGGCTCGATCCCAGGACCCTGAGATCATGACCTGAGCTGAAGGCAGAGGCTTTAACCCACTGAGCCACCCAGGCACCCCTCATTTTGCTGATTTTTAAAGTGCCTTCTGAAATTATTTCTAACATTTCTTTATTTTTTTAAGATTTTATTTATTTATTTATTGACAGAGAGAGAAACTTCAAGAGTGGAAACATAAGCAGGGGGAGTCAGATGGAAGAAGCAGGCTTCCCACTGAGCAGACACCCTGGATGCTGGGCTCAGTCCCAGGACCCTGGGATCATGATCTAAGCCAAAGGCAGATGCTTAATGAATGAGTCATCCAGGTGCTCCTAGCATTTCACTTAATAACACATTGGTCACTTATATTCTGGGATTTTAATCTTTTAAAAGATTAGAAATGGTAAGACTTAGAAAACCTTGCAAGCTATAGTATGAGATGCACAGACCCAGGTCTGAAGCAGAGGAGGTTGGAGTTCTGGTTCTAAAGATACTTGCAGAAGATTAACAACTAGATGTATGATCTTGACCAAGTCATTTCAGTGCCTTGAATTTGTATTCAAATTTGCTAAACAGCTAGATGTATCTGTTGATTATCTAAGAACCCTTCGAGCCTAATATGCAAATGATTTTTTTATAACAACACAGGACAGAGATGAAAACTGGGCTTTGCGGTTGGGGCCTGAATGAGCGGTCCATCTGGGTCATTTATAAATAAGCAGAGGCCCTTGAATAAAGTAATCTAACCCACCCTCATCCTTTAAAAAAGGGAATAAAAATAGATACCTTATAAGGTTTTTGTGACATTAAAAGAGATAATGTATATATAAAGTACTGAGCAGAATAGTTGGAAATTCAGTCACTTGATAACTAAATTTAACTACTATCATCTTGGATTCTTAAAGTAATGGTTTCTCATTCTGTTTCTTTGTCTGTGAAATGACGCAGTAAGATCAGATAAAAATTCTGTTCAGAGATGTAAGATTAGTATGTATATAACAGAGGGCCAAAGATCAGAGGTTGGAGAAAGAAGAGATATGCTTCCCCAACTAGTAAACAGTGCCTCTGTCTTCCTGGCTCCACCTTAGTGCCCTACTTTCGTCCTTACAGAGGGTGTGACAGAATCTGTACCAGTGTTTTATTCAAGGGAGGAATTCAGATTCATGATTTCACCAAAATTGCACACAGCTAAAAAAAAAAAAAAATCGAGTTCCCTGACTCCCTCATTCTTCCTTTCCCTATTCTGTATTTTCCTGACTGATTTTTTTTTTTTCCAACCTGAGTGCAGCCCATTAGGGCCATTAAAATATATTAAATATTAAAATATGTTAATTTCATTTCCTAGTTCCAATGAACACGTCCAGAATGGTATTCCGTCATACAACACACTCGTGGTTTTTTTACTTTCTCCTTTTTCACTGGATTGATTTCACACCAGGAGCATGCATCGCTTCTACGGCAAGCTAAAACACAATTTAAAAACAAAACCTGGGGGGACGCCTGGGTGGCTCAGTTGGTTGGACGACTGCCTTCGGCTCAGGTCATGATCCTGGAGTCCCGGGATCGAGTCCCGCATCAGGCTCCCAGCTCCATGGGGAGTCTGCTTCTCTCTCTGACCTTCTCCTCGCTCATGTTCTCTCTCACTGTCTCTCTCTCAAGTAAATAAATAAAATCTTTAAAAAAAAAATAAAAAATAAAAACAAAACCTGGGGACGCCTGGGTGGCTCAGTTGGTTACGCAGCTGCCTTCGGCTCAGGTCATGATCCCAGCGTCCTCGGATCGAGTCCCACATCGGGCTCCTTGCTCCACAGGGAGCCTGCTTCTCCCTCTGACCCTGCCTGCCACTCTGTCTGCACCCTGCCTGCCACTCTGTCTGCCTGTGCTCGCTCTCTCTCTCTCTCTCTCTGACAAATAAATAATAATAATAAAAAAAACGAAACCTGGCTAGTCTACTGGCGATTTTCATAAGCACGTTCTTCGGCAACTTCTTGACAAAGCGGTGATAGAAGGGACCCAACGACTGCCTTCGCTACTGAAGACCTCCCTATAAAAGATCTATCCCTATAAAGCCCACAGATTAGAAGCACATAAAGTCTCCACACAGAATTCAGAGAAAAACGCGGAGACCCAGACTCTCGAGGTAATATGACGCAGCATGTAAAGGTTTCCTTTTGATTGTCAACCTGGAACAAACGACGTAACGTCTCAGAGCCTCAGTTTGCTTACCTGGAAAGTGGGGACAACGATCACACCTATCCCCTACCTCCCCAGATTGTTCCAAGGAGAAATTCAGGAATGCACACAAAGGGCCTAGGTACCCGATAAGGGCTCAGTACATCGCATTACCGCAACCATTTCGTCTGAAATTTTAGTGTGAGGTGCCCCAACAAAACCGAGGGACCTAGGACACGCCGGGGACTCGGTCATTTCCACGAACTCAGCGCCGCTCCCGAAGCCGGTCCGCTCATCGGCCGCGCACGGTGCTGCGGCCACGGCCACGGCGTCAGACTTCCCACCCGCAGAGAACGCGGATCCCCCTGCGGGCGCGGCCTCGCAGGCCCAAGGTCGCTTGCAAAACTCTGCGGGGCTGACCAGAGGCCCCGCGAGCGGAGAGGGGGAGGAGCGTCCGGCTCGGCCCCTGTTGCCACGGCAACCGCCACAAATTTCTCAAACATCCCCCCCATCACCACCACCACCACCGCCGCCGCCGCGGGAAGGGCTCCACCCCTTCCGGCTAAACCGAAAGTCCTCACAGCGGAGGCCAAACTGAATGGCCCCAAGGTAGCCACTTTCGGCCCCTCGGCCACTTCCCCGGCCTCACGCCCCAGGAAACAGCCCCTGAGGCACCGCACTGCCCGTCGCCGACCTCCTCTTCCAGGCCCTTCCGGGAGTCGCCGCCCTTTGCCCCCGGAAGTGGGCGGGAGAGGAAGCGGCTGGTGATGCTGGAACAACATGGCCGTCCCGGCGCCGGTCGGCCCCTCGGGCTCCCGCTGTCCTCCGCTGGTCGCCGGCGTCCGGCTGCTCCCACTGCTGGGGCTGCTGCAGCTGCTGGCTCAGCCCGGCCTGGGCCGCGTCCACCACCTGGCGCTCAAGGTGAGGCCGGCCAGGGCCGGCCAGGGGCGGCCAGGGCCGGGCGAGGGGCGGAGGCCGAGGCCTCTCTCCTGGGCTGGGGGCAACTTTGGCCCACGGTGGAGGGGGTCTCTGAGCGATCGCCCTCACCCCTTTTTGCCCCCGACGCGGCCTCTCTCTGAGAGGGGTCTTCTGGGAACTGTGGGAATGACGGGGGTCCTCGGGCCGTCTGGAAGGGGCAGGAAGATTCGAGCTGAGCCTCAGAGGGGAAGGGGCTGAACTGCGGCGTTAATCCCCGAGATTGCGGAAGCCGCGCTTGCAGTCCCTGCTGGCTTCCCTAGGTTCCTAGCTGAGAGCGACCAGCTCTTCCCCCTCCCTTTGCCCCTCTAACTTTTATCCCCGACTTCGCTTGTCGGCGGTGTCCACTTTTCATCCTCTTGCGCCCCTTGAAGGTAGGCGCAGCCTTAGCCTCAGTTTCCCGGTGCGGCTTAGGGCGCCGTCTGGACTGATGAAAGCGGGAATCTCCAGGAGGAATTTCAAATCTTGCTGGAAATACACGACCGAGAATTTAAAACCAACATTAAAAATGTGTTTCTGATGAGAGAGCCTGCCCTCTTCTCCCTCACTCATGTCGTTGTCTGCCTAGGGAAGAGATTTATGATAGGCCTAGAATGATCCTTTGGATCTTACTTTGTAACTCACAGCTAACAGCCATCTAAGGCTAAAACGTGCCTCCAGGTGGTTCAGCAGGTTAATATATTTGGGGAGTAGAAAAGTAAGTCGTTATGACCCAAAGCCTTGTACGTGTTTTTCAAAATGTACAATTTTCTAAGAAGTTGTAGGATTATAGGAGGTCCGTCTTACTAAAACACATCACTTTAACAAACCATGGAGCATTGTATTTTGTGAAGGTAGAATTTAAAGAATATAGAATGCAGATTAAAAGGCCTGGCCAGACCCATGCACCAACTTTTGGTTCTCAGCTTTTGTTGTTTGTAAGTAAAAATTACCCTGATTAAAATGGTTCTTAAGTGCAGGGAGATAGGTGAGCCTTGACTCCTTTTGAGAATCTGTTGAAATATAGAACCTCTCCCCAGAGAAGTGCAGGTAGAAATGTAGACAAAACATTCTTGGGGAATTTCTGGGACTTTTTAATTCTACTGAAATTTACCCTGTGGCAAGGCTTATGACTCCAACTTAAGAACTGATTTTCAGAATCCTTTCACTTTATAGGTTAGGATCCTTAAATTATGTAGAGTAACTGAATTCATATAGGTTATAAATTAGAGACAAAGCTAGTAATAGGACACAGTGGGCCATGTCTCTTGGCTCCTAATCCAGTGCTCTTTCTATATTTCTAGAATTAAAATGTCAGGTGGTCAGAATCATTGGGTAAATACTGACAGTGTTGGTAGAGATAAAAACATATATTGACCTCAGTGGTAGAAACACACTGAATTGGTGTAATTCTGGTACTTGCTTTCTTCCTGTTGTGCTAAATTTCTTAATGTTTTTCATCTGTGTACATATTTCATAAGTATAATGGTGGTCCTTCCATAGTAATACTGTAGTGATTTCTTTGCTGTTAAATATTCTGACTTCTTCCCCAAGGAAACAGAAGTCACCTGAAGGGAGCCCCTCAAAACAGCAGCATTAGATTGTCTTCACACAGAGCTTGAACTCACGGCCCTGAGATCAAGAGTCAGACATTTAGCTGACTGAGCCACCCAGGTGCCCTAGATTCCTTCTCTTTCTCTAGGCTCCGTTTCATAAAATACCTTATTGACATACAGTTTACATTTCATGAAATTCACCCATTTTAAGTGTACAGTTCAGTAAATTTGTTGAGTTGAGCAACTGTCACCACAGTCCAGCAGCAGAACGTTTTCATCCCCACCAAAAGATCCCTTGGGCTGGTTTGTGGTTCATTCCCATTCCCACGCCCAGCTCCAGGCAACCTCTAATCTCCTTTCTGACTCTATAGATTTGCCCTTTCTGGATATTTCATATACATGGAATCACACAATATGGGGTCTTTTGGGTCTTTTGAGGTTCATCCATGTGTACCAGGTATTGGTAACCCATTCCTTTTTTGTGACTGAATACTATTCCATTATGTGGAGAGACCGCATTTTTTTCTTCTTGATTCACCGCATGATAATATTTGCGGTTTTTTTTTCCCGTTTGTTGGCCATCGTGAATACTGCTACAGACATTCACATGTGTGTCTTTGCATGGACATGTGTTTTCTAGTTTAATGTGTTCTATCTTTTAACTGTTAATTGGACTAGAGGCTTGATCATGTTCGGGATTGATTCTTTTGGCAAGACCGCTTTGTAGTTAGTGCTGTGTTCTTGCACTGGAAGACATAGTGTCTGATTGTCTATCTTCTGTCATGTTCATGTCCAGGGCTTACACTTTTGTGTTTATTAGTCTTTAGTCTTTCCAGGCTGCTGTAACAATACCGCAGATTGGGTAGCTTATAAACAACATAAATTTATTTTTTAGACTTCTGGAGGCTGGGGATTCCAATATGGGATTCTTGCTTTGTTGAGGGCCCTTTTCCTGGCTTATAGATGCTGTCTGCTTGCTGTACCTTTACAGTGAAAGGGGTGAGGGATCTCTGTGGGGTTTCTCTTACAGAACACTAATTCCTTTCATGAAGGCTCAGCCCTCATGACATGAGTTCCTCCCCAAAACCCCTACCTCCGAATACCATTATCTTTGGGGACTAGGATTTCAGCACATGGATTTGGGGGCAACACATACATTCAGACCGTAGCAGTTAGGCATTTGATCTGTAATTATGCTGTCTGGTGTCAAAATATAGGACCGTCTTGATTAAGTTATATGTCTGTCATGTAGTAGATCTTGTTATATTTCTCAAATATGGCACAGGAAACAAAGGAAAAGTATCAAGTGCAAACAAGTGTTACTCCTTAGGCACTCCTGTGCTTAGGAAGCATAGACTGCTTGTGTTAGTCATGATCCCACGGGCCATCCAAGAGTGGGGGTTTCAGACCAGCAAAGCAAACAAGATGTGGCCCTCTATATTCTGAGTCTAGTATAGACTTCCTTCTTTTTTTTTTTTTTTAAGATTTTATTTGTCAGAGAGCACAAGCATGGGGAGCGGCAGGCAGAGGAGGTACACATGAGCCTGGAGGTCGTGCTGAGATGTGTGGATTTTGCTTTGTGTGAGGAGAAACCTGCCTTGGTTTTTGGTATAATGGCACAGTTCCGTGGAGAAGGGACATTAAAGCGGAGACCTGGAGCGTGACTAAGAATGTGCCAGGGTGTAGGAGTGGGGTGGGGTTGGACTGTGTGTGGAAGAGAAGGCACGAGAGATTGGTGTTCATTTGCTACTCCGACTTGCTACTCATCTGTAAAGTAGGAATGATGCTTATTCTCTCACAGGGTAGTTACAAGGCTTAGGTACGTTTATGTAAAACATAACATGAGTAGTAAAACATAGCACTGAGTAGTAGAACCAACCAAATAGTAATCCATTCATTCCGCATTTATTAAATGCTTACTATGTGGGGGGCACTAGAAATGCAAAAATGAGACAGGCACAGAAACAAGTAGTTGTGTTCTGGGTTTTGTTGTTGTTTGTTTTCTCAGTAAACTCTCTGCCCAACGTGGAGCTTGAACTCACCGCCCTGAGATCAAGAGTCAACGTGCTGGGTGCCTGGGTGGCTCAGTGGGTTAAGCCGCTGCCTTCGGCTCAGGTCATGATCTCAGAGTCCTGGGATCGAGTCCCGCATCGGGCTCCCTGCTCAGCAGAGCCTGCTTCCCTCTCTCTCTCTTTGCCTGCCTCTCCATCTACTTGTGATTTCTCTCTGTCAAATAAATAAATAAAATCTTTAAAAAAAAAAGAGTCAACGTGCTGTAACAACTGAGCCAACCAGGCGCCCCTCTTTGGCCTGTTTTCTAATTGGGTTTTTTTATTGTTGAGTTTTGACAGTTCTTTATATATTCTAGATACTGTGTTTTTGTCAGATATGTGCTTTGTGCCCCAGAAACAAGTAGCTTTGTTACAGCATTGTGTTTTTAACAGTCATGCCCTGAAGTAGGTGGGGGTCAGGTGGGGGAAGGCAAAATCCCGAACATTTTCTAAGAGTGTAAGACAGGGAAGATTTTCTGTAAGAGGTAGCATCTGAGTTGAATCTCAAGACTTTACATGCTAGGAAGAGGAATTAGCTGAGAGAAGCATATGGAAAGAGATAGTCCAGTCAGAGTGGGCAGTCTCATGAGTGTGGCGGCAAGAAATAGTCCACTGTCGTGGTGTTGGTCGATAAGGAGTGAAGCACAGAGGTAGGCCATTATGGTATGTGAAGGCATTTGAATCCTGTCTGTAGCATTCAGGGAGCCACTGAAGTTTTTTTAGGTTGGGAGTGATTGTGTTTACATTTTCTTTTTTTTCCTATTATATATATATATATTTGTTTTTGTTTTAAAAGATTTTTTATTTCTTTATTTCACAGACAAAGATCATAAGTAGGCAGAGAGGTAGGCAGAGAGAGACCGAGAAGCAGGCTCCCTGCCGAGCAGAGAGCCTGATGTGGGCCTCGATCCCAGGATCCTGGGATCATGACCTGAGCCAGAAGCAGAGGCTTTAACCCACCGAGCCACCCAGGCGCCCTTATTTTGTATTGTTTTGAGAGAGTGTGTGTGTGAGCAGGGGCAGGGCAGGGGGAGAGGGAGAGAGAGAATCCCAAGCAGGCTTCATGCCCAGTACAGAGCCCAGTGTGGGGTTCAGTCTCACGACCCCAAGATCATGACCTGAGCTGAAATCAAGAGTCAGATGTTTAACCAGCTAAGCCACCCAGGCGCCCCTAGGTTGACATTTTTTAAAAATTAATTATTTTTTAAATAAACATATAGTGCATTTTTATCCCCAGGGGTACAGGTGTGTGAATCGCCAGGTTTACACATTTCACAGCACTGAGTTGACATTTTAGATAGGTTTCTGTGGACCGTTGATCAGGAGGGTAGGACTGGAAGCAAGTGATAAGCCAGTGATAGACGGGGTTTAGGTACAAGATTAGGACCTAAAGTAGGGCATTGTGCAGAGGAGGGAGAAGAGGGTACAGGCAACTAGCTTTTTTTTTTTTTTTCTTTTATAAGATTTATTTTAAATTTAAGATTTTATTCTTAATTTTAAGGATAAGTTTTTTAAGATTTTATTCTTAAGTAATTTCTACCCCCAACATGAACTCAAACTCACAACCCTGAGATTCAGATTCAGAGCTCTACCAACTGAGCAAGCTGAGTGCCCTGACCACTAGCTATTTAGAAGGCAAATGATGGACAGACGTAGCGGTGAAGGAGGGGGTGGCATCTAGGTGGCTGGCAGAGGTTATGAAGGGAGATGCTTCTTCCACCACCTACCAGGCTGTAGGAGGACGACCAGATAATACTGTGAATGTGGCTTCATGGTTGGGAAGGGAGCAAAGGAGCAGGATGGCTATCTGTCCTCAGATTGCAAACATACGTTCCCACCCTCCTACTCACATTCATGGTGGAAGGATTAAGTTTGGGGATATAATTATCGAACTGCTTTATTTTGTGGGACGTGAGGGGCAGCTCCTGTGTAATTACCCATTAGCATAGCTGAATTACTCCTTTTCCTCTTATTAAACCAATGGAGTGAAGCATTGTTGTTTGGCTTGAGCACATGCTGCTCTAGGTAATTGGTGGCCAAAACACAGCAGGTTTCCTTTTCGTTTGGGCATGGATAATGAGAACATATGGGTTGATCTGGGTCTTCGTCATTTTTCATACCTTTTCCTACCTTCTTTTATGCACCCAAGTGGCATAGTCTATAGCACTTTGAAGGTTATTTTAACACCAGTACCTGCCATTTGAGCTCAAAAGACTCCTAACCTCAGTGTTTGCTTCAAATGGTTCCTTACATGGACCTTTCAGGGTTTCATCTCTCTCTCTCTCTTTTTACAGATTTTATTTATTTATTTGAGAGAGAAAGATAAAGTGAGTGAGCGAGAGAGAGAGTGTACGTGTGCACACAAGCAGGGGGAGGGGCAGAGGGAGAAGCAAACTCCCCACTGAGCAGGGAGCCCGCTCCAGGGCTCAATCCCAAGGTTCTGGGATCATCACCTGAGCGGAAGGCAGATGCCTAACTGACCAAGCCACCCAGGCACCCCTGATTTCTTCTAAGTACAACTGTGTATCAAGCATCCGGTCTTCAGCATGTCTGTATGAGCACCTAACAGGCCCTTATAAAAGTGACGACTCTTTGGTGGCATACGTGCTAGTTTGCTTTCTTCTGAAAATACTAGTGCAGAGGAATCAAATATCTGATTGCTAGAGTTTTTCATATAGTAGCCCTGGAAAAGTCTGCTGATCGTTTCGTCTTTTTTCCCCCGACTTTTATTGCCCCTGCCCCTTGCCCTGCTGCTGTTAGACATTTTGTTTCTTCTTTTTTCGTCTTCCTCATATGCAGTTTGCTACTTTTTTAACTAGTAGAAAAACACTTGGAGTCAAAAAATCTTGTCTGGACCAGCTAGTGGGTTTTCTTTTCCTTCACCTTTTTAGTTGAAGGATAAGACATATGTGGACCGGGTAATTAAGATTTAAATACTTCAGTGTGAATGATTAGGAAGATGGATATTTCTGTATCGATATCTACTGCATTGACTAGTGTACCTCCAAAAGTATTATCTACCCAGAACCTCAGAATGTGCCGTATTTGGAAATAGGCTGTTTGCAGAAGTTAGTAGTGAAGATTAGGTCATACTGGATTGGGATGGGCCCTCCTTGCAAAATGACTGGTGTCCTTACAAGAAGAGACGCACCCAGGAAGGAAGAAGGCCATGTGAAGGCAGAAGCAGAGACCGGGGTGAGGCATCTGCACGCATAGCAGATCCATGGGTTGTCCGCAGCCACCAGAAGCTCAGAGGACACAGAGAAAGTTTTTCCTTAGAGCCTTTAGAGACATCTGTAGCGGTGTGATGCTGCGATGATCATAATCGGATAGATCAGATCCCTCTCTGCAGGAATACGCAGACCCCACGGCCCCCTGATCCCACCAGCCTCACATGGCGGATCTTCCTTTTTTTTTTTAAAAGTACTATTTATTTATTTATTTTTTTAAGATTTTATTTATTTATATGACAGAGAGAAATCACAAGCAGGCAGAGAGGCAGGCAGAGAGAGAGAGGAGCCGAAGGCAGTGGCTTAACCCACTGAGCCACCCAGGCGCCCCGCGGATCTTCCTTAAATCAGTGGCCGTAGCCCTGTTGCACAAACTGCTTTGTGAGGCACCCTCTCACCCCCAAAAGTATCTGAAAAGTTTTGGGAAATTGAGAGAGGATCTTCCTAATCCGTGCTGTGCCTCATCCCAGGGCCATGGATTGTTTGCTGGTCTATCCTAGTAAACCTCAGACCCTTCCTGGGCAGCCTCCAAAACTGTGGTCATTATGTAAAGTCATGTGGTTAGCCTTGTCTGCCCAGAGTATTGCTCAGGTTGGTCTAGAAGGGGAAATAGGGGTGCCTGGGTGGCTAAGTTGTTTTAAGCATCCAGCTCTTGATTTGGGCTCAGGTCATGATCTCAGGGTTGTGAGATTAAGCCCTGTGTCGTGCTGAGTGCTGGGCAATGGAACCTGCTTAAGATTCTCTCTTCTCTCTTTCTGAGGAAAGGAAAGGATACAGAATGCTCTCGCAGCTGTGGGAGGTCAGACCCAATACCTGGGCCTTGGGAGCATGGAAGAGAGCTTGGTCAAGGCAGCCGACAGCTCAGCCAAGGCAGCACGGAGTGAGACAGGAAGAGAGCTGGGCACACAGGACACTGAGCCAGATGCTGTTGGTACTTCCAGTGTTGTTTTAAATCTTTCGTCCCTCTTATGTGTGCTGCCAGAATTGTAGTATGTGAGACTGCTGTGTGCAGGGGAAGGTTGAGACCACTGGTCCACTCACATGTTCTAGGCTCACTTGGAAACGAGGTGTCCTACAGAATCTGTTTCAAGTGATGGTCCTAGGTACTTGGTATTAAAGTATCCTATATACCCTAGAGACTGTGCTGATGTTGGATATTTTTATTCTCTGACTCCTTGTAGCAGCCTGTTGACATAAATGTCTTCGTCCCTGCTTTATGAGTTAGGGAAACAGAACTCAGGTTTTGTAAGTGGAGGTGACAGAATTTGAGCCCAGGATCGGGGCTCCTTCCATCTCCCCACTCGTGCCAGGCAAGCAGCCCTCAGTGACTGTCACTCAGGAGGGCCCAGATGGCCAGGACCCCAGACTTCTGTGTTTTGTATTTTTTTCAGTTAGGTTAGCTGTCAGAATTTTGCTTTATTGAGTCAATTTGACCTCATTCCTTTTGGGAGTTGCTGTCTGAAAACAATGAGCCAAGAGTTTGCATATTAAGCTCCGTGGGGAAGCGGCTCCTCTCATCGGCAGTGGGCAGGCAGCGAATGGTCGATGGTAGTGTCCTTGTTTCTCTCTGCTGTAGGGAGACTGATCACGCGTGCCTTTTGCTAAAAGACATTTTTGCGTACCTTTGAGATCTGATATTGGTTTTCATCAGAGGTCACAGGCATGGATGCTGTCAGAGCTAAGTAGAAGCCATGTGTGCCAGCGCCAGGAGACCCCAGGGAGTGTGACCTGCAGAGCGCGTGCTTCTGCAGACGGCTGCTGCTTCTCTGCTTTTGCTGCATTGGAATGTGGCCGAGACATGCTGAATCTTGTGGTTCTCTTTTTGTTCCCTCAAGAAATGATAGAAATTCCTGCGTTTAGGTGATACTAGCTAGCAACTACTTGAGATTAAAAAACAAACTAACATGTTGGCCAAATCTGACACATTTATAGGCCATGCCATCTGTGGACTGCCAGGTGGTGATCTGTTTAAAATGAAGCGGCCAGGTAGATGACCTTCGGCTGGCTCAATGAAGTGTTGCTGTATTTGTTCTCTTAAGTTCAGTTGATGAGAACAATTAGATTGAAGTCTCTTTCCTCCACTTGTTTATATTTGAAAGCAATTTAATGTGAAATTGTTGGCAAAGTTAAGGCAGAAGCATTTTTTGTATTCTCATTTTAATTTATTTTTATTTTTTTAATTTTTTAAAAGGATTTTATTTATTTATTTGTCAGAGAGAGTGAGAGTGAGCAGGACAAGCATGGGGAGCAGCAGGCAGAGGGAGAAGCAGGCTCCCCATTGAGCAAGGAGCCCGAAGTGGGACTCAATCCTAGGACTTTGGGTTCATGATCTCAGCTGAAGGCAGACACTTAACCATCTGAGCCACCCAGGCATCCCTATATTCTCATTTTTAGAAGAAGAGGATTTTCTGTGCAAAACAACTATTATTAAGATGAGGAGAAAAGAAGAATATACACCAAAATAGTAATTGTCTTTAGGGATTATGAGTGTTTTTTCCTATTTCATGTTCAGGTCAGATCTTTCTCCTGAAGCTCTGGATAGCTAAATCCATCTCCCCACTTCTTTTTTTTTTTTTTTTTTTAAGATTTTATTTATTTATTTGACACAGAGAGAGAGAGAGAGAGAGACAGTGAGAGAGGGAACAGAAGCAGGGGGAGTGGGAGAGGAAAAGCAGGTTTCCCACCAAGCAGGGAGCCTGATGCAGGGCTCGATCCCAGGACCCTGCAATCATGACCTGAGCCGAAGGCAGATGCTTAACGACTGAGCCATCCGTGCGCCCCATCTCCCCATTTACGTCCATTTGTCTTGTAAGCGTCTCTGCATGTTGGAAACCCACTTGTCCTTCCACTCCGCCACCCCAGACCTGTCTACCCTTGCGCCAGATGATCTTTCGTTGGTAACTGGGACCACCAGCTACTCATTTTCTCAAGCCTAAAATCTTTCCATGACTTGTCCTCACTGAATTCCGTGAATGTGAGGTCCAGGCCATCCTTCTACCTTGTGGGCCAGTGTGGTCTCCTTCTAGATGGTGGCCCAGCATTAGTCCACTTTTTTATTTGTTCTGTAGCTGGAGTGACCTGTCTAAACACCAAATCCAGTTATGTCACTGCCCTTTTCTGCCCATTAGGGGCACCCTCTTCCCCTTAGGAGGGAGCGCACAGTCTCAGCAGGGCAGCCTGTCTCTCTGTGAGCTGGCCTCCTCTCTCATCTCACTGCCTGTCATTCAGTTTCTCAGTCCATAAGTGTGCTGCTTGGTGAATTTTCTTTTAACTGAACACAGGTCAAGAAATAGGATGTCCCTAGCACCCGAGAAGCCCCCTGGTTCTCCTTTTGGAGAACTGAAATAGCCAACACACATCTAAACAGAAGAGAGGTCTTGCCTTACTTGGTTTCAGAGCATAAAGCCATATGATACTGTAGCGAGAATCAGATCAATCCGACAGAGTAGGAAGCATTACCTTTTAATGAGATCTTGATGCGTAATAGAGGTGACGCCACAGAGCAGTGGAAGTTAGGACAGATGGCTCTGAAATAGTCTTAGGACCGGTGGCTTTCCATATGGGGAGAAAAAAAATGAACTAGAGAACTACCTTACACAAAAATATATTCCTGGTAGGGGCGCCTGGGTGGCTCAGTGGGTTAAAGCCTCTGCCTTCGGCTTAGGTCATGATCCCAGGGTCCTGGGATCGAGTCCCACATCGGGCTCTCCGCTCGGCGGGGAGCCTGCTTCCTCCTCTCTCTCTGCCTGCCTCTCTGCCTACTTGTGATCTCTGTCAAATAAATAAATAAAATCTTAAAAAAAAAAAATATATATATATATATATATTCCTGGTAGATTAAAAACCAAAATGTGAAAGCAACCCTTAAACTTTTAGAATAATGTATCATTACTATTTTATGACCTTGAATAGAGAAGGATGTTTCTAAAAAAGAAAGAAAGATTTTAAAAATACTATCAGGAAATGGGGTGCTTCCGTGGCTAAGTGGGTTAAAGCCTCTACCTTCGGCTTGGGTCATGATCCCCCAGTCCTGGGATCGAGCCCCACATCTGCCTCTCTGCTTAGCAGGGAGCCTGCTTCCTCCTCTCTCTACCTGCCTCTCTACCTAATTGTGATCTCTGTCTATCAAATAAATAAATAAAATCTTTAAAAAAAAATAAAAATACTGGGGTATCTGGTTGGCTCAGTGGGTTAAAGCCTCTGCCTTCAGCTCAGGTCATGGTCTCAGGGTCCTGGGATGGAGCCCTCCATCGGGCTCTCTGCTCAGCAGGGAGCCTGCTTCCCACCCCCACCCCACTCCGCCTGCCTCTCTGCCTACTTGCAATTTCTGTCAAATAAATAAATAAAATTTAAAAAATAACAATAAAAATACTATCAGGAATAAAGATTGATAGGTTTTGTCCTTCAAAATTGGGGGGGAAAAAAGGGCAAAAGATACTACACAATTAAAGGTGAAAGACTGGGGAAGACACCTGTAACATAAAAGTCAAAGCTTAGGAGACAGAATGTATAAAGAACATTAAAAATCCAAAAGGAAAGTGGTAGAGGCTCTAAAAAGGCATTTTGCTAAAGAAAAGCCCAAATGCCTACTAAACAGATAAGGTGCTCAGACTCATGAAGTAGCAGCAGCTAGACCAGCATCAGCACGGGTTTCTCCCGAGACTGGGCGAACCTGAAACAGCAGATTTCAGTGAAGATATAAGGAAACTCCTATACTTTGGAGATTGTTTGGTGATTTCTAGTAAGCTGAACGTATGCGCACTCCGTGTCCCAGAATTTTCACATGTAGATGTATATAGTCTCAATCCCCACACAAATATCTGTAAGAAAATGTGTACAGTGATGTTCGTAACAGCGTTGTGATGGCTAAAGATTGGAAATTACCTGAATGTACACGGATGGGGAAGTGAATGTACAGATCTTCCTTGACTCACCGTTGAGTCCTGATAAACCCACTGTAAGTTGAAAATGTCAGAAGTTGGGGCGCCTGGTGGCTCAGTGGGTTAAAGCCTCTGCCTTCGGCTCAGGTCATGATCCCAGGGTCCTGGGATCGAGCCCCATGTCAGGCTCTCTGCTCCGCAGGGAGCCTGCTTCCTCCCCTCTCTCTCTCTGCCTGCCTCTCTGCCTACTTGTGATTTCTCTCTCTCTGTCAAATAAATAAAAATCTTTAAAAAAAAAAAAAAAAGAAAATGTCAGAAGTTGAAAATGCATTTAATACACCTAACCTACCGAACATCAGAGCTTAGCCTGGCCTGCTTTAAACTCTTAGAGTGCTTAACAGTCACCTGCATCTGGGCAAAATCACCTTACACGCGGCCCGTTTATAATAAAGTGCGGAATATCTTGTGTAGTATATTGGATACTGTACTGAAAGTGACAGAGTGGTTGTAGTGTAGGGGTTGGTTTCCATTGTGATCGCAGGGTTGACTGAGCAGCAGCTCGCTGCCACTGCCCAGCAGGATCGCACACACCTCCAGCCTGGGAAGAGAGCCGAGTTCAAAATTTGAAGTGTGGTTTCTACTAAATGCTTATCACTTTTGTACCATTGTAAGGCCAAAATATTGTTAAGTCGAGCCATTGTAGATTGGAACTGCCTGTATTGTGATGTACGTGTGATGGACTGTAAGCAGGTAAAATGAGGAACTAGAGCGTGTTAAGTGTATCAACACAGAAATGTCCTCAAAAAGCACAGTGTCCGGAAATGCAAGTTGTAGAAATACTTATACGTTATGACACAGTATATCCAAATTTTTAAAACACAGAATGATACTATGTGGTATTTATGGATATGGATTGGTTTATTAAAAGCATTTTACTTATTTTTTTGTTTTTTTGTTCTTTTTTTAATTAATTATTCTTATTAACATATATGTGTTATTTGCCCCTGGGGTACAGGTCTTTGAATTGTCAGGCTTACACACATCACAGCACTCACTATATTAGCAAAAGTATTTTAAAAGGAAAAGTGAGAACACACCCAGCCAGTTCATGAGCATGGGGAGGGGTTTGGGAGATTAGGGTTAGACAGAGGAACGAAGGTGCTTCTCTGCACCGAGGTTTCATTCCTTCCCTCCTTCCCACCCTCCCTTCCTGTGGATCCAAAGCAGCTAAAATGCAGACATTTCATAAGTCCAGAGAGTGGGTGAATCGTATTTGTTGGTACTTTTGCTTTTGTGTAGCTGGGAGGACGGCAGGCCTCGTGAGGCCGAGAGATGGCTGGTCTGGCTGTCCTTTGGTGCACAGTGCCCGGCACGGTGGGGGGGGGGTTCAGCAGGTGTGTGTTAGGTGAGGGGAGGAAAGCCTCTCTCTGTCCCAGTTTTTCCCCAGTGAGCACTTACTAGTGGAGAAGGTATTGTTGGCATGTTCGTAAAAATAGGAATTCTCTGAATCTGGATAGTGGGCTTGTGAGTGCTCAGTAATACCCAACCAATCTTGTTTGTTTGCTTTTTTAAGATTTTTAAAAAAAGATTTCATTTATTTGAGAGAATGAGCAGAGGAAGAGAGAGAGAGAGAAGCAGATTCACTGTTGAACAGGAAGCCTGATGTGCGGATCTTTTTTTTTTTTTTTAAGATTTTATTTATTTATTTGTTTGTTTGTTTGTTTATTTATTTCAGAGAAAGAGAGAGCACAATTTGGGGGGAGAGAGCAGAGGGAGAGGGAAAAGCAGACTCCCCTCTGAGCAGGGAGCTGGACACAGGGCTCACTCCCAGGACCCAGACCTGAAGGCAGGGTCTTAACCGACTAAGCCACCCACGGTGCCCCTACAGTCGCCTTTCATAAATCATCTTGAAACGGCGGCGTAGTATTTATGGGACAGGTGACTTTTTTTACTTTTTGCTCATCCGGAAGCTTGACTAATACAAGAAAGCCACAAGCATGTTGAAGAGCCCTTTCCACTCCGGTCCCCTCGGTTAGGTTCTGTGTCATTTTTCCGCAGAACATCAATGATCTTCATAGGCGCATTCCCCACTTAGAGGTTTCTTTCTTTTTTCTTGTCTTTTTTTTTGGAGTAATCACATTGTATAAAATCTAAGATCAGGTTTTGTGCAGAGGTCTTCAGTGACTTTTAAGCCAAAGAGCAGCCACACTGGCCTTCTGTCGTCATCCTCCGTCTGCCGAGCTCCGGGCCGGTGCAGTGGCCTGGAACACCGTTCGCCCCGCCATGCTCACACTGCCCTCCTGTCTCTGCCTGGAGGTGCCCCCCCTGTGAAGCTTTCCAGGACCACCTGCCTCTAAGTGGCCCAGAGGCCCACCATCCCGCTCCTCCTCTCCCTCCCCTGCACTGTTTGTCTGCAGAACTCCTCACAGGCGGATAGACCACGGTCTTTACTGCGTGTTCTCACCCGCTCTCTGCGCTAGAGTATAAGCTCAACAGGGCGGGCTTTTTTTTCCATCTGCTCAGTGCTGCGTTCAAAAAAAGCTAGAGCAGTGCCTGTAGGTACTCAGTAAATACTTGTTGAATGAATGTCCTTGTCTTTTTCATTTATTATCTTAGCTCTTTTTTTTTTTTTTTTTTTTTTTTTTTTTTTGAGTAGGCTCCCTGCACAATATGGGGCTTAAATTCACCACCCTGAGATAAAGTGTTCTCTGCTTTACCAACTGAGCCAGCCAGGCCCCGCTCTCTATTTATTTATTTACTTATTTATTTTAAGGATTGTATTTATTTATTAGCATGAGCACGCCAGTGGGGGAGAGCAAGCAGGAGCTGGTGGTGGGAGGGGCAGAGGGAAAGGGAGAAGCAGGCTCTGGGCTGATCGGGGAGCCCAAAGCAGGGCTTGGTGGGTCGCAGGACCCTATGATCATGACCTGAGCTGAAGGCAGACCCTTAAACCACTAAGCCACCCAGGCGCCGCAGGCACCCCTCTCTTGCAGACATTTTTTAAATGTTGGTATACCTGGGCCTACATCCTTTTTTTAGACCACTACAATAATATTTCGTTGTAAGGAGGACTCATAATTGATCTTGCTTTTAGTTCTAACCAGAGCTGCTCTGAATATCCTTGTAGATATATCTTGGTGTGTCAGCTCTCCTATTTCTGTGGTGTAGATTCCTAGGCATGGGATGATTTTAAATAGAAGGTACCAAACAGCCTGTAACTACAAGGTTCCATCAGTTCACACTTCCACGAGTAGCGTATAAGAATGTTCAGCGTTCACTTACCCACATACTTCACGACACCCCACACTGTAAGTCTTAATAACTTCTACTAACCTGATAGGAGAAAGATGACCTCTCATTTTAAGTTGATTGTTAGTGAGGTTCAAGATCTCAGCATGTTTATTACCTTTTAATTTCAGATTTTCTCTATAAGTCAGATATTTTAGAAAAACTTATTTTGTGAAGAGTTTACTTCTGCGTGTGTGTATACGCTTAGATGCTAAGAACGTATTTGTGGTGGTAAAAATAAAGTGGCTTGCAAACAGAAAATAGGAAGAAGAGAAAAAAAAGCACGTCTATAATTATGACCTGAAACTGCACATTTAAAAAATATTTTTTGGATATGGGACGCCTGGGTGGCTCAGTTGGTTAAGCAGCTGCCTTCGGCTCAGGTCATGATCCCAGCGTCCTGGGATCGAGTCCCACATCGGGCTCCTTGCTCAGCAGGGAGCCTGCTTCTCCCTCTGCCTCTGCCTGCCATTCTGTCTGCCTGTGCTTGCTCTCTCCCCCTCTCTCTCTCTGCTAAATAAATAAAATCTTTAAAATATATATATATATATTTTTTTTTTGATAAACTTTCTGGTTTAATTTTGATAAAATTTTTTTGCCTTTTTAAAAAAAGATTTTTTTAAAGATTTTATTTATTTATTTGACAGACAGAGATCACAAGTAGGCAGAGAGGCAGGCAGAGAGAGAGGGGGAAGCAGGCTCACCACTGAGCAGAAAGCCCGATGTGTGGCCCGATCCCAGGACCCTGGGATCATGACCTGAGCCAAAGGCAGAGGCTTTAACCCACTGCGCCATCCAGGCGCCCCTAGAATTTTGATAATCTTAAAATGAAGTTTTAAGTTTACAGACAGTGTATTGAAAATAAAGACAAACTTTTCAGAATAAACTGAAATAATTCAGAATGATCTGCTGGTGCCACATTTTCTGTAATTGGGTCCTCTGTAATAAGTTAATTATATTAATTCAGATTGTTTCATCATCATCATCATCAAACTGATAACTTATTTCCTTGTTTGGGTTAGTACTTTTGAGATTGTAATTGTGTTTTCACTGATTTCAGATTATCTAAGTCTACTAGGAAAGCCAGGAAAAACTACAAGTTTTTACGACCCACTGTATAAATATGTATCTGGGATCAGTCCTGTATTTTATGTTCCTGTAAACTTGACTTCTCATGGATGAACAATCTTGCTTAATTAACTTGATAAGCAGTTTATTGTGGTTAAGAACATACCATGTGATTATGGTTATGTTTTTTTAAGAAGCTCTTATCAGATATACACTGAAATAGTAACAGATGAAATGACAGAACATCTGGGATTCGAGTTGATTTAGAATGAGATCCCGTTTGGAAGAGATCGGGGTGTGGAGGAGTAGAGAGGGTCAAAGTGGATGATGAGTTGATGGTTTGAAATGTTCTACAATAAAAAAATTTAAAAATGAACAAAAGATATACTGTCTATTTGGTTGTAAAAGGTATGAGGTGGCCAAAACCACATGTTTGGGGTTTAAACACACCTGAGTTAGAATACTGGCTTTGTTGCCTACTAACAATATGATTTTAAGCACACTCTGAGCCTCCGTATCCTCTATAAAATGGGCATATCAACACCTGCCTTGTAGTGTTGTGATACGAATCGAGTGGTGGTAGATGAAGCTCTTAGCACAGTCCGCTCCAAGGTCAAGTGTTTGCAACCTGAAATCCTTGGGGAAACAGACAAATATCACTGCGATGTCTGTGCTAATAGAAATAGTGGGGGGGGGGGGCCTGGCTGGCTGAGTTGGTGGAACACGCAAGTCTTGATCTCAGGGTTGTGAGTTCAAGTCCCATGTAGGTTGTAGAGATTACTTTACCAAAAAAAAGAACAAGGTGGTTTTGAAAATGTAATTAAATCTTCATTGCTTGTGTCTGATTTGGCCTTTTAACTCTGCATTGGCACCCCCTCCTTGCCTGTCTCCTTTTGCTTTGCCATCCTGTCTTCAGGAAACAGACCTTGCTGCTCCTTCTGGGAGAGTGTCTGGAGGAAGAAATTGAGTGCTGAGTCTCTCACACTCCTACCCTGTTCCCAGATGCTGGCTGGAGCACTTTGGCACAGGAGGTACAGAATAGATGGGGCGTTTGTCCCAGAGTGCCCAGATCTCTGGCTTTCCCACGGTAGAAGGAGAGGTTTCTGTATTCCTGTTTGGTCAGGACTGACTAGTGGCGGTATTTTCTGGAACTGAGTATTTTTCACTTTTAGGGCTTCAGCCATAAGTGGTGTTTTGTAAATACTGGTTTATTTACACTGAATTGAGTCAAATACAATCGAATGAGCAATTATGTTTGACCTTCCTGGTTCCTTGTAGTTTAAAAATGTTCGTTTCTATGATTTGTGTACGAAGTAAGTTTCAGAGTCCCTTCCGTAAGTGTCATTTGACATGGCGTGATATGATAGATTCAGATGAAGATGGGGGTAGGTTAGGGACACCTGGGTGGCTCAGTGGGTTAAGCCGCTGCCTTCAGCTCAGGTCATGATCTCGGGGTCCTGAGATCGAGTCCCACATCGGGCTCCTTGCTCAGCAGGGAGCCTGCTTCTCTCTCTGTCTCTTCCTGCCACTCTGTCTGCATGCGCTTGCTCTCTCAAATAAATAAATAAAATCTTTAAAAAAAAAAAAAAAGTTGGGGGTAGGTTAGGTAAGGGTCCCACCGATAATACTGGCAGATGGTAATACCGAAAAAAAAAAAAATTTTTTTTTTTTTAATTACAAGTTAATACATGACCATCATTGGGAATTTTAAAAATAGAGAAAAGTATAAAGAAAAAATTGTTGCCTACCATCCTAATCTTTGCATAGTTTGGTGAATTTCTCTCAAATCAGAAGTGTAAATACATTTGCTTTTTTTTTTTTTCTTTAACAAATTTAGCTCTTACTTTAGATCGCTTGGATTTTGCTCTTTGCATTTAATATTCTTCCTGGTTTCTTGAGGCATAATTCACAAATAAAAATTGTATGTATTTAAGCTGTATATACATTGGTATACATTGCATATCAAATCACCACAGTCAAGCTGGTTACCGTGTCCATCGCCTCACATAGTTACCGTTTTGTGTGTGAGAACAAGTGAGGTTTACTTAGCAGATTTCAAGTGCGTAGTACCATATTGTTAACTCTAGTCCCCATGCTGTGCATTAGCTCTCTGAATTATTCATCCTGCCTATCTGGCACTTTGTATGCTTTCACTAACATCTCTCCATTTCCCTTCACGCCCCCTGCCCTACCCTTTGTAACCACCGTTCTGCTCTCTGCTTCTATAAATTCACGTTTTTAAATTACACATGTAAGTGACATCATGCAACATTTGTCTTTCTGTATCTGGCTTATTCTCCTTAGCATGATGTCCAACAGTTCATCTACACTGTTGCAAATAAGAAGATTTCATTGTTTTTTATTTTATTTATTTATTTAAAGATTTTATTTACTTATTTGACAGATCACAAGTAGGCAGAGAGGCAGACAGAGAGAGAGGAGAAAGCAGGCTCCTCGCTGAGCAGAGAGCCCGATGCGGGGCTTGATCCCAGGACCCCGAGATCATGACCCGAGCCGAAGGCAAAGGCTTAACCCCCTGAGCCACCCAGGTGCCCCGATTTCATTGTTTTTTAAAGCCGAATATTAGTCCGTGCTGTGTGTGTGTGCGCTAGTGCGCGCGGGGACACGTGTGGACGTTTTCTTTATCCTTTTACGCTTGACAGCTCTTTAGGTTGTTTCCATGCTTTGCGATTGTAAATAATGCAGCAAGGACTTGGGAGTGCAACTGTAGCTCTTCAAGATTCTGATTTTATTTCCTTCGGATAGATACCCAGAAGTGGGATTGCTGGATCATGTGATCATCTTATTTTTAGTTTTGTAGTGATCTTCTATACTGTTTTCCATAATGACTGTTAAGGTTTCCATTTCCACCAGCAGTGTGCAGGAACCCTCTTTTCTCTACACCTCATCAGCACTTGTTTTCTTTTTTTTAAATATTTTATTTATTTATTTGACAGAGAGATCACAAGTAGGCATAGAGGCAGGCAGAGAGAGGGAGAAACAGGCTCCCTACAGAGCAGAGAGCCCCATGTGGGGCTCAGTTCCAGGACCCTGGGATCATGACCTGAGCCGAAGGCAGAGGCTTTAATCCACTGAGCCACCCAGGCGCCCCTACGCAGTGATTTCTCATTGTGGTTTTTTTTTTTTTTTTTTTTTTTTTTTTTTTTTTTTTTTTTTTTTTAAGATTTTATTTATTTATTCGACAGAGAGAGATCACAAGTAGGCAGAGAGGAAGGCAGAGAGAGAGGAGGAAGCAGGCTCCCTGCTGAGCAGAGAGCCCGATGCGGGACTCGATCCCAGGACCCTGAGATCATGACCTGAGCCGAAGGCAGCGGCTTAACCCACTGAGCCACCCAGGCGCCCTGTTTTGTTTTTTAAGATTGTATTTATTTGACAGAGAGAGAGATCACAAGTAGGCAGAGAGGCAGGCAGAGAGAGAGAGGAGGAAGCAGGCTCCCTGCCAAGCAGAGAGCCCGATGAGGGGCTCTATCCCAGGACCCTGGGATCGAGCCCGATGAGGGGCTCTATCCCAGGACCCTGGGATCATGACCTGACCCTAAGGCAGAGGCTCAACCCACTGAGCGACCCAGGCACCCCTCATTGTGGTTTTAATTTCCATGTCCCTGATGGGTTGTTGAGCACATTTTCATATCCCTGTTGCCCATCTATATGTCTTTTGAGAAATGTCTATTGTGATCCTTTGCCCTTTTTTTTAAATCAGGTTCTTTAGGGTTATTGAGGGGGGGTTGTTTTTTGTTTTGCTGTTGAGTGGTTTGAGTTCCTCATGCCATCTGTAAATAGTGATGGTTTTACTTCTTTGCAATGTGGATGTCTCTTACTTCTTTTTCTTGCCTAATTGCTCTGGCTAGGACTTCCAGTACTGGGGTGGTGAGAGTGGGGAACCTTATCTTGTCCTGATTTTAGAGGAAAAGCTTTCAGTGTTTCGCTGTTAAGGGTGACCTGCGTTAACTGTGGGCTTGTCATATGTGGCTTGAAATCTGCTGAGGTACATTTCTTCTGTGCCTGATTCATTGAGAGTCTTTATCACGAAAGGATGTTGTATTTTGTTGAATGCCTTTTTTTTTTTTTAAAGATTTTATTTATTTATTTGACAGAGAGAAATCACAAGTAGATGGAGAGGCAGGCAGAGAGAGAGGGAAGCAGGCTCCCTGCTGAGCAGAGAGCCCGATGCGGGGCTCGATCCCAGGACCCTGAGATCATGACCTGAGCCGAAGGCAGCGGCCTAACCCACCGAGCCACCCAGGCGCCCCTGTTGAATGCTTTTTCTAAACTTACTGACATGATCATAGGAATTTCTTTCCTTTCAATTTGGTTAATGTGGTATTTCACATTTATTGATTTGCATATATTCACCCATCCTTGCATCCCCGGGGGTGTATGACCTTTGATCATGGCATATGACCCTTTCACGTGCGGGTGAATTCAGTTTGGTGGTGTTTTGTTGAGGAGTGTTTCATCTGGGCTTATTAGTGGTATTGGCCCATGATGTTCTTTCCTCGTAGTGTCCTTATATGACTTTGGTATCAGCATAATGCTGGCCTTGTAAAATGGCTTTGGACGTGTTCCCTCCTCTTCAGTGTTCTTGGAAGAGTTTGAGAGGCTTCTTGTTCCTTTTGCTGTCGCCGTCGCCCCTGTCTGATCGCCTGTTCAGTCTCCTCACTCACTGCCAGTTTGTTCAGTTTTCTCTTTCTTCGTGAGCCAGTCTCGGGAGGTTGTATGTTTTTAGGAATTTGTCCCTTATTTCCAGGTCGTTCAGCTCGCATCTCCTGTTCCGTCGTGATACTTGTGCGTGTTGGGGGGCGGTCGCGTGAAAGTGGCTTTTGCGGCAGATCGGTGTTGATGTCCCAGCTTCACCACTTCCGGTCTGCGTTGTTTTGGGTTGTCATGTCACCCCTGAACTCGTGCTTGCATCCCTGTCGTGGAGCTCCTACTCCATACTACGCTGGGCTGCCCAAGGATGAGCTATCACAGGAGAGCCCTTTCTCAGGTGTGGAGATGAGGCATTTGTGTTGCGGTTGTTAGTGTTTAAAATATTCTTCAAAGATGTGTTTTTAATGGCATTGTTTTATCGTGCAACATGATAATATAAAAGTGAGAACAAACAGTAAAGGAGTATAATGTTTATATGGGCAAAACAACTCCTCTAAGCATGCGATTGAAGCATTTCTGCCCCCACATGCCTAGAGAGTACCTACGGTGGTAAACTAAATGGGTTAAGCAATTTTTAACAGGCTTCCATTTGGCTGCACAGCATTTAGATGCTGGTTAAATTAGAACAAGCACACTTGTAAAATTTAAACCTTATGCAATGTCCATGCTAAAAATAATACTCATTATTAGCCTCTGATTCAGTGAATTTTCACAGCGTAAACACACTTGTACAACCAGCAACAAACAGAATGTTACGAAGCACTTCCAGAACCTCCTTAAGACCCCTTCCCGTAAGCGACCGCACACCTTTCCCTCCCAAGAATCGTCCTCGTCCTGACCTCTGTCCCCATGGGTGATGTCCTCCACATTCATCTCGATTGTACCTGTGGTGATGTGGCTCGTTTCACTTCATATCATATTGTGAGGTTCATGTATGTTGTGGCACGTGGTGAGAATTTGTTGATTCATTCTGTCTCTCCTGCCCTTCTCATCTGGGCATTCTGCCAGCGTAGGAAGCCATGGTGTGCTAAGGCATCCGTCATATGTAGTTGAATTGATTTCTGTCCTGTGCATCTAGGATGGTAGTAACCTTGTAGCAGCTTTGGGAGAGGCGAGAAAATAGTCACTCAAATCATTTCTTAGAATCCTGAGAAAGGACATGGGCTTTAGCTTTTCTGGGGTTTGTGGTCTGGCAGCCCTCTCCTGCCTTCCAGTGGAGGGCTTCTATGATCTGCTTTTCTTGTTCTCCCTGGGAGTTCTGGTATACCGCACATGGCTACACCAGGAGATGGAAGTCCGGCAAACATGCTTTAAATGCATACCTGAATCCTAGGAAAATAAGGGAAGTTCCCAGGGGCAAAATAAATAAATAAATAAATAAATAAATAAAATGTTGAGGGTGTGCGGATGGGGAGCTGCAATCTTAGTGGGTAAAAGAACACAAGCCAGGGCTGCCCCGAGACACTGTGGAAGTTTGGCCCCTAGAGCCTTGGAGTATGAGCGGTTGGCTGGGAACAGGAGCCAAAGACTTGGATGGGATTGAGGGGTGGGGGGAAATGCTGGAACCGTGTCCCTCTCCTTGGCCCTTAACATTACAGGACTCTCAGAGCTATATTCCTTGAATCGAAGAGTGGACTGGGAAACATAGCCCTCCTAATGGCTGTAAATGTCTGTTTTAGCTATGTAGGGGGTTACAGTTTGCGATTTGTCTGCCAAAGATCTGATCCACAGCCTCTCCTCAGAGGGCTTTGGGGTTTGCAATCAGACTTGGAGACCCAAGTCTAGAAAGAGAAAATCCCCGCTCACACTAAGACCCAGCCTGAGCCTGCTGGGAATGTCCGCAGAGACAGCTGAAGAGCAGAGCTGGAGTCCCCAGAGCATTTCAGTGTGTTGTCAGATGGTTACAATCAAAAGAAACAAAGGGTAGAATTTTTTTTTTTTTAAGATTTTATTTATTTGACAGAGAGCGTGCAAGCACAAGCCGGGATAGCGGCAGAGAGAGAGGGAGAAGCAGGCTCCCCATCGAGCAGGGAGCCCGATGCGGGGCTCGACCCCAGGACCCCAGGATCATGACCTGAGCAGAAGGCAGACGCTTAACCTACTGAGCCATCCAGGTGCCCTCAGAGGGTAGAATTTAACAGTTATGAGCAAGATACAAATAGTAGCAAAAATGACTTTGCCGGTTTTAGAAAAGTGCTTAGCTTGGCACCTGGCATTCAGGAGCTACTTCACAACTGTTAGCTTATTGCGGATTTACCGAAGGTGCCCTCATTTAGGCAAATGATTTCTATATAAGACTCGTGACTTGGTCCCCAGGGTGGCTCAGTTGGGTAATCGGCTGCCTTTAGCTCGCGTTTTGATCCCGTGGTCCTGGGATCCAGCCCCGTGTCAGGTTTCCTGCTCAGCGGGGATCCTGCTCCTCCCTCTCCCCCTTCCCCCACTCATTCCTTCTCTCCCTCTCTAAAATGAATTAAAAAAAAAAATCTTAAAAAAAAAAAAAAATAAAACTCATGATTTTACACAGCAGGACATGTCTCGGTGGAGCCTCAACTTGAGAAGTATTCACTAATACGGTTGTCTCGGCCTTGAAATTTGTTGGCTTAGTTGAGATTGGAATCACAATTTTGAGGCCGTTTCAAGCCTCTGTAGTAGGCATTTGCCCACGTGCTCAGTTTCAGTAAATCTCAGGATTATCCTGTGTCCCAGAGATCTGTCTCCAGCTGGCTAGTTTCTGGATTCCTTTTGCATAAGGCTTTGTTTCCTGAAGACCTGTCACATGAAACATCATGTTTAGATGCAAATGTAAAAAAAAATTGTATTATAGATCAGAAGAGTAATGTCAGTCGCCCTTATCCTGCAGTGGGAGGAGCCGGGTTCATAAGTCTCATAAGAAGGTTTATAAAAAGGAGTATATTCCGGGGGCAGCTTTGGCCGCTTCTCTCCACCCCAGCCCCCACCCACGTATTTTGAGTGCCTGCTGGATTCCAGGCCTTTGCCAGCAGGAAGCTTGTGAGCATGACGAACACCTTGTTCCTCTTTCCCTGCAATTCCCATTCCACTTGATCACCAGGTCAGTCCTGGGACCCTTACGTATGCATGGGCGTGAACTCAATCTATTATGCGCCTCCTTCTGCAAAAACGGTTGCTATCTTATGAATCTTATCTTATGAGTCTTTTTCAGCTTATGGAGCAAGATAAGGTGTTATACCATATATATTGCCAAGTATATGAAACAGTGACTAGTTAGCTAGATACCATACTTTTCCAGCAAATAAATAGTTTAAATAATCAGGTTAACTTCTCCCTATTAACTAATTCTACCACTCTAAATCTTTTCAGGACGATGTGAGGCATAAGGTTCACCTGAACACCTTTGGATTCTTCAAGGACGGGTACATGGTGGTTAATGTCAGCAGCCTTTCTGTAAATGACCCTGCGGGAGCCACAGACAAGGACACAACCGTAAGTGCCTTCCCAGGAGGTCAAGGGCTTTACACTTCTCTGTTGCTCAGATGGGAGCTTCACCGCACACTTAAATATGAAGTCTCGGAACATAGAGAAAATTAAACTTGTGAACAGGCATCAAATAGTTTTACTTTGAACATGTAAGTTGTAATTCTTAAATAATTTGAGTAATTAGCAACCCCTTTTATAAAATGAACGCTAAGAAAACCATGAGAAGCCTAGGCCAAAGAATCACTTGTTTAGCTCTTCGAGTAAGAAAGGTATGGATGCCAGAGTATTGCGTCGGTATTTACCTCTACTCTTTTTGCCCCCCTTAGATTGGATTCAGCCTGGACCGCACAAAGAATGACGGATTTTCTTCTTATCTGGTGAGCACTACACATGGGACCTCATCCCTCCCTTCATGTGAGCCCAGGACACTGGGTGAGAGCTCCCTGCTTCTGTCCCTGCTCTTTTCTTACGGCGGTGGCTGCTTGGACTACCCGGCATATCCGAGCTGTGGGCACGGTTGTGTTGTTTGGGTTGGAGGTTGGATCATTTATTTGCCTTGTTCTAGTGTGAGTGAATAAGAGGGGTCTTCCTTCCTCAGGATGAAGATGTGAATTACTGTATTTTAAAAAAGCAGTCTGTCTCTGTCACCCTTCTAATCCTAGACATCTCCAGAAGTGAGTAAGTAATTCTCATGTTCCTTCAGTTCCATCCTCAAGTAAAGTTACAGGGAATTCGGTAGTTAAGCTATCATTTACTGAGTGTCCGCCATGTGCCAAATACTGTGTTGAGTGCTGGAGGTTAAGAACATGATGGGGGAGACGGAGGTACCACTCCCAAGGAGCCTGGAGATGGCCAAGGGAGGCCAAACACCAATACAGATGATCCCGGCAATAGAGCGAGATGGTGGGGCAGAGACACTGGTGAATTGCAGAGGCCCTAGGGGCAAGGCTTCAGGCAACTCTTGGCCCAAAGAGCCTTCAAGTGAGTGGACTTCACCAGGTAAATAAGGGAAGAGCATTGAAGGCAAAGTCAGGGCAGCTTGAAATAGCATGGCATGTTCAACAGAGTAAATTCATTATTTACAGCCAGCTGACATGCAGGGAGAGGGGGAGGCCCCTCCTCCATGAGGCAGGACTAGAAGTGCTCCGCTCCAGCTCGGCCGTGCTAGCTCAGCTCACGTGTCCATTCAGGCGTGGGGCCTCCCCTTCCCTTTCCTGGCAGGATGGGATCTTTAGGAAGAGAGAAGAGAAGAAGTGCATCCCGGCAGGCCACTGCTTGTGCCCGCTGCCTCTCCCATGCTCCCCTCAAGTTCACTTTAACATCTTACTGGGTTGTTTTTTTTTGTGTTGTTGTTTTTTTTAAGTTTTATTTATTTATTTGACAGGCAGAGATCACAAGTAGGCAGAGAGGCAGCCAGAGGCGGGGGAGGGAAGCAGGCTCCCCGCTGAGCAGAGAGCCCGATGAGGGCTCCATCCCAGGACCCTGGGATCATGACCTGAGCCGAAGGCAGAGGCTTTAAGCCACTGAGCCACCCAGGTGCCCCCTTACTGGGTTTTTTGCCCCTTGTTCCGTTCCCCTTGTTGAACACCATATAGATGCTTAGGGGGAAAATATGTCCATCAGAACCATGTGGTGGCTAGGGACGTAAGCTTCAGAGTGAGAATGCTGGGTCCTCGCCTGGCTGCTTCCAGCCTCACCACTCTTCAGCAAGTTCTTAACCTTCCTGAGTCCGCATTTTAGCAGGTGCACAGAGGAGCTCCTAGAATCTACATCAGGGATTCACAAGGACTGAGATGATGGGTTTGGATACTGAGACCGTGTGTAACACATGGCACTCAGATACTCAGATGACCATCACATTACCTTGAACTTCTTTTCTTTTCTCTTACTTTGAATGTAGGGTGAGAGTAAGAGCCCCCCCAGAAGCTGGTACACAGTTACCAAAGATCGTCTTCAGCAAGGATGAGAAGGTCCTCGGCCAGAGCCAGGAGCCCCAGAGCCAGGAGCCCGGGGCTAACCCTGTTTCAGCGGGCAACCAGATTCAGCCAAAACAAGGTCAGCTGTCAGGCAGAGAACAGCATCTTCTTCCCTGCCCTGCTCTGTAGATTCTTTTTTGTCCCCAAGTGAAAACACACACAGACACAGCATTGATGTTATTTGGGGGTCATACAAAATTACGTAACCGTTAAAAAGGTGGAAACTGGGGGGAAGGTGGGGAAAAGAAAAGTCGTTCCTTCGTCCTTGCGGCACAAGAACTTGAGTAATCTGTATCCCTTCTGGGCTCTCGGTCTGGAATGTTTGATTTTTTTTTTTTTCTGTTTAGATTTTTTAAATTAATTTATTTAAGAGAGAGAAAGCAGAGCAAGCAAGAGAAGCTCCTAGTCATGTTTGTAATTTTCCCAAGCATCCCTGTTCATTCAACTTGCAGACAGCTCATTGTTACCAGTCCTTCTGTTACGTGGAGACTGTAATTTTGCTCAAGCTTCCCCCTTAAGAAGACATTTCCACTGTCTGCTATTATAAATACAGCTGCATTGGGAATTCTTCATTTGTAGAACTTTGATCCTATCTAGAACTTTGTTCTTTAGGATGGATTCCCAGAATTGAAATGTTTGGTTCTAAGGATATGAATGCTTTGGAGAATAGTGGTGCCTGTGTTCCGTTCCTTTCCAGTGCACTGTGTGAATGGATGCTCCTTTGGGGAAGTCTGTAGGACTAGTGCCCACATCACCATGTCCTAGCCTGGACTGGGGTTTTGGTGTGTGTTTGTGTTGATCCCAAAGTAAAAGGCGAGAAGGATATTCTTGGTTTTGCTTTCCTTCTCACTACTGAGGCTGCACTGTATCTCCAGACGGTGATTGGCTAGTTTACATTTATTGCCTCTTTTATTAACTGTCACCTTTGTCTGATAGTTTAGTTCTTCAAAGAGAACTCACTGTTTATTGTATTATTTATACATTTTTTTCTCAGCCTATCAAAACTCTAACCCAGATTAAAAGACATGCAGAAATGTTACATCTGTGTGATGGTGTAGCTTTGTGTCTGCACACTATTCCTTTCTAGCCCTCATATGCAGGCACTGCACGCAAAGTGCTCTCTTCCTTCTTTTTTATTCTAAAGTTCTTTCCCGCAGGGAGTTTGAAATCCTGTCTTCCCTATGAAGGCTGTCTCAAGTGAGAATAAGGCACAGAAGCCTTCTCTATTCCGTGAAAGGAGCCATTGGCGGTCTTAGCACACCTTGCTGTGAGGGAAAAAAAGTATGAATTGTACTAATGTAATTCACTATTAATTTTTCCATGTATGTAAATAAATGTTATCTATGTATTTTAAAACAATGATCTGTTCTCAAGCAGGATAACTCAGAGAATGAGGAAGATCACTCCATGCAGCCGCTCTGACAATAACAGACACGGGATTATTCAGAGATGATTTCCCTGTTGGGACTAAATGTTATCCTTTATTAGAGAGCACTGATCATGTAACACACTCGTTTGCTGCTTCTGCGGCTCAAGAATTATTTTGGAATCTGAGGAGTTGTCAGTGTACAAGATAGCACATGGCCTCACCTTCCGTTAGCTCGAAGTATTTGACATTAGACAAGCTAGAGCCTCAGAAAATGACACTGTAATCAGATACAAGCTGAATCATGCAGTAATATCTTCTAAATGTTTCTGCTTCTAGACAGTGGAAAATCTAAAAGAAGCACAGTAGATTCAAAGGTAAGAACTGACCACCCCCTGTTTTCAGCTTTCCTGGATGTATATGTACATATGTGTGTATGTGTGTGGGGATGTGAGGGGGAGTGGGGGTATGTTTATATACCATGACATAAAGGTACACACATACACATGCCTAATCCGCTGGGGGTTGCTGCCTGTTTGGAGAGAAAATGTTACCAGGTTGGAAGAATTTCTAAGTAACATTGAGTTCTGAGTAGTACAGCACTTGCACAGTAGAGGATCAGACAGTGAGGGGGAGCCCTCAGGAAGGGGAGGAGTCAGGGCTTAGAGTTTGGCGGATTTGTTTGGGGAAAGAGGAAGGAATGTCATAAGCAAAGACTGGAAATGGGAACGAGCATGACAGATCCTTGGTTCTGGCCTATGGGAAGTAAAAGGTGTGTCTTTGGGAGCAGAGAGAGGGATCTTAGATAATAAAAGCCCAGGCACCAGAGGGTATTCATTGATGGCACAGAAAATAGGAAGTCGTCAGGAGTTCTTGATCAGGAAGGACTGTGATGCAGGTGGTGTTTGGGGCAGATGTTCTGAAAGTCATGGGCAAAGCAGCCTCAGAGAGAGAGGCAGTGAAATTAGGAGGACCAGGAAGAACACGGTTGTGACGGTACAGATTTAGGGCCAGGGGGACTTGGAGTCTTGGAATGTGGATAAAGAACGGGGCCTGTGTTGGGGTGGAGGAGGAAGGAAGTAGGTTTTTTGTTTGTTTGTTTTTGTTTTAGTAGAAGAATAGATGGTAGAAGTAGCAGAAGGAAAAAATTGGGAACATTTTGGGTTGGGATATCTTGATTTTTCAGTAAGGGGGCATCCAGATGGCAGTATTCTGTTTTCACAGCTGTTTTGAAGTGTAATTGACATCCAGTAACTTACACATATTTAAAGTGACAGTTTGCTAAGTTTTGACTTGAGTGTACCCCAGAGAAGCCGCCACCACCACAAAATGGTGAACATATTTATCACCCCACAAGGTTCTCTTGCCCCTCCTTCCTCCCGTCCTCAACCACTGATCTGCCTCTGTAGATGAGTGATTAGAACTTGATGGAAGGGCCCTATTCGGCACTGCTCTCTTTGTCTTCTTTGACTCAGCGGAATTCTTTTGAGTTCATCCATGTTGTTGGGTGTAGGTCTTTCCTCCTCATTTCTGGAGTTAGTCCACTGTACCAGTGACAGTAATATGCTCATCATTTGAAATTGGGAATGGTGTCCAGGTGAAGTGTCGGGATATGACCTTGGTTGGCATCCGTAGTCCTCCTGAAGCTATAAGAATGGAGACACGCTCCAGGGGGATCAGGGTGGGGGGGAGGGAATAGGGGGCTAGTGGGGGGCAGAAGAGATCACTGAGAAAAGGAAGTGGGTGAGGAAGATTCTTTCTCCGTGAAAGGGGATCGCAGACATCTCGAAAGGACGGTGAGTTTTATTTCCTGAGAGCTTCTGAAGGTCAGCAAATTGAAGATTTAAGAAGGATGTGCTTTTGTTTGTTTTAATTTTTTTTATTAGTACATTTTCTGCCAGTATCATTCTAAAACAGGTTGTTGTGGCTTTTTTTTCAGGCAACGGGAGAAAAATCCTTTTCTGTTCACAATAGTGATGGGGCAGTTTCTTTTCAGGTATGTCTTCTCTTTGAGTAATCTTCATCGGATTTATCTCTGTAGTGTAAAGGGTGAATTTGCAAAGGAATTTTGAATTTAGGAATAATAATTTAGTTATTCTACAGATCAGTCACTCAAATGTAGTAGTAGCCCTCTCCATAGCAAATCCACAAGGTAGGTATTGTTACCCACTACTTAGCTGATCATGTCTCTGAGAATGAGTGACTTTGTGAATGTCCAGTGTGAGTGACAAGGCCCGCATCTGCCTGGCTGTCCCCACCCTGCTGCTCTTTAATCCCATGCTGCCTCCCATTTGGAGTGTGTTAGAAGCACAGAATTCTTTTTCTTTCTTTCTTTTTTTTTTTTAATTTATTTTTTTATTTACTTACTTATTTATTTGATAGAGATCACGAGTAGTCAGAGAGGCAGGCAGGGAGAGTGGAGGAAGCAGGCTCCCCGCTGAGCAGAGAGCCCCATGCCGGGCTGATCCCAGGACCCTGAGACCATGACCTGAGCCGAAGGCAGAGTCTTAACCCACTGAGCCACTCAGGAGAAGCACAGAATTCTGTACCTAGAAGGACCACTCGTGATTGTTTAGGATGCTGGTAGGATTTTAGAGATGTGTTCACCAAGGGTCAATGGCGTTCGGTGACCTGCCCACCTGGCCCCGTTCTTCATACCACAGCCACAGCCTGTGGTTGGGGTAGGACATTGGATAGGGTCTCAGCACCCACTTACTGGCTGATGACCTTAGCTCTCTTAACTCCTGGATCTTGTCTTTAATCATCTAAGAGTGAATAGTGATGGCACCTATCTCATTGGGTTATTATAAGTATTTTTTTTAACATAAAAGTGCTTTAGAAGCACTGTACAAATAACCATTTAACGTTAATTTGTAAGAATCACTGCCCCATTTCTAACCAGTTTTCATTAATTAAGGTATAATTTGCTTAGAGTGAAATGCACAGGTCTTAAATATGTCGTTCGATCAGTTCCAACAAATGCATGCATCTGTGCCTCCCACTCTCTACCACGAGTCTCTATGTTTTCACCCCCTCAGTGTCCCCCATCCCTGCATCCCCTGTTCTGATCTCTTTCAGCATACATTATTTTGCCTAACAGTTTTTACACGGTCTTTAAGTTTAGTGACCATAGGAATTAATAGCTCATTGAGAGCTTGTGGATGCTTCCCACCTGCCTCAGAGCAAAAGCTCCAGCCCTTCCTGGTCTGCAAGGCCATATAGTCTGCTGGCTGCAGTCTCCTCTTCGACCTTGGCTCCTGTTTCTGATCCAGCCACAGAGGCCACCTCGCTGCTCCTAGAAATGATCAGGCCTCAGGCTCTGCCCTGACTGTACCCGCAGGCAGGAATGCTTGTCCCTTAGAAGCCAGTGATTAATATCTTCCTCTTTCAGGCCTTTGCTCAAATGTCATAATCTCAGCAAAGCTGCCTCCGTTCATCCTGTTTTAAATGCAGCTTCTTTCCCTCCCCTCCTCCTGCTGGTTTCCCCTTGATACTTCTTTCCAACACTGCTACGTACTCATTTATTATGCTTATTTTCTGTGGCTCCCTTTAGAGGGTGGCCATAAGGGAGAGGGTTTTTTAAATTTGTTTTCTTTCTCATGCAAACGAAATCCCTAATCTTGGGCCTGGCCTGTAATAATAGTCCATCCATTAGTAATAATGGGGCCCTTGGAGTGGGTGTGGCGCGCTTACACACGGTCATTATCTCTGTTCATCCTCCCAGCAGCTCTATGGAGGAGGCACTGTTATTACTCCCTTTTATAGATCAGGGATCTGAGGCTCAGAGAGGTTAAGTAACTTGCCCAAGACGGGGATTCAGACCCAGGTTTCTCTGACTCCAAGGCCCATCCTTGTGTTTAATCACTTTTTTACTGCCTCCTTAAGAAAATACAAAAGGTACTTTTTTCTCTTTTCTTTCTCTCACTTTGAAGTGCTTATTAAGGGCGTGTAGGTGGCCCAGTTGGTTGGGTGACTGCCTTTGGCTCAGGTCATGATCTAGGGTCCTGGGATCGAGTCCTACATCTGGCTCCCCCTGCCCGGCGGGGAGTCTGCTTCTCCCTCTTCCTCTGTCTGCCACTCCCCTTGCTTGTGCTCTTGCTCTCAAATAAATAAATAAAATTTAAAAAATGAAGTTGGGGGTGCCTGGGTGGCTCAGTGGGTTAAAGCCTCTGCCTTCAGCTCAGGTCATGATCCCAGGGTCCTGGGTTCGAGCTCCGCATCTCAGCAGGGAGCCTGCTTCTCTTCCTGACTCTCTGCCTACTTGTGATCTCTGTCTGTCAAATAAAGAAATAAAATCTTTTTTTTTATAAAAAGTTCTTAATAAGGTACTTTTTTGGAAATTTCTTGTAGCCTTTAAAAAAAAATCACCAAGGAAAGCATGATAGGATATACATACTTGTCAGTGACTAAAGCTTTGTGTTGGGGGAGTGTCGTGATTAAGGACATTGAGATAACCAGTTCACAGGCTTCTCAGGCCACAGGAAACAGGCAGTGTACGGACAGTCTGCCTCTTCCCTGGCTTCCCTTCTCCTTGTAATGAAGTTTGTAGGTGACACCTTGCTGTTCTGCTACTCAGTATCCTGATTTTGGTCAAGGAAGTCATTGTGAGCTTTTCTGCTCTATCCACAGAGCAGAGATGATATTTTATCTTCCTAAAGCAGGAAAGGGGCTGTTAGCTCTTATTCCCACTCTAAAACATAGACTTTTGTTTGATTTTTTTTTTTTTTTAAGGTCAGGTACCTACTCTGATCAACCATGAAGATTATACAGACCTTTTAAAAAATAGCTATTTCTTAGAAACTTCATATGATTCTTATTTTTGGAACTAAAAGTTACTATGTTTAGAAGCGTATTCTGGCTCCCCCCTGTGTGGACTAAAACACATGCTCTTAGGTCTACATTGCTGAGTTCAGGACATAATTTAACAAAGTAATAATTTCACCTTGAATATTCTTGGTATTTTATTTCTGTTTACTTGTCAAATGTCCCTTTCTTCCGTACCCTTTTTTTTTTTAAGATTTTATTTATTGATTTGACAGAGATCACAAGTAGGAAGAGAGGCGGCAGAGAGAGAGAGAAGAGGAAGCAGGCTCCCTGCTGAGCAGGGAGCCCGATGAGGGCTCCATCCCAGGACCCTGGTATCATGACCTGAGCCGAAGGCAGAGGCTTGACTGACTGAGCCACCCAGGCGCCCCTTCCCTGTCCGTTTTAACTGGGTGCTGTAGTATGCTTGCAGAGGAGCACATAGTATTTATGTCAAGTACAAATGATTATAAATAATAACTTTGTAACCATCATGGAGACCAAAAATAGAATAGTGACAGCACCCCAGAGACCCTGTGTGACCCTCACATCCCTACCCAGCTGTTAAGAAAGCATCATTCCCATCAGTTCCTGGCTTCTCTTTACAGTTTATCATGTATGTAAGCAGCACATTTTAGGCTTCTACCAAAATGCTCCATAGAGTTGACCAAGGAGTCTTATTCTGTGGTCTTATATATAAAATGTCTGGACTTACATTAAACTTCATTTGTACCCATGAAACATGTGAGAAATGAGAAAATGTGCCCATGTAGAAAACGTAGCCTCTCTCTTGCCTGAAATCAGAGGAGTCAGTTTTTGTTTGTTTGTTTGTTTGTTTGTTTTAAAGATTTTATTTATTTATTTGACAGAGAGAAATCACAAGTAGGCAGAGAGGCAGGCAGAGAGAGAGAGAGGAGGAAGCAGGCTCCCTGCTGAGCAGAGAGCCCGATGCCGATGCGGGACTCCATCCCAGGACCCTGAGATCATGACCTGAGCCAAAGGCAGCGGCTTAACCACTGAGCCACCCAGGCGCCCAGAGGAGTCAGTTTTAATGAGGGAATATTTGTCCTTTACCTTTTCAAGTAGCAGAGGAGCCTCCTTTTTTCCAGGAGTATTTTTTACCTAAAGAGCAAAAGAGTATGTTGACTTGGAAATAACGTACCTGCTTCATAGGTTATCTCTGCAGTCCTCAGCAGGAGCCACAGCGGGTAGGGGATTCTGGGTCAAAATGAGGTTGTAGAACCTCAGTGGTGGGTATGGAGGTGTTCCCTGAGCGGTTCTGATGCCTTTTCCTGCTACCTTGAAAATTATTATAACAAAATATTGAGATGGAATCACAGAACGAGAAAACATCTGTTTATTTTACTTTGGATTTTTTTTTTTTTTAAGATTTTACTTATTTAATAGAGACAGCGAGTGAGCCAGCATGAGCAGGGGGAGGGGAGAGGCATGGGAGAAGGAGAAGCAGGCGCCCCGCTGACCAGAGAACCCAATACAGGGCTTGATCCCAGGACTCCAGGATCCTGACCTGAGCCAGAGGCAGGTGCATAACTGACTGAGCCACCCACGTGCCCCAAAAACATCTGTTTCTGCTCTGGGAGAATCCGATAAGAAATTAAGAAATCTGTATTTTTTCTGTCCATAACATTCATAATCTCTAAGATTTAAGCATTTAGCTGAGGACTTGGGTACTCTTCAATTTTTGTCTTCTTCACTTTCAGTTTTTCTTTAACATCAGCACCAATGACCAAGAAGGCCTCTACAGTCTTTATTTCCATAAATGCTCTGGGAACGAAGTGCGGTCTGGCGACAAGTTTTCCTTCAGTCTTGATGTGAGTACTGTACGGAAGGTGTTCCATGTGGATTTTGTCAGCCCTGTAAAATGTGAGACACATAATTTCATTGTAAGAGTGGGTTTTAACAGCACTTAAACAGAGTAGGAGAACAATGTGGCCAGAGTCCCATCTCTGCAGAGGATTCACAAAAAAATACAAAGCAACGTGGGATGTTTTTACACTTGAACCTGTGCGTTAGGAATGTGGTTGTTACCTGCTGGTGCTTCCTTAGCCAAGTGAAGCAGCTTTGGTGACAAATTGCAGACTATGGGATGATCTGTTCCTGAAAAGTAAACATTAATTTCGTGTCTGTTTCAGATTGAGATCACAGAGAAGAACCCTGACAGCTACCTCTCCGCAGGAGAGATCCCCCTCCCTAAATTATACATATCTATGGCCTTTTTCTTTTTCCTTTCTGGGACCATCTGGATTCACATCCTTCGAAAACGAAGGTGAGTTGTGACTTCCTCGAGCCCTCCGGCATAGAGTGTGTTCAGAGGTGCATAATTCACCTTCTGTTGGCTTCTTAGCCTCAGAGGGATTGGCCCTGGCAACCTTGTCCTCTTCCACAGGCGTCTTCCCTGTAACAGGGAGACTGTGCGAGCCTTGCCGTGTCGGGAGCCTTTGCACGCCCTGGTGTTTGTTTACTTCCCCTTGCTTTGTTTAAAACGCAGATCCAAATATTTTAATAATAGACAGACAAAACAAAACGTATAAGTAAGTGTTTCCATGGTGACGGTGTTAGGGTCTAGGACTCAGTGAGCTCATTGATCCCATTCGGGGGCTGTTTGTTCAGGAGAAGAGGTTAGCGACAGTGGCCTGCTGCCTGCCGAGAGCAGGGCATTGCTGCTCAGTGCTGTGTCTGCTCAGAGCCTGACAGGGGAGAAGTGTTGGCTTCCAGAGGGAGGGAACTCACTCCAAGCCCACCTGCCTGGCTCTTGGCCTTCCTTCTGAAACCTGAAGGCTTTACTTGCCTATACTCAGTTCTTAAAGGGAGCACCTGCGTGTGCGGTGGCGGGGCACGGGGTCCTGAGTGTTCAAATCTGTCTCCTTCCAACCAGGAAACATAATAAAATACTAATTTTCAGTTAGAGAATAGTGTGAAGTACTTGTTATAAGGCCCATAAACTAAGTTAAATGATGGTGTGGGACTATGGGATCATAATGTGGATTAATTTAAATTCATAAAATAGGCACCCAGATCGTTCTTTCTGTGGAGTGTTGGGCAGAAATTGAGACCTCTCTAGTCCCTGGTGGCCTGACTGTCGTGTGGAGGACGCGCCCAGCTGGAGTGGGGAGCTCTGGCTGGGACAGCGCTGGTTCTTACTTGGCATAATATTCGTTCCGCTCACCAGATGGGAAGAGCTACTTGTTTACTTGTGAAGAACCCTGTACGGTCATGGTTGCACTAGGCAATCAGGCAGCCTTTAATAAGAAAAAAAGAATCTTACCAATTCAGGCTATAAAAAGGTTTTTAAATAAAGTTTTGCTTCTGCCTTTATTAGAAAAGTAAGAAGTGGGAGCCCAAGGCCCAATTTCAAGTGTAAACATGGACACCTCCCACCTGCGTGACTCCCTTCACTCCCCGAGCCACAGAACTGCGACAGGGTCATTGCCCCACTTTCCTCTAAGGGTCTTGGAGCCTGAGGTGTGTTACGTGATTGTCCCTGAAATACTGTGTTCTGGAGGCCTTTGCAGATCAGGGTGCTATGCAGATCGGAGGTACATAAAAGACAGTTGACCAGGCAGGTGTTCAGCGGTATTTTCGTTCCGTGTATTTAGTGATATGACAGTCACTATCACTGGTTCACTTACGTAAAATTGTGGGAAGTTTTAACTCCGTGGTTAAATGATGCTGACCTACTTTGTGCAGCACGTGTTAGCTTCTTGCTGAAGGGCGGTAGACACAACCAGGGTGTGTAATGTAAGCCTTTCGCCCCGTCCTGTGTGTTTCCAGAAGACTTACAGGCCGTGCTGTCGGGTTGGAAATTTGAGTCACGTAAAGGATGTGACTCCAAGGCTTCGTGCATTTCAGAGGCTCACAGTCCCTTACTGCTGGAAGGAGCTGCGAGATCTTTGCCTCGCCTTCTGGAGGTCTTGAGAGGGGAAAAGAGAGACACGGCTGGCGACACCTGCCACAGCTGTGAGCGGCGCCCACATCTACTTGCCACCCATTAAGCAGCTCCTCTCGGCTCTCTGGGTGCTGCTCTGGGCCCCTAAGTGTGGGAAGGGGAAGACGGCCGATCGCTTTTCGGTGCCCGCTCCTTGCCCCATCAGGCCCCTGGTGCCGGTAGTTTCTGCTCATCATCCAGCTGCCCCATTTTCAGGAGAGGTTAGCGAGGCTTAGAAGGGTTAAGGTGGCCAGTGTAGAACCTGTATTCATGCCAAGCTGCTGTGGCTGTGGAGCGTGTGTTCCCCGACACATCACTGCCCTGTGGCTGATGTCTCAGCCAGGGCTGCCACCGAGGGTGCCGGGGCGCGGGAGCGAGCGCCGGGCTCGGCAGTGTGCGCTTCTGCACTCTGGGTACCCAGGGTTCTCAGTGCGGTTCGGGAGGGACAGACTCCTCTGGCCTTGACTTCCTTGTTGACCTTCGAGTAGGTAGGCCCCAGACAGGAAAGTACCAGGGAGGAAACCAGCCCGGAAAGGGAGTTGCGTCAGTTGGTGACACGCCCGCCTTATCATCGCGCAGGGCCCCTCTTCTTCATTTCCCCTTCATTTCCGACCCCTCGCTCGTGCTTCTCGCAGCTGCTCACACGCAGGTAATAGGTGGTGTTGGGCACGCGCGTATTCTTATAAATAGCTCGTGTTTATTGATAGTGCCTGTGTTTTTAACTTCTATAAACCATACTATCTACAGATACTGTTTTCATTTTTCATGCAGTAGTATCTTTCTTAAGACCTAATTACATTGCCGTGTGTCCGTCTAATTCATTAACTTGTAGCTACTCCGTAGTGTGTATCCCCACATTCTACTTATCCCTCCCTTTAGTGAGGCTCGGCCTCCATACCCTCGCTCCCTCACACAGTGTGGCCATGACCTCCCACCCCTACCCTGGCCTTGTCCCATTATGGCTCTCTCGGGGGTACACTCCCAGAAGAAGGTGCCCTGGGTATGGGGTAAATTCTTACTTAATTTCATTGAATGCTGCCGGGTCACCTCTGCTAGTTTATACTTCTGCCCATGGGGCAGCAGGGCTCTTGTCTCCCTGTGTACCAACACTGACATCTTATTTTTGGCCAATCTGATGGGTATAAACTGGTACTTCATTTTATTTTTCATTTTCCTAAATACCAATGATGTGAAATATCTTTCTAGGGACTTGCTGACCCTTTGGGTTACCCTTCTTTTTTTAAGATTTTATTTATTTATTTTACAGACAGAGATCACAAGTAGAGAGGCAGGCAGAGAGAGAGAGAGAAGCAGGCTCCCTGCTGAGCAGAGAGCCTGATGAGGGGATTGATCCCAGGACCCCGAGATCATGACCTGAGCCGAAGGCAGAGGCTTAACCCACTGAGCCACCCAGGTGCCCCATGGGCTCCCCTTCTTGTGACCGTTGTTAGGCTTTGCATATTTTTCTGTTGGGTTTTCTGTCATTTTCTTATTGCTTCACAGGAGTTTCTTGGATATTTTGGATATCAGTCCTTTGTCCGTCTTAGACATTGCCAGTTTCTTCTCCCAGTCTGTTAAACTTGTCTGGGGTATTCATTGTTGAATGAAAGTCTTTAATATTAATGGAGTTAGAGCTCTCTAATTATAATCTTTTGGGCCGTGGGTCTTGGAAGAAGCCTTTCCCTACTCCAAGGTCACAAAAGGTGTGTATTCTGTTTAGCACTGGAATCCTTCTGGAGTGCTCCGCTATGGAACTGTGGAGTGGGGAGCCAGCTGTGTGTGTATGTACGCACGCAGTTCTGAGCTGATTTCCCTGCGCCGGTTTCTAAATAGTCCTCCCCGTTCCTCCTTATTTGCTGCTCCGTATCGCTCCTGTGTCAGGCCTCCGTGTGTCAAGCTCTCTGTTCTATGTCAAGCTTTCTGTTTTGTTGGCTCACTTGTCCGATGCTATGCCCGTTCCACATGTTTGCCTGCTGTGGCTTTGCAGAACGTCTTGATGTCTCAGAGTGTGAGTTTCCTCTGTGGCTCTAAGACAAGTTTGATGTACTTGAAGAGTTTTACATTTGTCTCCCAAATGGTCTGGTGTCCTAGGACATTAGTCCCAGGGTGAGGAGGCAGCCCAAAGGTGGACGGGTGTCTGTGTAGGCACGGCGGTGCGAGCCGACACTTTCCCCTGCTGGCCTGGTGTGTCTGGCGGGCCTTGGTCCTGCATGCCGCCTGGCTCCTCCTGTCCCACTCTGGGCCACCGCTCGCCCCCACAGCCAAGTTTGGGCACCTTCTGTTTCCCCAGGGGCTTCTTGCCAGTTTTGTAGATCCCGCCGCCTCATGCTTGACTCTGGGGCCTTTCCAGGGTGGTTTCTGGGCACAAAGCTGGCAAGCTGCACGGGTTCCCATCTTATCAGGAGCTGGAACTCGTCCTGTCTGGCTTCAGTGCCTAACACTACTCCAGTGACAACACAGACTGCACGAGAGGGGACTCTGGGGCTTTGTCGGGGCTGTTTCTGTTGGCAGAAATGAGGTCTCCAAAGGGCTTCATGGGTGTGGTTTGCTTAGATAATATTTAGTGCCTCCTTATAAATGCATCTGATGCCCGGAGCTTTAGCCATCCTTTGGAGGGTGGGGGAATGGAATATTGGTTTTGGGTTTTTTTTTTTAAGATTTTATTCATTTATTTGAGAGAGAGGGGAGGAGCATGGAGGGAGAGTAAGAGAGAACCAGACTCCATGCTGAGTAGAGAGGCTGATGCGGGGCTCAATCCCAGGACCCTGAGATCATGACCTGCGCCAAGGCAGATGCTTAACTGACTGAGCCACCCAGGCGCACCTGGGATATTCCTTTAATTCTTTTCTCTCCATTTTTATAGGAATGACGTATTTAAAATTCACTGGTTGATGGCGGCCCTTCCTTTCACGAAGTCTCTTTCCTTGGTGTTCCACGCGGTATGTGTTCACGTTTCGGGTCATTTACGAAATGAGGTACGGTGTCTCTACAGTCAGAAAAAACGAAGTGGAAGGAAGGGGAGCTAGGTCACTGGGATATAAGATGAGGGTAGACCTTCTCTCATGAGGCATTTGGTGTGGGAGGGGCCGTCACAGGGATAAATCCTGACACCCTCAGTGACCTGAGCCCGGAGACCGCTTCCAACACACGCACATAGCCAGAGATTTCCTAGACCCTTCCTTGTTTTTGTTCCTTTTTGTTTGTTTTGTCTTTTCTCAAGATTAGAGTGCCACCTGCCACATTGTTTCTGTGGCTTGATTTTTCTCCTTCCCCATGTGCCCATTTGATATGAAGCTTGGTGTGAGCATACTTACTTGAGGGAACAGTGATGCTCTACACCTGGAGGCGTGTGAGTTGTGCTTGCACTTGGAGTAGTTGGTTTGGCTGCGGAGTGAAGTGCACCTGCCCGCGGGAGGAAGGTCACAGCTGCCCAGTGGCACCCGCCAGCTGCACTTGGGAGGGTGACAGTCTCCAGACACGCGCTGTCCTGCCCTTCAGAGTGTTGGCATCAGAGGCGTAGTGATGTATGCGGTACAGTCTCTGGAAATGACAGTTACTTGGATAATTTCCCATTTGGATCTAAGTGAAAAGAATCTTTCTGGAACTTGGTTGGTAATGAATGACAAGGCCCTTGAGTCACTTCAGTGTCTAGATAGCTGTTCGTGACAGGATGAAAGGTCCACAAAGACATCAGTGCTGGCGTTTGTGAGTCGTGGCAGGAAGCATCGCGAGTGCACTACTGAGACTGGCCTCTTCAATTAAAATATGCTGGTGGCTTTAAGTAGCTCGAAGTGCACAGATATTTTTCAAAAAGACAAAACAACAGCACAGGGGAAACTGCGTGACTCCACCTGGACTTTTTTTTTTCTTTTTTCTGGTGGGAGCCCCATGTGGGATTCGATCCCAGGATCCTGGGATCATGACCTGAGCTGAAGGCAGATGCTTCACTGGCTGAGCCCCCCAGGCATCCTGGTCCTTGGGGATTTTAAAGAAAATAACAGGCAGCTCTCTGCCCGCGTGAATCTCCTGCCTCAAGAGAGGGACCTGGCCTGTGTGCTGGTGGTGTCGAAACTTGTGGCAGGTTTCTCGTGCTGCCTGACCTTGGTAGTGCCTTCACGTGCTGGATTGTGAATTGACAAGTGAGGTATTAGCGGCTGGGGTAAGGGGAGACCCCCCCAACCACATGGTGAGGTGCTGTGGTGGCACGTGCTCTGCTTCCCTGTGCGTGAAGGCGTGTGGGAGATGGGCCTCTCTGAAATGCGATCGTTCTGTTGCAGATCGACTACCACTACATCTCGTCCCAGGGCTTTCCCATCGAGGGTTGGGCTGTCGTGTACTACATCACTCACCTGTAAGTACACAGAGCGACCCGAGAAGTGCTCATCCCACAAGGCGACGTGCAGAAGTTGGGGAGGCCACGGTGGGGAGGAACCCGCCTCACATGAATAGTTGCTGCCCGCCCGTGGCAGCCTGTCCGGATTCCTGCCACACCGGAGCTGTGTGGCACATGGGTGGCTGTCCAGACCTGAGAACTCAGGCCCGCTGGCTCGGGAGGGGGCTGCGTCCATGGGGCGGGTTAGCTGCTTGGAGGTCGGGGGCGTGGCGAACCCGTTTGTGTGCTGCTTCACTTAAGAGGCGTTTCCTAAATTTGGCCCCTTGTCTTCCCCCAAGAAGCCCGTGAAGTCATGAAGGAGCTGAGCAGTGGAACCTGCAGAGAGTCTGAAGAGGCCACTGTGTCTGAAACTTTTTCTTTTGCAGCTTGAAAGGGGCACTCCTGTTCATCACCATCGCGCTCATCGGCACGGGCTGGGCTTTCATTAAGCACATCCTTTCCGATAAAGACAAAAAGATCTTCATGATCGTCATCCCGCTCCAGGTAAGGGACCCTGATCCTGCGCGTCCTGGTTGTGTCCTGACACTTCACAGGACTCAGCTCTGGTTCTATCCAGAGGGAGGCGGCTCGCCCAGAAACCCCGGCTCATACTGCTGGGTTCCCTTTCTGTATTCTGGCCCACCTAGGCCTCGGTCAAGGCCCTGAGAGCTGTCTGCCGTCACTCGTGTGGTGAACGGCTTATGGACGCCCACATTGAGGAGAGATCTGCTGGAAAGTCAGGACCCCTAACGGCTTGCCTTCGTGCCTCTGGCTGCCCTCTAGCCGAGCTCAGCTGTATAGTGTTTTAATTAACAAGTTATTGTAAAACTGTGAATGACACCAGTGAGTTCTCACAAGGTGGGATATTAAGTAGACATCAGGGCAACTATTATTAAACCCTTCCTGGTTTGGGACCCTCGGCCAAGGCCAGCCTTGCCTGGTTGTGAGCTGCTCGGGAGAGGAACCTTGGGAGAGGCAGAGATTGGGCGTAAAGAACTCAGTAAACAGAGAGGGCCCAGCAGGGATGCCCGACTGCTCTGTTCAGCCAAAGAGCGTGTGTTTGATAAAGTTGTTCTCCTCGTCTGCTCCCGTTTGGGAGCCCAGTGTGGGTGTGGCAAGGGGAGGAAGGAGGATTGTGTGCCGCAGTCCCCTGGCACACAAGTTAGCCTGCTCCAGTGATGGGCGGTCTGGCAGTGTTCGCAGCAAAGCCACCTTCCCGTTAATGACAGAGGGATTCGTGTTAACACCCAGTGAGTGGTACAGACCGGTGGCTGTAGGTTTCCCAGGAATGGCCCAAATGTGAGCGATCTAGAAGCCTTCTTGGTATAGACCGGCCTTGCCTCGATGTTTAAGGAGAAAAATGTGGCAGGCAAAAAATCAGTAGCGGGGACACATGGTGCTGCCGGTGTGAGCAGCGATGCTGAGGAGCCGTCCGAGTCCCCACGGTCGGGCTCTTGCGGCCGCAGCGCCGGCCACGCTGAGTTCTGCAGCCTGCCAGCGCCTCCCAGCTCCGAAGGGAGGGCCTGCGTCCTCCTCCCACCGTGTTGCACCGCTCCCGGTCGCCCTGTCCCCCCAGAGCAGCTACTGTCCCTCCAGGCAGACCTTCCTTCCCCACCCAGACTGGGATGCGACGCGGCACACCCCGAGGGGGCTGACTGTGAGGTTCCATGGCAGGCAGCTCCGAGGAAATGGGACATTGAAACCATCAAATACAAGGAAGTCGTGCATCGAAAAGCACAGGGACTAGTCTGGGAAGGCCTTGACTATCAGCCTGGAAACGGAAACTCCTTCGTGGTCGTGGGGAGCCAGTGCACGCTTCTGAGCGAGAAGTGATTGATGTACAGATGTGCGCCCAGACTTCGAAGAACGTTTCTGGCACTGCGAGAACACCGTCGGGCAGCTCGGGCTGGCTCCGAGGGGCAGGGCCTGAGGCATCTGGGTATCGTGGCTGACTGGGGGGGGCGGTGCCTGCCATTCAGCACCTGAGTGGCTCTGCTCAGGCCTCGGAGCCCAAAAAGCAAAGCAGAGTGTCCTGGTGATCTGTGCTGTGTCACAGATCACCCCAAATGCAGTGACAGAGAGCAACAATAACCACATATTGTCTCATTCTATGTGGGTCAGAAGTTGTGGAAAGGCTGCGCTGGGCAGGTCCAACATGGGGGCCTCCTGCGGTCCGACAGTGGCTGGGGCTTCCTTGAAGTCTTCGCTTACCTCTGTCCCCGGGGCCGGGAAAAGCTGGGGCTCCTCAGCCAAATCTCTTTCCCGGCCTGGTCTCTCCACCGTGGCTGGCTCGGGGTAGCCAGACTTTTACAAGAGGGTTCAGGGCTCCAAAGGCATGTGTCCCCAGTGAGCCGGCCGTCCAGAGGTGGTGTCCTTTGTATGACCGACCTTGGAAATCACACGGCCTCACTGCCACCTAACTGTTGCTCAGGGCAGTCACAGGTCAGGAGGAGGACACAGAGACACTGCCTGAGGGGAGAGCACAGTACTCTGAAAAGCACGTGGCACTGGAGAGAATGCTGTGACCGTGGTTGGGGACCTGCAGGCCCAAGGGGCCACCTTCCCCCGGGACTGCTGTTGTGGGGATCTGCCCTTGCTTTAGGGCTTCAGCCACTTCTCGTGTCCTGTAGGTTCTGGCGAACGTGGCCTACATCATCATAGAGTCCACTGAGGAGGGGACTACGGAGTATGGCTTGTGGAAGGATTCTCTGTTTCTGGTAGACCTGCTGTGCTGTGGAGCGATCCTCTTCCCAGTGGTGTGGTGAGTCCCCGCAGGGAGGGGGGCCACGGTGTGCCTCGGGGCTTGTGTGCCGAACAAGACCAGGCTGCTGACTCAGCCTTTCCCAGTCTGGTCCGAGTCACCCAGGGCATCTGCCGGACACATGCAGCTTCCTGGCTCCCCAGCGGACGTGGGTCCGTCTCCAGCAGGAGCCTGGGGTTGGCGTCTGCATTCAGTTCCGCAGTGTGTTCCAACGGAGCGGATCTGGCGCCTTGGCTTTGAACACAAATGAGACAATAGAGAAGGGTCTGGAAAGGAGAGCTCAACAGCAGCATAACCTAGCAGCATGATTTAGAGGGAAGGGAATTGAAATCCCATAAACAGCCTTTTCTTGCCGGGTTAGACGCAGAGTGCGGGAGTGCATGAACCTGAACTAGCGAGAGGCCCAGCGCATCACCACATAGCTATCCCCAGAATGGCAGGCCGGAGGTGCACACGCTGTGCTCCAGTTCTGTAAAGAGGCATTAGCACCCCGTCCGTGGTTGATGAGAGAAAACGTCCTTGTTAAATCTGATGCCAGGTGAAGGGAATTACTGGTTCTGTAGGAAGCAGTAGAGGGAGAAGGTTCTAGCAACAGTGCTACAGTGAACTAGTTCGTGGCTGCTTGAGAGCAGTTACTTCTTTTCGAATAAAGTTTTTATTTTATTTTTATTTTTTTAGGTTTTATTTATTTGACAGAATGAGAGCACAGGCAGGGGGAGCAGCAGGCAGAGGGAGAGGGGGAAGCAGGCTTCGGGCTGAGCAAGGAGCCGGATATGGGGTTCGAACCCAGGGCCGTGGGATCATGACCTGAGCCGAAGGCAGACGCATAACTAACTGAACCACCCAGGTGCCCCCAGAGTAAAGTTTTTTGTTTTTTTTTTTTTAAAGATTTTATTTATTTATTTGACAGAGAGAGACCACAAGTAGGCAGAGAGGCAGGCAGAGAGAGAGAGGAGGAAGCAGGCTCCCTGCTGAGCAAAGAGCCCGATGCGGGACTCGATCCCAGGACCCTGAGATCATGACCCGAGCCGAAGGCAGCGGCATAACCCACTGAGCCACCCAGGCGCCCCAGAGTAAAGTTTTTAAAAATATATTTACCTGCTTTCTATTAGAAATGATGTGGTCCATGCTGCAGTGGCCTCATGAAGTAAATTCTTATTTTCCCGGATCCTGGGATTTATCTTCTTCCAGTTATTCTGATTATTTAGAACGTGGTGCCAGTGGAGTGTCATCCTTATTCCAGCCGATCAGACTAACTCTGGACCCTTATTCTGTCACACATCACACGGGCGCACGTAGCTGTGCAGCAGCTGGTTTCCGGCAGAGACCACGAAGCATGAGCGAGGCTTCCTGAGCGCTCCCGACGCCCCGCGTCCTACAGCTCAGGCATCTGGAACAGGATGACCAGCGCTGTCTTCAGAGAGAGCGCCTGACTGTTCTCGAACAGAGTCTGATCCCTTCTCTCCCATCTAGTTCTCCCATCTAGTACTCCTGTCAGAGAGAAGGACTTGGGGATTTGGGGAAGATTCGGGTGAGCCTCAGGGCTGCGAGTGGCCATTTCCTGCCCCTTGTTCATTTCAGCACCAACGAGCAAGTGCTGTGTGGCAAAGTTCTTGAAAGTGAAGGTTCTGGAAGTTGCTGTAAGATGTAAAACTAGGTCCTAGAGGGGACTGAAGGAATAGTATCGAAGGTTCTTTTGAAGCCCTCAGACTCTGCTGGGTTGGGTTTGGGGCGAGCTTTGGTGCGAGCTTTGTGCCAGCTGACTCTCCTACCCTGCGCCATCCACTTCTCCTGGGTGGGAAGATGACCCAGTGGCGGGGGGGCGGGGCGGCTGTTCTTAGGAGAAAAGGCTTGTAGTCATGGTCAGGTAGAGAGTGAGTGGCCTGTGAGGACTTCAGCCCCCATGTAAGACCCACCCTCGCCCTGGGCTGGATCGGCCCCGGCTGTTGCCGTCATTTTGGGACAGTCTCTCCCTCGCAGCCTCTGTGCTCTCCCTAGAACTCTGGCCCCTCGCAGTCGTAGGCGAATGTGTGACACTTCGCAGCAGGAAGACAGACTCCCTGGGGGCAGAGTTCTGCATCTCCAGTCAGTGAAGTAGGGAGTTTGCCGGAAACCAAGTGCTCCCGAGCTCCTAGACCTAGACTTTAGAAATCAGCCTCTAGCCTTGGTGGGGGCGGAGGGGGGCACGTTCTCCAGATAGCAGGTGCTGTCCACAGCAATGTTGAGGGATGGTGTAGTTGTGGGAATGAAAGATTTTAGGTGGAGGGGGAGATTCAAGACGGTTGAAATTACTGTGTTTTGCTTTGTCGTCCCCTCACACCCAGGCCCCTGCCAGACCTTTTTTGGCCATTAGAGGGCATCCTTAACTCGCAGGCTTGAGCCCCAGACAAGGCAAGGTGTCCCTTAGCAGAGATGATGTTTAGGGAGAGTGCTCAAGCCATCTGGGCCAGCCCTTTCTGTTGAAAACTGGGAAATTCAAGGCCTTGAGTTACTAGTGCTGGAAACAGAAGAATGCAGATCTGCCAGCTAACCTTTGTTCTCCAAACATTTATTTTTAGGTCAATCAGGCATTTACAAGAAGCATCAGCGACAGATGGAAAAGGCAAGTTCCCTTGTGCTCTTTGGTGCTGCTAGTCCTTCCCCAAAGCCGCATGGCTGGGTACTGCTGGGAGGTGGAGGCGAAGGGCTGCTGTCTCCTGGGAGGCAGGCTGAGGAGCCCCAGGGACTTGGTGAGAGCAGCCAGGGTCGTTTGCTCGACAGGAGGGAGTAAACTTTGCAAGGTCCGCTGTGGAGGGAGGCTGGGGGGTGATTGCTGCTTGATCAGATGATTCATTCCGTTTCCACTAGTGAGCGTGATTTTCACCTCCAGACTGAGTCAGGAGGAGAAAGTCTTGTCTGGGAAGGACCAGATAGCACTTCACTGTGAGAACAGGAGGCATAATGGATTGGAGATGGCTATGTGTAAAGCATCCCTTCCTGCTGATTTAACACGCTTTCAAAATAGATGTGTCGGGATTCATTTAAGATGAGACCAACGCCAGAGAGAACCTTCTAAACGCTCTGGTCTTTACATGCCGGTGCCTTGATAACCCTTCTGTATCTCTTTGGTTTTCTAACCATCCCTCCTAAGAAAAGCCACGGAGAAGATGTTTTGTGCATTTCTGAGCTGATTTGAATAGTGCACGATGGCATAAAAGGGGGCTTTGGACCACTAGGGACTGAGAAGCAGTGCTTTCTCAGTGCTCGGAGCCGCCGGTGCGTCCGGGTGCTGACAGCAATGTGCTTCAAGGCTCATAATTCATTTGTTGTTGATGCAGTTTTGTTGCTGACCCTTTCTTTAATCATTATAAAAGTAATAGGATTCATTTTAGAAAAATTGGAAATCAGGTAATAGGTACCTGCCTTATTTCACACTTGCTATGTAATTAATACTGCATGATTTTCTGTAAGTTGAACTACACTCGAGTTCAAGGCTTCACGCCAGTGTCTGGCAGGATCCCGGGGTAGAGCACCGCACTTGGGGGTGTCTGCTACTCTTGTGGTTTCGGTCCACAGTCCTTGCTTTGGAGACTCCTGCCATCCGGCCCTCGTAGCACTCTGGCTCTGGGTGGCCTGGCACCGGGGGTTTCTGCCTCCCCGGGCCCACCCCTCCCGAGTTGCTGCATGCCCCACTCAGAATGTGCCAGCCCATTTTCTTTCCTGTCCTGGGAAATAGCTCTTTGTTGTTTTTCCCTCTTTTTCTTCAAAAGCACTGGGTTCTTTTCTTCTGGGACAGATTCTTGTCAGTGAGTTTCAGCTTGAACTTCATGTAAAGGATTTGCTTTTAGCCTGGTTCAGAGCTCAGAGAGCTCTCCTGCCTTCTTGGAATAGGGTAAGGGGAAATCACAAAAGATAAAACACAAATTAGAATCCTAATAAAGCACCGCAGCACAAACCGAAAAATCCAAAATAAAAAATAAAAACTCACCTTCTGAGAATAACTGTCTGGAAGATATTCTTGTTTTCTTTCTTCTTTTTCTGTACTTGTCACATAAAAAGGAGCCTTTATTATTATATTTGTCAATGAATAGGTCGTTCTCTTAGTTTTAACGTATAAGGGGCAGCCAGCTGGCTTGGTCCGCGGGCTCAGTCATTGGAGCATATGGCTTTTGATCTCAGGGTTGTGGGTTCGAGCCCCGTGTTGGATATAGACATTACTCAAAATTTAAAGTTTAAAAAATGTTTTAATATCTTGAGGTGAGACATTTTACTTTCTCATCTTTATACACTTCGGTGTTTGTGGATTCATTTCTCTTACTGCTGGGCTGAAAATGCTTAAAAATTCCAAGAGCATGTCCTCCAGTTGGTGAGTTTTATGGTTAGTTTTCTTCTGGCCTCACCCTTCCCCTTTGCGGATCCTCTGACCTTCCTCACCAGCTCCATTTCCCTCTTCTCCATCATCCTGATCCCTGTGACGGCCTCTCTGCTTTCTGCAGCCAGCTTTGCAGGGCTTGGGGACGACCACGGTAATGAATCGTCTCTGTGACCATTCATTCCGCAAGTGGCTGATGGCTAGTGGTTGATGCTTAGCCGGCTGAACCAAGATGGGATCGGAATTGTCCCCATGCATCTGTAGTGAAAAGAAACCTGAATGCTGTTGTCGTCGTCTGGGGCACACAAGGCAGTTTCTCGCTTTTTCCACCAGGTGACAGCATGCGACTTCTTCAGCGAGAGCAGTGTCAAAACAGGAAGTCACAGGAGCAGACCAGGGCTCTTGCTCACCGTTTGCTGGTTGACATACTGTTAAGAAAGCCCCCCATTTCACATCAGCAAATATCACAAACCCTTTGAAAGGGGGTCGGGGCGCCTGGGTGTCTCAGTTGTTGTGTGTCTGCCTTCGGCTCAGGTCATGATCCCAAGCTCCTGGGATCAAGCCCCGCATTGGGCTCCCTGCTCAACGGGAAGCCTCCCTCCCCTACTCCCCCTGCTTGTGTTCCCTCTTGCGCCCTGGGTCTCAGTCTGTCAAATAAATTAATTAAATTAAATTGAAAAAGGAGGACATAGTAGTTAGGGTGCGGGTGTCTTGATCAATATGCTTTCACCGAATTGATTTAGGCCATGGCTGCTTATTAGCTGATCTGCAAATGTGTATTTCATTCAGGACTTTGAAAAATGGTTATGCCAGTAACTCTTCCAGAGGTGGGGCGGTCACGTCCCCCCTGCAGAGAACTCTCAGGAATAGCATCCCCTGCCCCTCAGCGCAAGCCGCCCTGGGGTGTGATGGCAGAGCGGATGGGGACAGAAGTGAGGCAGGAGCTGGAGCCAGCACACTGCTAAGCACCCCGCCGCAGGCTCCCCGGTGTGCTTGACCTCATACCCCCAGCCCGTGCTCCTCAGCGCACCCTTCTGCGATCTAGCCCGCCCCAGAGGCAGCTGGCAAAGTGAAGGCCATGGGCAGTGATGCCTGCCACTAGATTCGCAAGCATTTTGCTGGTTGACAGCTGATGGTTCCTGATCTTAGGCTCTTTGTGCCCTTGACTCAATGCATGACCTTGACAGTGACTTGGACTTGAGACTCTCCCTGTAAGTGCAGTCCAGGCTCACTGATTGCCGTGGAGGAAGTGCTGTTTGCAGTGGCTGTCCCTGCATTTGGGGTGACAGGGTGGCTTTCAGAGAGCTTGTTTGGATGTTTACCTCTTCGTCTCTGGAGTCCTTTTGACTGAACCTGAGGGAAGCCGCCCAGTGTCCTTCAGCTGCGTCTTTGTCTCTTCTGTCACACGCTGTTGCTTCTCTGAGCTCCTCTGTCGTTGAAAGTCACTGTCTCGCTGCGTTCTCTGAACGGAAGCTTCCCGAGTACTGCACAGACACCCAAGCTCGGGTTGCACCGGGTTTTGCCCGCCGACATTGACTGTCACTGCCCTTGAGGGTGGACCTGTTTCCTCCTTAACTCCACCGTCATTACCTCCAAGGACTGGCCGGGGGATAGACGTCCTACATTGGGTTAACAGTTCCTGGCGCTGCTTGTCTTTTTTTCCCTGTCGTGTTTCTGAGGAAGACTCAGAGGAAGTGTTCTGAGGACTCTGGCTTTTATGTGAGCTTCAGAGGCATTTAAACAAACGGTGACAGGCTCTAGTGGCACGGTTTGTGGAGGCCTGGCCTCACTGGGAGTGGCTGCCACGTTCTGCAAGTAGCTGCGGCCGTGGGAAGTACTTGTCAGGGTAGCAGTTCCCACGAGGGTCCTCGGGGTGACGCTGTTTTCGTCGCCGGCCACGGTCATCGTTTTTTGCTGTTGACGTTGGCTCTGATGGTACAGGAGCAGTAGTGGGTCAGACAGCGGCGGCCTGAGCATGATTCAAGGCAGTAGCACCGAACCGTATCAGTGGCCCTTACTCCCTGCTTGCCAGGGGTGAAAGAGGCTCCTTTCCCTTAAGAGTGACGTCGATGAAATAGTAAAAACTACTGTTATTAAATCTCAACCCTTAAACATATGTCTTTTAACATTTCAAGTGTCATGAAATGGGAAGTATACGTGAAGCACTTCTGTCAGGCACCGGAGTGTAATAGTTGTCTTATGGGAATGCACATGTACAGTTGTTGGAGTTGCAAGCTGAACCAGCTGCTTTTCTCTTGGGAAATCATTTTTGTTTGAAAGAATAAACTTTGGTATGGCTACTCAGACATGAGCTTTTGTCAGACATCTTAAAAATGAATGAAGTAAACAATTCAGGGAAATGAGAAGTATTTGTTGCTGGCGATCTCATTTTCACTTGAAAGCACAAATGTTAATTTAGGAAGACTTATATCCACCACTGAAGGCTTGATAGCTTCCCTGTTCTTAACAGACATATGTGAGAAGGGGTAATATTAACAAATGTGACTTTAAAAAGTATTTTATAATAAAAAATGTCAATATTTCAGAGACCTTTGTGACTTGGTCGAACCTGGCCAGTGCATGTGACACAGTCGTGCATGAATAAAAGATCCATTCAAAGTGCAAGATGGACCAGTGGATTTTTTCTTTAAGATTTTCTTCTTTTAAAAAGATGTATTTATTTATTTGAGAGAGAGCGCAGGTACACATGAGAGGGCCAGGGCAGAGGGCAGGGACAAGCAGACTCCCCACTGAGCAGGGAGCCCTACTAGGGCCTCCATCTCATGACCCCAAGTTCATTACCTGAGCCGAAATAGAGTCGGATGCTCAACTGACTAAGCCACCCAGGCGCCTCAAGATTTTATTTGTAAGTAATCTCTACACCCAGCGCGGGGCTCGAACTCACAACAAATGACGGGTCATGGGCGCTCACTGATAAAGTTTCAGATTCCGCACCTCACTAATCTTTAAGAAGCTACCACTTGTCGGGGCACCTGGGTGGCTCCGTCGTTAAGCATTTGCCTTCAGCTTGGGTTATGATCCCAGGACCCCAGGACTGAGCCCTGCATTGGGCTCTCTCCTCAGGGGGAAGAAGCCTGCTTCTCCCTGTCCCACTCCCCCTGCTTGTGTTCCCTCTCTCGCTGTGCCTCTCTCTGTCAAATAAACGAAATCTTAAAAAAAAAAAAAGCTACCACTTGTCAAGTTTTAATGTCAAAGAAGACTGTTCACAGTTCTCTGAAAAGAGAACTTATACAGGCCCCTGTCTGTATAAGGCCGTATTTTCTTCACATAGTGCAACCAAAAGACTCTTTCATGGCACATTGACTACATACGCAGATATGAGAATCCAGCTGTGTTCTCTTAAGCCAGACATCAAAGAGATTTACAAAAACAAAACAATACCAAGCATCTCAAGTTTTTTTTAAATGAGTTTTTTTTTTTTAAGATTTTATTTATTTATTTGACAGAGAGAGGTCACAGTAGGCAGAGAGGCAGGCGGGATTGGGGGAGCAGGCTCCCTGCTGAGCAGAGAGCCGGATGCAGGACTCGATCCCAGGACCCTGAGATCATGACCCAAGCCAAAGGCAGAGGCCCAATCCACTGAGCCACCTAGGCACCCTTGAATGAGTTATTTTTAATTAAAAAATGTTTATACTAGTAATGGATTTGTTACTTTTAAATTGATTATTAAGGGGCGCCTGGGTGGCTCAGTGGGTTAAAGCCTCTGCCTTCGGCTCCGGTCGTGATCCCAGGGTCCTGGGATCGAGCCCTGCATCGGGCTCTCTGCTCAGCGGGGAACCTGCTTCCTCCTCTCTCTCTCTCTCTGCCTGCCTCTCTGCCTACTTGTGATCTCTACCTGTCGAATAAATAAATAAAATCTTTTTTAAAAAATTGATTATTAAATACTTTTGAAATTTGTTTAATTTTTCTAATATGATAAATATTGGTAGATTTTACCCACATAAACAAAGTTCTTTGAGGTCCTCAGGAATTTTTAAAAAGTGGAAAGGAATCCTGAGACCAAAAGTTTGAGAACCATGTGATAGGGATGAGGCTTCTTGAATCTCTCGTGGTCATGACCGCCATGACCGAAAAGCCTGCCTGTTTTGTTTTTTTCCCCCGTGCCTAGAGAGTTTATTTCAGACTTATTTAGCCGGATTCTTGTGACTAAATATTTAGAGTTCATTAGTTCTGGGTATCTCGTGCCAAAAAAGTATGTTTTATTTGGGGGCATTCATGTAAACAGACCTAATGAAAAACCCATTGATGAGAAAAGAAGAAAATTACCCTGGCCTGTTTTTATAAATAGTTTTCTTAAAAGATTTTAGTTATTTGTTAGAGAGAGCGCATGCACAAGTAGGAGAAGGGGGCGGGTGGCAGAGGGAAAGGGAGAAGTAGCCTCTCCTCTGAGCAGGGACCCTGACGTGGGGCTCGATCCCAGGACCCCTGAAGGCAGACGTTCAACGGGCGGAGGGTGCCCACCCCTCCCCCCCGCCCCCCATTCCTGTAAATGATGTTTTCCTGGAATGCATCTTGCCCATTGTGTGTGCGCTGTCTGTGGGAGTTTTTGCGCTTCAGTGGCAAAGTTGAGTCCTTGGGGCGGAGATCATCAGGCCCACAAGGGTGCTCTCTGAGCTTCTAGAGAAAAAGTTCGCCAAATCCTGGCTGTTGTTAGACATTAAAGAGATTCGTATCTGTAACAGAGTGATACTGACCACTGACTGCTCACCCCTTACTGAGCGCTTTGAAAACTGTAAGGCTTGCATAGATCTAACAACGTACCGCTTGTAAGCGTTTATGGAACTCCATTTTTGTGTCCAGGACTGTGTTGTCATTTTATTGAGGGCAATAGCTTTTGCACCATTATCTGCTCTGATATTGTACCTAATTATGCTAATAGGACCCTGTGCCTTTCTTTCACTAACAAGATGGCCGTTAACATGACTTGCTGTCCGTTGACCAGGAGCGCTCCGGGTTTTACATTTGCACCGGGGCTGACGTTTATAAGCACTGTCTTCCCTGACTCCTTTGACTCAGTTCCTGGCTGTAATCTCAGGTTTCTCCAATCTTTGTTTACATTTTCCCAGGAGAAACTAAGGTGCCCGGGGCCAGGCAGCGAGGATTATTATTACTAGGCCAGACCAGGAAGCCCTAGGTCAAAAGCCCTAGGGTGCAGAAGGAGGTGCAGAGAAGGAGGAGCCTCCCAGCCACACGTTTTGCTGTGATTTCCCTTCCCCAGCACGAGGGGAGGGCTCTAGGACTGGGTGCCACCTGGGCGGGGATGAGTTCCTCCAGAGTTGTTCTGTGCTGTTTTCTGCCCTGCCCTTGAAGATAGCCTTGGGATTGCCCACTCTGGAGCAGGGTTTCAGGATAACAGGATAGAAGAGGCAGAAAAAAATGAGATGCCCTTTATCTGGTCAAACAATTTTCATCCTTCCTTTTGTCCCTGGGTGTGGAGCTGGAGCATATGTTTATGATCCTCTCCCAAGCCTGAAGTCTGAAGCCGTTACCATGAGAGCATCATAAACATCGCTCTGCTCCAGAAAGGTGGCGTGCTGGCGGACCAAGAAGGCTTTCTCTCCTGCCGGTGTGATGCAGTAGTAGTTCAGAGGGCTCCCCTGTCAGGGTGTCTGGGTGGCTCAGTGGGTTAATAAGCCTTTGCCTTCGGCTCAGGTCGTGATCTCAGGGTCCTGGGATCGAGCCCAATATCGGGCTCTCTGCTCCGCAGGGAGCCTGCTTCCCCTTCTCTCTCTGTTTCTCTGCCTACTTGTGATTCTCTATCTGTCAAATAAATAAAATCTTAAAAAAAAAAAAAAAGTTCCCCTGCCATCGGGGTGGGGGCCGTATGGCATTCTGTCCTACACTCAAGGCCGCCTCATGTTCGGTTGTCGCCAGCTCTCTAGGTCCCACGTTTTCCATCCACGAGTGCATTAGGGGAAGGGGTGTGTAGGCGCTAGAAACTGGGTGAGATTTTGTGCATGTAGCATTTACCGGGGCAGAGGGTGCATTTACCTGGGCAGAGGGTTCATGGCTTTTCGCAAATCTCAAAGGAGTCCATGACCCCACAAAGGGTAAAACTATAGCCAAATAGGCTGTTACGAAGAAGTAAGGTGAAAGAAAGAGTATTCGATTAGACTGACTTACTGCAGTGATTTATCATTTCTTTTAATCACCAAAACCCTGTTTTCATTACTTTCCCCTAGCAGATCACCCAAACTTCCTTTAATGCCGTTAATAAAATCATAGCTTCTGCTCCACGTTTCAAAATAATCAACCATTGTTACAGCCTGAATTAGTATAGTCCATAACCAAAAGCAGAGAGGCCACTGTGTATATCCCCAGCCTGAGAAGCAGCCACATCATGCACACATTGCCATTTTTTTTTATTAGGCCTTCAAAACATTGGGCCCCTTGCTGTCTTGGGGGGCCCCTGGCCACCCAGCAGGCTTGGTTTGCGATGTGAGTGGGTGTGCCCTTCCTGGTCTGGGACAGGGTTCTGCCCAGGGGCCTTGGCTTGGATTTGGTTTCTGCAAGTCCTGAGTCACGGTTGAAACCAATGCTTCTCGGTTGATTACCTACCACAGTATTTGGGGAGATGTGGTTCTCTTATGGAGAAGGTGTTGTCTGCTGTTGGCCAGCCTGTGTCAGGATGCAGTGGGACATCTGACTTGCTTCCTCACCCGGCTCATTGCCAACTGCGAGTCTGTGCCATGGACAGGCAGGGAGCGGCGTGCTCCTTGGCTCAGCCCAGCCCCAGCCGTGATGTCAGACTAGGGAGGCTTCCAGAGCCATGCGAGCCGCGGGCTGGCGGGGACGGGAGCAGAGTCAGGTCGGCCTGGGTCCTTAGGACCCCACCTCCCACCTGCAAAGGGCCTTTGGAGGAGAGGAGAAGGGCGACAAGAACAGAAACTCACCAGATGTGATGGCAGAGATCTTACAGTCTTCCCTGTGGCTGTCAGCCAGTCTCTTGGGCCATTTTTACTTCTTTCTTTTTCTTCTTCCTTTATTTTTTTTTTTTAAGATTTTATTTATTTATTTGACAGACATAGATCACAAGTAGGCAGAGAGGCAGGCAGAGAGATAGGAGGAAGCAGGCTCCCTGTTGAGCAAAGAGCCCGATGTGGGGCTTGATCCCAGGACCCCTGGGATCATGACCTGAGCCGAAGGTAGAGGCTTTAACCCACTGAGCCACCCAGGCACCCCTTCTTGTTCCTTTACAGTAACTTTTGCTTACAATAAGGTGCATAGTCCTTACCTGTTCAATTTGGTGAATTTTTACCATTCCTCAATTATTGTTTTATTATTTTTTTACCTTTTTATTTTTTGCTACTTGATGAATAAGGTTATTACTATCTTTATCTGAAATAATCTTCATAGAGAATTGTGGTTTGGTTATTAGCTCTCAGCAGCCCACTCCTGAGCTGGAAGGAAACTTGCCTTCTTCCGAGCTACCCGATCTTCCTCTTGGGCAAGAGCCATTTTGGGACAGATCCACTTCTTCTTGGATAGGCAGGCCTCCATCCATTGCTCCCTGGAGGGCCCCAAAACTTAATTTCCGGCAGTAGTTCTGGCAAGCCCTGCATCCAGATAGCGGGTGACGGGACCAGGTAGACCATCAACGCTTCTTTCCCCGTTGTATTCATCTCCAGTCACTTCCACTTGGCCTTCCTAGATCTTGTCCATGCCAGACCTGTTGAGGAGCCTGTGGGCCAGCAGCGGGCCGGCACAGTGCGCTGCGGCGTAATTTGTCAGGCCAACCTTCCCACCGTACTTTGGGAGTTCATCAGCGTAAGCTGTGCCCAAACCGTCGTATCCTCTGCAGGCATAAGCAAGCTGACACATGACACCTCTGTCGGTTACACGAACCGTCGCCTGTATTGAGGTGTTTTTTACTTACTTTTATCTTTTACCAAGCATTTCCTGGCATAATAATCAGTTTTACCCTCTCGTTGTCTTCTTAATTTCACTTGGTATCTCTTGAAGGAAGCCTTATTCTTGACAACCTTAACAAACCCTGCTCCGGGGGTGCCTGGGGGGCTCAGTGGGTTAAGGCTCTGCCTTCAGCTCGGTCATGATCTCAGGGTCCTGGGATCAACCCCTGCGTCGGGCTCTCTGCTCAGCAGGGAGCCTGCTTCTCCCTCTCTCTCTGCCTGCCTCTCGGCCTACTTATGATCTCTCTCTGTCAACTAAATAAAATCTTAAAAACAAACAAACAAACAGGCCCATAAACTCTGCTCTGTTTTCTCCTTCCCTTTACCTCTGTCATGTTCCATGATCCTGGACCATTTCATTGCTTTTCCCTCCCTCCATCACTCTGAGCTAGTCAGAGGTTCATTTTTCTCCATAAGTCCCTCCCCTCCCCATTCTTTTAAAATTAATTCTAACTTTGGATAATTGTTTTAAATGTATATTGGAAATATATTTTTTATATTTAAAATATTTAAATATTTAAAATTTAAAAAATATTTAAAATACATATATTTTAAAAGATTTTATTTGTCTATTAAAGATTTTATTTATTTATTTGGCAGATAGCACAAGTAGGCAGAGAGGCAGGGGCGGGGTGGGAAAGCAGGCTCCCCGCTGAGCAGAGAGCCCCATATAGGACTCAATCGTGAGATCATGACCTGAGCCAAAGGCAGAGTCTTATTTGTTTATTGGGAAAGCTAGAGAAAATGCAAGTTCACGAGCAGGGGAAGGGGCAGAGGAACAAGCAGATTCCCCACCGAGCAGGGAGCCCAGTGCCAGGCTCCATCCCAGGACTCCAGGATCATGCCTGAGCCAAAGGCAGATGTTTCACTGACTGAGCCACCCAGGAACCCCTGGAAATTTATTTTGAACCACTTTTCACGGGACCTTCAACCATTTGAAAATCAGAGTTTCCTTCTCTACAGAGTTCTTGTCTTTTTTTTTTTTTTTTAATTTTACTTATTTATTTGACAGAGAGAGAGAGATCACAAAGGCAGATCAAGGGCAGAGAGAACTGAAGAAGCAGGCTCCTTGCGGAGTGGAGAGCCCGACTCGGGGCTCGATCCCAGAACCCTGTGACCACAACCTGAGCCGAAGGCAGGGGCTTAACCCACTGAGCCCCCCAGAGTTCTTGTCTTACACAGCCCCATGCTTGCTCCTCATACGGTCTTCATGAGATGGGTTGGTGGGATCTCCTCTTAGTGGAGGCCAGAGGGCACCTGCTGAGCTGGTATCTCCCCAAAATGGATAGTTTCAGGCCAGCGTGGTCTCAGGTCAGCGTGTGGCCTGGCTTCCAGGCCCGTGCTTGCCCACAAAAGTGGGGGCAGCTACTGTGCCACCTCCCCACCGCCCCAACCCCGCCATCAGCAGGGGGAGCTTGAACTTGGAGCTTAAGCAGACTGTAGAACCGCTGAGCTTGACAGTGAGTCAGAGCAATGCTGATGCCAGCCAGGCCTTGCTAGCATCCTTATTTCTGTAATTTTTGTGTTTGACTCAAAATTCCCTTTGAAGCATGGCAGGGAGGAAGCAGGAGAAAGGGATTTGGGGTAGATGGGCATGGTTTTAAGCTTCGGGGCTTTCTTTATACCCAGAGAAGGATTGTTTTGGAAATGTTTCACCCTTGAAGAGACTGTCACGGGCCTTTGCTTCTGTGTGCCTCGTAAATCACCCAGTATTAACTCCTCAAGATGGATTGCTGGCAGCTCCTGGGCACTGCCCGGCATTTTGAGCCATGGGCTGGCAGGGGATTACAAAGCTGTGAATTATCTTTCTCTTAGTGCAGAGTGTAGGCATTGAGAACGTGGTCTTTAGAGAGCTGTGGACTTGGGTGTTGAGTACTTGCTTTTCTCCTTAAAAGCTGTGTGACATTGGCTATTCTGCTAAACTTCTCCAGGCCTTAGTTCTTCCTCTGTGAGGCAGTGGTCACAGCGGTTGTTCCTTCACGGGGGCTGATGTGTGGTTTTTACCCCAGATGAAGCATGAGAGGCGCCTGGCACACGGTCCCTCACTCCGCCGATGCTAACAACCAGTGTCGTGGTTCAGGACCGTCCAGGCGAGTCCACTGGGGAGGAAGGGGCCATCTGTCTTCTTGCCAGCCCCCTCGTTCCTCCTGGGGGTACAGAGGAAAGGTAAAAGTCTAGGGAAGGGACAGCATCTCCTCTAGCTGGGGTACCTTTGCTCTTGATACTTACTGGTCACAGAGATGGCTGCCTTGGTAATTGTTTGTGTGTTTTTAAAGATTTAAATTATTTGTTTATGGAGTTGGGGGGGGGGCAGAGAGCACAGTAGAGGGAGTGGCAGGCAGAATGGGCAGAGGGAGAAGCAGGCTCCCCGCCGAGCAGGAGCCCGATGTGGGACTTGATCCCAGGACCCTGGGATCATGACCTGAACCGAAGGCAGACGCTTAACTGACTGAGCCACCCAGGCGCCCCTGCCTTGGTAATTATTTGAAACAGCTGGGCACTTCCTGCCTCTGTGGGCACTTGTTCTGTTCTCATCAGTAAAAAATAGTTGCCAATGGGGCGCCTGGGTGGCTCAGTGGGTTAAGCCGCTGCCTTCGGCTCAGGTCATGATCTCAGGGTCCTGGGATCGAGTCCCGCATTGGGCTCTCTGCTCGGCGGGGGGCCTGCTTCCTCCTCTCTCTCTCTCTGCCTGCCTCTCCATCTACTTGTGATTTCTCTCTGTCAAATAAATAAATAAAATCTTTAAAAAAAAAAATAGTTGCCAAAATCCAGAGTCCTGGCCATTTCCTGCGGGGAGAGTGGAGGAGCCCATAGCAGGAGGTGGGCCTCGCAGGAGCTCCTAGAGCAGGTGCGTTGACAACCTCCCTGCCCCCCGCCCCCTCCTTCCTCGTTCCCTGGGAGCTTCTTCAAAGTCCTTCTGGCTAAGTCCAGTTCTGTAACAGTGGCAGCCGGGCATGTGTTCTAGGAGAAGCTCTCAGGGTGATTCTGGTGCTCACCCCGGAAAAACCAGTGCCATGAAAACATCCTGACCACGAGCAGACCCATGCCTGGGAGGGACGGGCCAGGCCCAGGCACACGCAGCCATGACAGTGCAGTGACTGGAATGTGGGGCTTTGGGCTCCCGTTCGAGGCATTTTCCTCCCACCAGACTCACTCTTTGACCATATTTGCTGTTTGTGGTGATGGGGTCAGAAATAGCCAGCCCAGACTCGAGGAGCCTCTGTTCCCGTGGGAGGCCGGCCTGCCTCGAGCCAGCGAGCAGCAAGCTGGGCAGCGTCCGCCACTCCAGGGACAGCTCTTTTGGAAAAAAAAAGCAGGAGGAGGCCTGGGATCCCGCGCTGCGACGTGCTGCCTTGCTGGCTGCTCCTCGCGTAACGCTGGTGAGGCCTCCCCTCCGGGGCTGGATCCCCGCTGCTCCAGGCTGACCGCATCGTGTGCAGATGGCAGCCCCCGCGTCCCCGCTCCGTCGGGTCGCGCTCACTGGAGCCTGGGTTCCCGGCGGGTGTGGCAGCCGCTGCAGGAGTCTGCGGCCCAGTTGGTGTTGGGTCGATGCTATATAACCCTCGTGCGGAAGCAGTAGACATGGGCCGCGTGCTTACTGGGGGCCGTTTGCTTTCCACGCACTGTCTCCTCACCTCTGCCAACAACCCTTACGGTAGGCGCTGTTATCCTTGTTGGACAGATGAAGAAACTGAGGCTCAGAGAGGTTAAGTGGCTTTTCTGAGGTCACACAGCCGGGAAGCAGCAGAGTTGGAACTTGAACCCAAGGTGTTCAAATGTGCAGGTCCTGTGCTGCTGCCTGCTTGTTTCCAAGCTCAGTACGTGGGCTCCCTCCCCGCCTTCGCGGCCCTGGCTGGGACTGGATCACGCAGGTGGGGGCCTGGCCCCCGGAGCTCGGCCAGCGGTATGTCTCATGTGTGACTGGAAGTGACCTCTGTCGGGACTGCTGGGTTTTGCAGATGACACTGAGCTTCACTTACTGGGGCTGCCTGTCCTAGAGGCAGCACCGATGGTCCCCAGGTCTGTTTGTCCTCGCCCGCGTCCTGCGGTGGTGCGGCATCGGCGCGGGGGCGTGGGCACACAGGCTCATATTTGAGGCGCTCTGTGGCCTGACTCAGTTCAGGATGTCTTACAGCAGCCTGGAGGGTGCGACATGGTGGCCCCTGGCTCCAGGGAGATGTGAGATGTGGCGCCTTCCACACCCTTCCCCTCCCCCACGGTCTTCACCCTGCAGCGCCCTCACCCCCGTGCCTCCCTCCCCCGTCAGCCCCGAATTCTTGGCCCTGGCAGGGAGGGAGGGGACCGCCAGACTTACCTAGTCCGTCCGTCTCCCCCGCCAGCCTCCGAGGCGGGGTCTTCACTAATCGAGAAGGGCCTCACCACCGTCCGGACGGACCTCCGCGAGTTCCAGGCTTTTCACTGCAGTTGGGCTCTCGTTCTGGGCTCTTTCCATCCTTTCTGTGGAGAAATTGTTCTCGAATGTCGATGTGATCAAGGCACCCCCGGCTTCAGACCCTTCAGAGGCTCTCTGGTGCCCTCGGCTCTGCCAAGGAGGATGGTTGGTGGTCTTCTGCATCGGCTCTATTTTCGGCTCTCCCTGTGGTCCAGCCCATGCCCTGGTCTCTCCACGGTCCAGCTGCCAGCTTCCTCTTCCCCGCGCGGGGGCCTCTCAGCCCTGAGCCCTTGTATCTGCTCTTCCCAAGTGCCGTCCACTGGCCTATCTGCTCTTCCTCCCTCCCGAGCCCTCCCAGGCCTCTCTGAGGCACCAGCTCCTCTGGGAATCCCCTCTCTCACCCCTGGGCCCCTGGTCTAGGTCGGGAGCCCCTTTCTGGGCGGGCAGAGCAGCCCAGCCTGCCTGGGACCTTAACATCCATCACACTTCTCTCTGGCTGGCTGATGGTGCTTGGTGAAGCCAGGGCAGGATGTGGCAAGGATTTCAGCAAACGAAATTCAGAAGAGACTTTTCAAGCATTTTTTTTATTACCTAACGGTGTGAGTGTTAATGTTCTTCCTTGGTTGTTCACAAAGAAGAGAACTGAGTGTTCGTGTTCAAGAACTCTTTCGCTTCAGGGCCGGGGGAGGGGTGCATTTCCTTGACCACCGGAGCAGCAGATGCCCACGCGGAAAGACACACAAAAGGATACTGGTTCATGCAAATGTGTGAAGCATTTAATCCGTGGTAGCTTAGCTTGACACAGAATTCTCAGGTTTAATTAACCCTTGGTCCTCAGTGGAAATTCTCCTACCCCCACTCTCCCCCCCTCCCCCCGAACCGGCAGGAGCACCTGCTTGCGTTGCGCGCTCCCATCACTCACTGGGTATCCTGTGCCCCTTGCACTGGGCGTGTAGCATCTCCCTTTCCCTGAGGGACGGCAGCCGCTTGGGGCAAAGGCCACAGCTGCCCCATCTTGGGTCGGCTGCATCCCAGAGCCTGGTCAGGGCCAGAATGAATGGCAAGCTGGATGTGAACCAGAGAGATCTAATGTTATTTAAAAATAACAAGACTGCCAGTTAAGAAAGCTTCATAGGGCTTCCTCTAACGTTGCGTGCATGTGTCCAACCCAGCTCCACACCTGGGTGTTACAGCCGCTCAACTTGGAGAGTTAGATTTGCTCTGAAGATTTTCTCATCCTCTCCTCAATGGAGGCGTTCAGTTTCTCCCAGAAGGTTCTTGCACGTACTCTTAGCTGATCATCACATTGAAGATTAATTTAGGATTCCAGGAATTTCTTTTGGAACCCTAAGTTTGACTGCCCCCCCACTAATCGTGAGCCGGGGGAAGGGGAAGGAAGAGGAACCTTCTCCACCCACGGCGCCGGCGCCGTTCTTAAACGGAACCAGTAATTGAATGCTATTAAGCCAAATTAATTTGCCTCCTGCAGGAAGGTTTATGATGAATGAAAAGCTTGCTAATCGGGGAGGGAGCCAGGCTACCCTCTGTGGTCATCAATATTTCATGGCCATAGGCGGTGGCAGGAAGTTAGCTGTCCTGGCTCCCTGACCTTGAGCGATCCAAAGGTAGGACACAGCCAGCAGGGTTGTATTTAAAGGGCTTGTTACAAGGGAAATTTGCAAGATGTACTTGTGGGTTAATTGAATTTAGACCCTCAGCTAGTGGGATGCCCAGGACCCCACCTGAGATTGGTCCTAGTGGGGAGCGCAGCTCTGTCAGCCGCTGGGACAGAGCTGAAATGTTTACCATTGGCTTTTGGGGGCAGGGGTGGCTTGATTTTTAGTGTCTGCCGATTTCTGTGGCGTCAGTATACCCCCCAGCATGGCAAGTTGAAAGCTCCTGAGCCCAGAATGGGGAGCTGCACTGGCTCCCATAACTCCTGGATTCTTCCTGCTTGGGGGAGGGTGGTGGTGATCCTTCCAAGCTGATGCTTTTCCAGAAATATAGATGTGCCCCTGGGCAGTACTCATCTGCATTAGACTTGGCCTCCTAACAGAGGGCACTTGAATGTCACTTGCTTTTAAAAATGAGAAAAGACGTTAATGTGCCTGTCGTTCTGTTCTTTCTTTTCCCTAGCTGCTATTAACTTAGCAAAGCTGAAACTTTTCAGACACTATTACGTCTTGGTGAGTAAAAAAAAAAAAAAAAAAAAAACCTTGAATCTGTAAATAAGATCAGTTCAAGGAGTAGAACAAATGAACTTCCAAAGAACTGGCAGAAGCACGAGATGTGCTACCAGGGCCGTGCAGATTTCGTTTTATCAAACCAAATTGTGTCTTTTGATCGGAGAAATTAAACCGCTGAGTCACGCCTTCTTAAATGTTAGATTTAAATTTGGCTTTAAATACTCGGAAAAGTAATACAGTCTTGATGTTTTCTTACAATAAAGGGACCCTGATCTTCTACCCCTTCGTCCCTCCCCCTCCCCCAGGTGATTCCCGTTAAAGGTTCGGGGCTTGTTTCTCTGGGTGCCCTTCCAAGCACAGGCCAGACAGAGCAGCCCCTTGGCTTGCTTGTTTTAGTCATTTGCAAAAATGAGAAAAAAGTCCCTATGAGCAGACACCAAAAGACAGGACCTGCTGTAAATTATTAAGACAAAGATTATTAAAACAAAGACAAAAGCTCTTCAAGAGTTCGCTTCCTGATTCCTAAAAGAAAGTTTCTGAGTCCTCTTCCGTCTGTGGGTTGGACAGGTCCTTCCCTGGGCAGGGTCCCAGGGAGCAGTCCAGGCCCCAGGGGCCGTCCAGGGGAATCCTTGCCACATCTTCCCTTACTAGAATACTCGGTGTTACTCTGATACTCAGTACTCAGGTACGCCCTGCGGGTGTGGGCCCTGAGGGCTGTGTTTTGCTATCACTACTCGGAAACATGCCTCAGGGCCTGGGAAGAAAAACTCCTGCCCTTTGGGGATTGAAGTCAGTGGGTCGTGTATGTGGTGGAAAAGGCGAAGAAGGCATGAGAGTTCAGAGCAGCCACACCGGATGCCTTGTCCTCCCCACGTCGGGTGGGTGGTCCCCTAGAGGTGAGAGGTGAGGGCCAAGTCCTTTTGAGTGGGGTGGCCAGAGAAGCTGTCTCTGCCATGTTTATTAATTAGCACCTTAAGTGTCAAATGATTTTCCTCAGGGAATTCTGTCTTCTCTTTTGTTGTTCCTTTGTGACAGCAAGATGTTGGAAAGAAGCGATGCTGTCCTTTCCATGTTGATTTCATTTCTTCTTTATCCCTGCCCCGTAGATCGTGTGTTACATATACTTCACCAGGATCATCGCATTCCTCCTCAAGCTCGCCGTTCCGTTCCAGTGGAAATGGCTCTACCAGGTGCGGGGCTCGTGTGTGGGAACGTGTGGGAACGGCGCAGGGTGCGGGGGAGGGGGTGGGGGGGCGGCTGAAGGGGAGGGTTCGGGTGTAACTTAACGTGAGGTCGCTCAGGAGGGATCAGGCAGTGGCCACTCCTGTCACCTCTGGCCCACAACTAAGATGATCTGTTTGCCCAGGAAAGCTGCTGGATTACATGAAAAATCTGGAAGTAATTGCATTATTGATTTTAGTTTTCAATTTTACAAGACTTGGAAGAAAAAAGCCTCAGGCAGAGAGTGTGAGCCTCGCCCTGGATAATTAAAACGCAAGGAGACGTGGTTTTCCTTCAGTTCCGGGGCTCAGGAAAGCTCAGAATCCAGAATGCCCTTCTTTACCCACGAGTATTTCAGTAATACAGTGTCTTTGCCGAAGACTCGAGCTCATTGACTCCTAGGGGAAGCCACCGAATTATCTAGAGCCTGTTCCCTTTCTTGTTCTCGTCAGGACGTGTAGTCGGCACTCCGTGCTGCACCAGTTCTGGGCGGAGGGCACAGCAATGAGACTTTTCCTTGAGGCGCCCGCTTGGTGCTGAGGGCACTACGGGAAATGTGGAGCTAAAAGGAGCTCTTAAAAGATTCTGGTGAAGACTGATTAAAGCCTGGGGTCTTAACCATCATTTCCGGGCAGAATGCTCCTAGCTGAGCCTCTGACCCACCTCGTGAGGAGACCCTACCCCAGCTCTGCCCTGACCTTTGGTTGGGGGGCGGGTACTGCACCGGTTTTAGTTCCACTGCTTTCAGAAGAACAGCCTTGCTAATAATCCCTTTTTCGGGGTGGGTTTTAATTCGCAGCTCCTGGACGAAATGGCCACGCTGGTATTCTTTGTTCTAACGGGCTGTAAATTCCGTCCGGCTTCAGATAACCCCTACCTACAGCTTTCTCAGGAGGATGACCTGGAAATGGAATCCGTGTAAGCAGTCTCCCCTTGTGTCCCTCCTCCTTCGGCCCCCGGACCCCGCCAGACAGCACGGTGGGAGTTGGGAGTCTGAGCGCCTTCTCCCTGCGTTCCGTTGCTCCCGAGGTGTTACCTCTATATTTAGCAGAAGGAAATGGACACTTGAGCCGCAGGCTGTCTTACTCAGTTTGAAGTACAGTGTCTGCCAAGATCGCTCCGTCTTTGCAGGGGAAGTGGAACCGGCCCTCCGATTAAGCATCCCCCAGCATCATTGGCACATGCTTCCAGTGAGCCGGTGGTGAGAACTTGGGCATCCGCTTGGCCCGTTCAGCCCTCCCGGGGATGGGCAGCCCCGCTTCCTGTTGGCCCCAGCCTCCGGGAGCTGGTGTCTAAAAACGTGATCATCTGAGTCGACTCTGGGTCTCCTGCTTGTCTGCAGGCTCCCCTGCACCAGATAACGGAATGGTTTTCACAGCAGGCACAGCGAATTGACCTCTGTGCGAGTGTTCAAGCCGGCTTTTTCTGAGTCATAGGGCAAGTGACTTTAGGGTCCTGTTTTCCAGGAAAGGGCACTCATTATCTAGGAAAGAAATAGAGATGGAAACTGTTGGCTTGTTTACTGATGGACTATGGTGGGCCAGGTCAGGTGTTGTGTTTGTTAAGGCGGAGTTTCAAGTGTGCTGCTCCGGGCTGGGCAGGCGGCCCTTTGACTTGTCCCAGTTCAAAGGCTGAGCCTCTGGCCCCCGCTGGGCTGTCGGGCAGCATAGGACAGCTCTCTGTGCTCAGCCCCACTACAGGAACAGTCAACGGAAGGCAGCTCTCGGTACAGAAGAACAAATACCAGAGGGGAAAGCAGTAGAGCCACCAGATGTGCCTTTCTAGAAGCAGCAGAATCCGAGCGAGCCAGTAACTTGGTTGGACGGGCTCAAGTGAGAGGCAGCGGGGTAGGCAGCAGCGGGATGGCTGTGTTTGTCCATCCCCCGCCCCTGGCAGGGCTTCCCTGGGGTCACAGCTGGAAGCCGACTGGCTGGGTCATTGATGTGCTCCAGCAGTGGAGGCGTTCGTTCCGTGTCCTTTCCATCGGCCGTGGTACCAGAAGCGCAGAGGCAGTGTGCAGGTATTTTTGTCTCATGGCAGAATTTTTAAAAATTTTGTTTTGGTTTTTTATTTCTTGCTGGCGATACGTGGTAACTGTTTTAGGGAGGGTCTTTGTGTGCTCGGATCAGGGCAGGGAAGCGGGAGAAGTGGTCAGACAGACCACGAGTGCCGCCGAGACTGAAGGAGTGTGTCCTTCGTTCTGGCTAGCTGGGGGAGAGATTGGAATGTAGGGTTATCCGGTGTTTGCCTCCGCTTACGCTGCTGTTGGAAGGGAGAAGTGCTGTGGTGACACCGTGTTTTCTGTGGCTCAGTGTCAGCCGTCCCGGGATAGCGAGGGAGCTGCTCTTCAGTCACGGAAAAGCTGAGTATATCCCAGCGAGAGTCAAACCACAGGTGAAGGCTTTGTTTAGTGGGGGGTGCTGTTTCCACGGAGCACTAGTCCTGCTTAGCTTGTGAGAAAGAAGTTGGGGGACACGTGGGTGGCTCACTGCATTAAGCATCTGCCTTCTGCTCAGGTCATGATTCTGGGGTCCTGGGATCAAGCCTCGCTTTGGGCTCGCTGCTCAGCAGAGAGCCTGCTTCTCCCTCTCCCTCTGCCTGCTGCTCTGCCTACCTGTGCTCTATCTCTCTGTCAAATAAATAAATAAAATCTTTAAAAAGAAAAAAAGAAGTTGGGGAGCCAACTGAGGCTATGTGCCTTTAAGTCAGCAGGGAAATTGTTCTGGAGCTTCTCTCTGACTGAAAGTCCTGTGGATTAACAAGCTGTGTCTGAGCAGAACAGGCTGAGGTGGGGACTCCAGCCCTCAGCCTGCCGTCCACGCTGACCTGTGGGTGAGCGCGAGGGCTGATGGCAGCTCCTCAGGGACGCCACTGCGCCCCAGGCTGTCCCCCCTCTCTCTTTGGAGGTGCTCTTCCTGGATGGCACCTCTTAAATCTTCCAGAAATAACTCAAGCCAGCGGCAAGCAGAGCCATTATTTGTGCTTTCTGAAAAAACAGGAGCTCTCTGTCGTCCCCGGTGGAGGGTGTTTCCTGGCGAAAGGAGCTCCATCTGATCCTTGCCACAGAACACATATCCTGGCTCTTTGTGGAAAGGAATATTCCTTCGGCCTCACACGCCCCAAAACAAATCCTCTCCCTAATGAATCTGACCCATCAGTGGCCCATGAACGCTGAGCTGGGCCGCTCCCTGGCCTTTATTGATTGAGATTCTGGGTAGTTTCTCTTCTACATGTTTTCACTCCCTTTCTCTGAAGTCGGTGCATTTGGGAGTCTTGCCAGGTGAGCCCAGGATGGGCCGGGCTCCTCCTGTGGGTAGAGCGCTCCCCCCTTCCTCTGGCCCCGGCCTGCCCCGCGGTCCGTGCATCTGCCACCCCCCAGCCCCACCTGGCTTGTCCCGCGGGGCCCGCAGAGTGAAGGTGTGGTCTGAAGTACCCAACTTCCCGTCATTTTCTGTTTTTCTTTCTGTAATGACTCTCCTTGGGCTAAAGCTTGCAAAGGCTTACCCATTTTGGTACGAGAATTTATCACAAAAAAGTCAGCAAATTAAAAAGTAAATATTGGGCGCAGTTTCGGTGATCAGACCTGGTTAGTCGCCTCCTATGCTAGGCATGTCCTTGGAGATCTGAATTCTTTTCTGCTATCTTGAGATGTCAGACTGGAAAAAAATACTTGGTGTGGGTTCCAGGGCCGGGAAGTTGCCTCTCTCAGGTGCCCACCCAATCCAGAACGCTGGCCTCATGGTTGCCGGGAACATTTTCTCTACTACGCTGCCTTCATTCGAGTGGATGGCCAACAGAAGGGGAGACAGCAGTTAGAGACGAATTGTTTCTCACCCCAGGCCTCTCTACATCTCAAGTCCAGAAAACACTTGTCAACTGGGTTATACTTTACCGTTTGGTTTGGTTATAGAAACAGATGCTTCCAGGGGCCACTGAGGCCCCAGATCACAGCATGGTGCAGCGGAAGAGGACTGGGTGCCCGAAGCCCTCCTTCTTATGGTGCCTGTGTGCAGTAGGCCCGTTCAGTCGCAAGCATAGATCGTCAGGGTTCTGCCAGGGAAGGAAGGGTCTCCTTTTAGATGGAGAAGGGAAGCAGGAGGCAGCACTGGGTCCGTTCGCTCTCCAGCTCCGTTACACTTCCCTGTGCCTTCTCTCTGTCCTGCACACACTCTCCCGTAGGTGCCGTCCTCAAGTCAGCACAGTCACAGGTGCTTCCCTGAGCTGGCACTGGAGGCAGGACAGCCTCTGCCGGGAGTGGGCTCTGGGCTTGGTGGCCAGAGGGGCCTTCCTGGAGCTGGTCACTGGGTCTGTGTGGGCCCCACGGTGAGCGGCCTGGTCAGCCCCGTAGGTAGTTTGGAGCAGCAGCCAATGCAGCAGCCCGGCCCCCAGGGAGCTTGCGGGCCCCTGGGGAACAGTGGGACGGATGCAGCCAGCCACGGGGCCTGCCGTGCAGCCAGGGGTGCGCCTCTCAGCCACCAGGGTGAGAAGGAGCTCTTCAGGCAGAGAAGGGCTGAGCAGAGCGAGAAGGACAGGCCCGCCCTCTCTGGCCTCGCCATCCCCAACCGGGGAGTGAGGGTGGGTGGCTGCATCCCCAGAGTTTGTGTTAGACTAGGGTCGCTGCCGCCCACTGCCTACCCAGAGCTCGGAGAGCCCCTTCCCGCCCTGGGTGTAGGGTCTCTGAGAGCTGCTGCTCGCACGGTGGCTTTTCTGCCATTGTCTCCCTTCAGCATTTTCCCCCAGAGAGAGACACGCAGGGAGGTGCCCGCAGAGCTTTGAGGTTGCCGGAGGCCCTCGTGTTCCCGCCTGCCAGGCTGTTGCTGGCTCCTTTCTCACCACGGCGACATCGGAACAGGGGTCGGCAGCAGCTGGCGGGCCATGTCTGCGGCACTTGGGCGCCATGTGTCACTGCCCCTTGCCAGCGGCCTGCTGGGACCCAGGATGCAGGGGCCCGCCTGGCATCACTGCCTTCCCGCGTCGCGCTCTGCTTCTGTTCACCTCGCCATCTCCTGCTCCCGTGACCTCCCTCTGTGCTGACACGCTCCCCAGCTCCACCGACTGTGGGGGCTTCTGCCTTTTCTCGTGGGGAGGGCTCGCCCAAGCCCAAGGTCGCCCCCGACGTCTCCCCTCTGACACCGCCCCGCCTATACCGCCGGCCCCCAGCTCCAGCCACTTGCTTCCTCTGAGCTTCAGGTCCCTCTAGCCACCTGCTCACCGGCACCCAAGCTTGTGTCCCCTGCGCTCCCTGCGGGCGCTGCCGTCCACCACTCACCAGCAGCAGCACATGGCCGTTGCCCTAAATACCTCTCTCTTCTCAGGCCATGTGGAGTGAGTGGCCATTTCTTGGGGACCTAATGTCGCGTCTCCTCTCCCGCTTTGCCCCAGTGCCCTGCCTTCCTACAGCCGATGTCCTCACCCCCGGTCTTCCTCCCGCCCTGTCCGGTCTCCTGGCTCCCAGAATCACTTGTGGAGTGTTTTCGAGGGAGAGTCCCTAGTCCCTCCCCTGGAGACCGAATTCTCAATGTCGAGGCTCAGGTACCTCTGTCCTTTCTCAAGTCCCCAGGGCATCCTGCCTGAGCCAGGACTGAGCACTCGAGCCTAAACGCAAGGGTCAAGTCCTGCTGCCGTGACAAGGCAGACAAGGCCCTCCACGGCCCTGCCCGGCCTGCCCTTGACCCTCCTGCCACTTGCCTTTGCCAGCAGCTGCTTCACACTCCCTGACCACGCAGGGAGCTTTCTTTTGTTCCTTGCATGCTTTTTTCCCTTTACATTTCTTTTGTTCAGAAGCTCCCCAGCCCTCCCTCCCCTCCGCCTGGCCGCTACTCCTCCTTCCGCACAGGCTTCATAGCTGCCCCCAGCCCCGAGCCCTCGTCCGGCCTGCTCAGAGCTCTCCTGTCTGTTTCTAGCAGCTTCGAATGTTGCTCTGGGAGACCATCTTCTGCTGGGCTGCGGGCGCCCCAAGAGCCCTGATTCCTGTCCCTTTCTGTCCCAGCCCCAGGCCGGCAGGACAGAGCGAGCCTTGTTTTCTCAGTCGGCCCACCAGCTGGAAAGCAGTGTCTTGTTGGGGGAAGACAGGCAGCAGGTGTGTCTCCCAGGCCCAGCCTGAGCCCCACTCGGGTCCGACGAACAGGCTGTACTCAGCCCCAGCTGCGCGGAAGCCTTGTCCTGTCCAGGAGGGGCCACAGCCCGACAGCAGCTGCTGTCACCGCAAGTGACTCTCGGAGACTCGAGGGTGCATTTCTTCTCTGATCTCACATGCTTGGAGAAGCTGTGCTGGAGCTAGAAAGGCTTCTGGTTCTCTTGGGCCTACAGCTGCTCCCCCTGCATATCCCAGTCCAGCGACAGCCCGAGAGGACAAGATCTGGGTGCGTGCCTGCGGGCTGGGAGAGGTGCACCCTTCCTGGCGGGCTTAGGCCCTGGCCGCGCCAGCTGACAGGCAGTGGTGCCGGGTCACATGGCGAAGGGGGTGCTTTCTTTTGTCCGGGGACCGTGTTTACACTCGTAGCATCTGTAGGATCCCCCAGATCCCCTAAGAGCCTCGTCTGGGCAGACCACCTTGTCCTGACTTGCCAGAAGTACAGCCAGCCCCAGGTCTGGAGGACTCCTGTCTGGGAGAAGTCCCACCTCTGGGGAGGACTGGCTGGCTTTGGGGCCTGGTCACAGCAGCAACATGGTGGCAGGAATGAAAGGAGAAATAAAGGGGAAATATTTTCCTTACCCCATAAAATCACTCATTTGCCTTTAGGTCCAACTGGATAGCCTCTAGGTGTGTGCCTTGTAGGGCCACTGAATTACCATTCATCGGTGAAAGGATTCAGCAGCTGGTGGGTTGAGGAGAGTCCTCGGAGAGATCTACTGAGTTGAGTGATGGAATTTATTTTACTGTTTCAGAAATTCCTGTAGGTCCCTCATGGGGCACATAGGTGCCTCGTTTTCTCGAGTACTTAGGTAGACGCTGGTGGGTGTGTTTGTTACTTGTTTTTAATTGTTTGTTAGAACAGTTTTAGGTTCACAGCAAACTGGACAGGAGGGACGGAGATTTCCCAGGTGCCACTTGTCCCCACCGCTGTCGCCGCCTGTGTTATCAGCACCCCCTCCAGGATGGTAGGCACATTTGTCACAGTCGATGGACCTACACTCACCTGTCCTGAGCGCCCAGAGTCCGTAACTTACCTCCGGGCTCACTCTTGGTAGTGTGTGTTCGGTGGCTTTGGACGAATGTGCCACGTCATGTGTCTATAGTACAGACCCACCCAGAGCAGTTTCCCCGTCCTGCGACTGCCCTGAGCCCTGCCTGCCGGGCGGAGCTCAGTCTCTCTGCCTGGCATCTTCTGCTGCAAAGCAACCCAGACAGAGCCCCAGCGCCTTCGTAGGTCCTGTCCAGCTCACAGCTGGTGAGGCAAGAGTTTGTCTTCTCCTGCACTCCACCTTCCCGAGAGATGTTGTGACTCACTGTCTGGAAAGGGCCGCTCTGCTGGGCTCTGCACATTCTCTGAAACCGGCCTTCTGCCCTCTCTGATCTACACATTCAGTATAGGGTTCTGTGGGACCTCCTTAGTGCCGGGCACCAGGTCCCTGTCCCCGGTCCTAGAGGGGAGGCCCAGCCACATGCTCCTGGACCTGGTCCAGGGCCTGGGTCTATTTCTGAGGGTCAGAGAATCTTTGCGCCAGAAGGTTCCTCCAAACCTGTGGTTCTATCCCATGACTCTCAGAATGACTACCCCTGCTGAGCTTTCTTTTCAGAAGGTTAGGGCACAGGTGGTGGTCTCGTAATCACAGTCACGTAGCCAGGCAGCATTAGAACTGGTGGAGGCCACGACGGAAAGCGAGGGCCGGATCAATGTTGATTGTAGTAGTAACAGCTGGCGTTGTTGAGAAGATGCTCTGGAGAATCTCATTTTCCCCTGATGACGGTTCTGGGAAGCGGGAACCATTTCTCATACTTAGAAGGGGGAGAGCAGGCAGCTTGGCGGGGTTACGCAGCTAGCCAGAAGCGGGGTCGGGACCGGAACCCGGGTCTGTGTGATTCCAGAGCCAAGACATGTAGCCACTCCGCTACATGTCGTGGTGACAGTGGCCTTTCACTTAAAGACCGAGATTTTCCCAATTGTTCTGTTTTTTCTCTTCATTCAGAGTGACGACATCAGGGGTGATGGAGAACATGAAGAAAGTCAAGAAGGTGACCAACGGCTCGGTGGAGCCCCAGGGCGACTGGGAGGGCACTGCGTGACGGACATGCCTGGCGGCTGGGACTGTCCGAGAGAACCTCTAATTTATTACTCGTCCTAGTGGTGAGCAGGAGCACCTCCCGACAGTGACACCACAGAGCACGCGGCTGGGAACAAAGTGCCACGGAAACCTAATTTTTTACTCTCTTTTATGGAAACTGGATCTGTGGCTGGTTATGGGCAGCTAGAATTCTCCTTCAGGTGGGAATGGTGGGGAGGGCGTGTAGACCGAGGAGGACAAGAGGAAGACTTTGTTTGTAGTTTCTATTTCTTTCTTTTTCTTCATTGGGAACTCTCCAGAAAGACGCAGTTGTGCCCCCCAGTGTGTGGCAGCAGGGAGAGGAGTGTTGGTGGGCAGCGGCGCGAGGCCGGGGCCGGTCCCGGCTCGGGAATGAGGCTACAGGAGAAGAGCAGGGGCTGAGCCAGGACGCAGGGACTTAGAAGAGAGACGGAGCTCACCGTGGCATCTTTGGGGCACAAAAATGAATGAAATCAGGTTATTTTAGAAGGCAGCGTCAAAACCCAGTTTAGTGTATGGAGCCTGCCACGGGGTTCCTGGCCCAGAGTGTTGCCCCAGACCTTGACCCCAGACTCTGAAAGTGACCAGGAACCAGGAGCTCCAGAGGCCCGGCCGTCTTCTTCCCAGAAGGGCTGTGTCATCTGGGGGCTGAGCATCCCCGTCAGAGTCACAGCCCCGGAACCGTGGTGGGAAGTGCTTTTCTTGATGGAAGCGGATGTGGTGTTGTCTAACAGGTGGACAGAAGTGTACATTTAAGCTCAGAAAGCGTTATCCAGTAGGATTCCCTCAAACATCTAGCTCCCCTGACTGCCCAGAGCAGGACCACCTCTTTTCCTTCTCTCGGTGTGGCTGTGTCTGTTTCGTGTAATCAAAATATGGGGAGAAACGGGAAGGAGTTTTCCTTAAAGGAGCAGCCGGGGGCAGACAAGGTAGTGTTTAAGCAGGTATTTAAGTAGAAGCAAAAATCATCATCACTAAAAACTTTTTCCTATAAACCAGGTAGGCTTTCTAACAGGAATGAAACAGACCTCGTCCCCATCTCCCCGGAGCGTGCCTGCCAGGAGAGCAGGTGTGTTGAACAGCTTTTCTCTCTGGGACTGGGGATGGCGAGCTCTTTCTCGGAGACTCAGCAGAGCGTCCTTCCAAACTCTCCGAGCCTGGAGAGGAGCGCGGGCAGCCGCCTCAGGGGAACAGTGGTACAGCTGGTAGTGAAGTCCTTTGGATGGTGGGACGAGCTCAGGAGGTCCACTATGGCCCCGGGGTGGAGGTGGGCGGTAATCCCCCACCAGAGTGATGGTGACCCAGACCTGAGCCCAGAGGCTGAACCGTGGCCTTGTTGGAAACGTTTCCGAGGGTGCCAGGAGCCTGCACCTGCCTGGGCCTGGGGCTGGGGGTGGACAGCCGTCTCTGGAGGTGGTTTTCTCCCCTCCCCGGCTTGGAAGCGTCCTTCAGAAACTGCAGAATTCAGGGGGTGGCCCTCAGCTCCCCAGGTTCACCACCTGAAGAGTCTGTCCTCAGTTGTCCCTCTGGTCGTCCCGGTCCTTCCAGCAGCCCACATGGTGCAGCGGGAGGCAGAGCTCCTACAGCTGAACCAGTGTTTGGGGGCCCCGGGCAGGAAGGCTCGGGTGTGTGTCTGAGAGCGATGGGCAGTATTTACAGCTTCGCCTTGTGCTCCTGCTCCCCGTTTCTGCCTCTGCAGGATTGCCCTGCTTCCTTTGAAAGAGCTGCTCTGGACCACCTGGGCGGCCAGCTGCCAGCTTTGAGGAAGGAAAGGGTCTGTTGTCCCGTAATAAAGTGTGTATGTTTTGCTAGAAAATTACTACTTAGACAGCAGGAACAATCATTGATCTCTTCATCCTGGCTTCTAACAGTGGCCAAAGACGCCATCAGCCTGTTTCTTAGGTTTCTTGATGCTTTAAAATTTCAGTAGCCGCGTGTTCGAACCTGCTGACTCCAGCTCTGGTGGACTGGTGGCCCGTTCTCCCGGTGTCCTCTCTGTCCCGGACGAAGGGAGCAGGAGAATGTCCTCTTCATGCACTGTCCTTAGCCCTCAGTGCTCCGCGCGGCCCTTCCTGCACAAAGGCTCCGTCCTGCCTGGGCATGGGGTGTGAGCTGGAATCTTCTGTCTTCCGAGGCTGATGCTGCTCGCCTTGCCGCAGATTTGAGGGCAGGGATCATGTGTCTCCCCAGTTTGAGGAGCAAGGAAATTTGCTCTAAGTATTTATTTAAGGGACTGCTTCTTTGTCTTTCTGTTTTCTTAGATGGGGGCTACATGATCGGAGAAGGTTTCAGGGAGGTCGGGAATGTTAAGACTGTTTTCCTGGTGTAAACACAGTCCCAGTACTTCCAAAATGTGTCTCATACTGTGATCAAACCCCCCTCGGTGCTCCCCTCAGAGGGACACCTTTGCCATCCGTCCTGCGAGCAGGTATTCTTGACTGGTCCCTAGACTTCTTGGTAAGACCCAGAAGTGTGATGAAACCTCCCTCCTCCTCCGCAAAGGGTCCCTGTGGGCTGTCCTTGACTCACTCGCTGGAAGCCAGGGAGCGAAGGAGCCCTGGGGGAGATCGCGTTGGGGCACCTCTGACCTGACTGCCCTCCCCAAGCCGGCCGTGGCTCGCACCTTCCTCTGCCAGAGCCTCGAGCCTCAGCAGCCATGCGAGGCCGGGAGCCCCAGAGCTCCCGGGGCCACACGTGCGCCTCAGGGCTCAGGCGCACAGCGGCTGAGGGGCCGCAGGATGGTCGCGACCCTCCTGAACGGGAGGGTGCAGGCCAGATAAGGTCGTGATTTAGGAGTAAATGCTAACCAGTCTGCCCGAGTCCTGTATTGTAACTGGCAAGAGGTTCGAAGTGAGGCCCAGTGATAAGAAAAATCAAAATCCCAGCCCCAGTTTGGGAAAACTGGTTTTCCCATATTTGTGCAGGTTGTTAGAGCTCTCCTTCCTGTTCTGTAAAAACGTCTTCCCGGTGTCCGTCATCTGGGCGCTGTGACCCGCCCTCAGCTCTCGTCCCAAGCAGAGGTGACTGCGGGGGTCCAAAGCCAGCTGGTCGTCCCGGTCCTTCCAGCAGCCCACATGGTGCAGCGGGAGGCAGAGCTCCTACAGCTGAACCAGTGTTTGGGGGCCCCGGGCAGGAAGGCTCGGGTGTGTGTCTGAGAGCGATGGGCAGTATTTACAGCTTCGCCTTGTGCTCCTGCTCCCCGTTTCTGCCTCTGCAGGATTGCCCTGCTTCCTTTGAGAGAGCTGCTCTGGACCACCTGGGCGGCCAGCTGCCAGCTTTGAGGAAGGAAAGGGTCTGTTGTCCCGTAATAAAGTGTGTATGTTTTGCTAGAAAATTACTACTTAGACAGCAGGAACAATCATTGATCTCTTCATCCTGGCTTCTAACAGTGGCCAAAGACGCCATCAGCCTGTTTCTTAGGTTTCTTGATGCTTTAAAATTTCAGTAGCCGCGTGTTCGAACCTGCTGACTCCAGCTCTGGTGGACTGGTGGCCCGTTCTCCCGTCAGGAGCTGCTAACTCCAGTGTGAAAGATGGCTACCCCGATCATAGCCTGAGTCAGTTCCATTTTCTTCCAAGAAATCACTTAGTAAAATGTCCAGGTGTGGTTTCTCCCGGACACATCTGGGCAGCCCCGCAGCACTGCCTCTTTGTGCTCCGAGTGCCTGTCCTGGCGCGCTTCCTGCTCCTGCGTTGTGAGCTCCTCGGGATGGCTGCTCCCTCTTGTTCCACTACCTGCCCCCCCCAAGCGCTCCTCCTCCCCCTCCTCCTCCCCTTTCTCCTCCTGCTCCTCCTCAGCCCACCGCTATCGATGGCACATGGGCTCCGTCTGGGACTAGGGGCTGAAGGCTTTGGTGCACTGCAGCATTTTCTCCCGGTAGCCGTGTGACAGATGTACTTTCTAAGCCAAGGAGAGTTTTCTTGAGCGTGTACGTACTGATGCTGTGCGTTGCGCTTTGGGCCCTTGCACACCAGTGTGTTCTGGTGTAATACTTAAGAGACTGTTACCAGGAGCCAGTCCTTACGGACCCAGAAGAGTGTGAAAGATCCCCGTTTTGACTTGCAGGCGGCATCCGGGCCACCTCCCACGGCCGGAGGCGTCTTCTCCCCAGGAAGGCTCTCAGAACATTTGAGGGTCTGATGAAGGGGTTAGCACTGCTCCCTGCACTCCGTGGGACCGCGGGACTGTTCGTGCTGCCCCGCTGCTGGATTTCAAGGGAAGCGCATCCCAGCCCCCTCCTGGCCCCACACTCCACAGTCGCCCCCTTTGCTTTCGTCTGACCCCCCCTGGCCTTCTAACAGATTGAGAATGTGCTCGGTTTCCAGTGCCCGTGGCTGCTACCTGTCTCTCCCGTTCAGGATTCAGTCAGTAAATGAGAAGCTTCCCTACTAAAGAATTTAGGCTTTGACTTGGTACTTCTTGGTATGCCAAGAAGGCGCGTATCTGGAACACGCCGTATGTTCCAAAAGATCGCTCTTGACTCCAGGTTTCTTCCTCCCGGGTGCTGGGGGCCCACCTGAGTGGATGCTAATACTTGTCCCACCTGCGGTGTGGTGAGGTGAACTGAACACTCCGGCTCTCTCCAGGGGCTGTGCTCTACCCTGTACCCCCGTGGATGGCTTGTTCTTGGAAAATGTTTCTCGGTGTCTCTCTGTTAGGGCGTGGGACGTGCGCATCCCCCGAGCCCCTGTGTGAGGAAGGCAGCCCGACCGAGAGAGGGCCGAGGCGGTGTGGGAGCCGGGATCTGGTCGTGTGGCACAGGGACTGTTGGAGTTCCGGGGGCAGGAAGTCTGCAGGCAGGCCGTTGGGGAAGGACAAATGAAAGGTTGAAGTGAGGCAGAAAAGCTCACTCACTTCAAGATAGCTCATTTTAGGGCCATCTTTGAGGTTGTGCAGTGGACAGCCAAATCAGATGGGGGTGGGGGGCAGCAGGACAGCCTTCTTAGCATTTCAGATATTTACTACAAAAGGATCCCCAAATCCCGGCCAAACTGTGGCGGGGGGGCGGGCAGTTCTTGGCACCTTAAGCAGCTTTTCCCACCATAAATTGGATTTGCCTGGTCATGTGACCTCAAAAGAAGTCAGACACATTTAATCCAGAAATAAGTTTCATTTGGGGGAGAAAATGTCTGTAAATATCATTTGCTTTACACGTTAGACTGGGATGCAGGAGTTTTCAGTATTTCTTTTTTTTAACACTAATGATCACTGAAGAGTATTTATGTAAACACGTACCGGGTGGGGCTTCCAATCAGGGTGAGGTATGGGCTCGATTCTCTCGCTGTGATGCAGACATGTAAAATAAAGATTCTCTGACGGAAATGGATGTTTGTAATCCTGTAGGGAGTCACGACTGCGGGCTGCTGTCTCTCTTCCTCCTGCTCGTCATTTTTCCCTTTGTGATTCTTGTTCATTAAATTAGTTAACTGCCTCCCACCTGCGCGCACTGACAACAGTGACTCCTACTAGAGACGTTCGGCTGCACCCCCAGGGGCTCGGTCCTGGAACAGACTGGAAATCCCCTGTCGTTTCCCGCTGCCCTGCCTCCATGGGGCAGACAGGTGGCTTCCTGGGGAGGACCTGCGTGCCTGCTGCGGCAGCCGGAGGGGAGGGGACAGTGTGGCCTGGGGGCGACGCCCTCGCTGCCCCAGAATCCTGAGCTCTGCCCTCTGACGCTGCTTCTCAAGCAGGCCGCGATCACATCAGAATCCCGGAAATCCAAGACTTTAGACTCAGAGCCTTTTAGAAGTCATGCAATCCCAAACCTCTTATTTTACTACGAATGTTTTGAACTGAGGTGTAACTTCCATACTGTCAAGTTCACTCTCTAAATGCACAGTTGGATGAGTTTGGACAGATGTGTACATAGTTCTGTGGCCGCCACCATAATCGGGGGGAAGCATTTCCAACCCGCATGAGGTTCCCCTGTGCCCCTCCTCAGCCAGAACCACCCCCTCCCAGAAAGGCCACATGCCTGCTCCAGTCCCCACCCGGCAGCGGCAGCTCGGCGTCTTCTGGAGCTTACATCCCTCGTGTCTGGCTTCTTCCACGAGGCGGACTGTTCTGTGGTTTACCCATCCAGTGCTCTGGCTTTAAAGCTACAGAAATTGGGGCTAGAGGTTATGCCCCTCCCCAGGACTGCTATGGGGTGGTGAGGAGTCAGTCGTCATTGGTCATGGTCTAGACATTCAGGGGTTGGGGGGGTGAGGGATGGGGGTTCAGAAGCCATGTTATTTGGCCTAGATTTCCCAGGGAGTGGCCAGGCTTTACCCCCAGCTCCCATTCCTGACTCTCTGGGCACTTTGGGTTACCAACAGTGTCTGTGGAATGAAGCGTGAGTAGGATGGGCCTTCTAATGGGGGATCCCAGGAGTCAGACGGGGCTCTCAGAGTGAGAGATGCTGGGGCAGCCAGGAGAAGGTGTGAGAAGGACCCCCTGATCTCATGCTTCTCACACTTGAGCAAGCATCAGCCCCTTGGAGGGCCCAGAGTCTCCCCCGGGGACCTGGGAAGTGGCACTGCTCGCAGGCTTCCGGGTGATGCGGCCTTGGCCTATCCTGGATCACACTTAAGAGCCACCCGTGTGAGCCGCCAGCCCCTGCGGGAGACGCCTCCGCAGCTGCAGGGTCCGAGCAGCCTCTCACAAGCTCCGGCTAGAGCCACCGCAGTGAGCACTGAGGCTCGCAGAGGCTGAGGGTGCCGGCCGGACCGCTCCCTCAGATCAGCACTGGCTTCCTCCTCCGTAGCCAGGCGAGGGCTTGCTCTGCCGAAGGCAAGCCTTCTAGGCCTGAAGCCAGCCATGGGGCGTGCGCTCAGGACTGGGCTCGCGTCGGGAAGGCCAGCGCCGGGGCTCCTGACTGCAGCTCGCTCGTCTGCTCTCCCTGTTGTGATGAGACGCAGAGCAGGCGAGGCAGGAGCCCAGTCTAGAGCTGCCCCCTGCCTTCCAGGCCCAGGAGCCTGGTGGGGCCTCCCGGTGCCCAGCCCGGTGCCCACCTGGAGGGAAGCTGGCTGTGCTGTCTGGGGACCAGAGTTTAAGGGTCTGGGGTGACGAGCTCCAGTTGGCAGGGGAATGCCAACCTTGGTGAAGTGAGGGAGCTGCTCGTTAGAGCAGACCTGCAGGGACTGAGCCTAAGGCGCCTCGGTCACTCAGGGGTAAAAGTAGTTCTCCGCATGCACGCTTGTGTTTGCGGGCGATCCGGGGGGAGCCTGGTGTCGGGGGGTGCATGGGGGGACGCGTGGGTGGCTGGGAGCCATGCCACTACTTTCTCCCGCGCAGCCCCCCAGTTTAACAGCTCCTTCGGCTTTTGCATTCAAAATCATTCAAAATCGAACCACCCCAATCCCCCTAACCAGCAGCAGCCTCCCACCCCCGCTCCTAGGCCAAACCGCTCAGGTGTGCTTCACCTCACTGTCCCCCATCTCACTGCAGCCCGCTTGCCATTGGCCACCAAAGTCACCTGCAACCTCCGGGACTCCGTTACTATCTGTGGGACTTGACACTCTTCCCCTCCCAGACGGACCCTCAGCGCCCACTGTGCCTTGCACAGCATCAGTTCCTGGCCTTGCACACTGGCCGGTTAGACCTCCTGCCAGCTCCCTCTTCCGTCCAGCCGTGTGGCCCGGGTCTTGGTGATGGGCTCCTCCGCAGCGTCCCAGGTCCCACCCTGGCAGCCGCCTCCTTCCCCTTCTTGCTGGGCCCAGAGTGTTATTTCCTGCCTGGAGCTGTTCTGAGCCCCTGGTGGCTTATCCAGCTGCTTCCTGGGCTGTTTTAAAGGCACGTCAAAGCCACGCTTTCAAAATGAGCTCACCACGCCTCCTCCCCAGTCCTGGAAGTGTGATCCAGGCCAAAAACCCGGGCCTTACCCCTTGATGCTTCCCTACCCCCTGTACGATCCCAGGGCACCCACCTCTCTCCCCACTGCCACTGCCCAAGCTGGCCGCCCTCACTCTCGCCTGGATTACACCACCAGCCACTGCCTTCCAGCTGGCCTGGCCTCCAGTTGTGCCTTGCTCCCAGAATTTTGCTGTGCCTTAGCCCAGGGAGCTTTTAAAAGTGTCTGCGTACCATGTTGTAGCATAGAGACACCGAAGCAAGCAGGGAGGACGGAAGATCCGAGTAGAGAGATTAGCCACATTTCTGTACACTTGTAGCGAACAATCCAAAAATGAAATGAAAACTGTTCCATTTCCAGTAGCATCAAAAAGAGGAAAATACGTAGGAATACATTTAACAGAAGTGCAAAACTTAGGGCACCTGGGTGGCTCCATTGGTTAAGCGTCTGCCTTTAGCTCAGGTCATGATCTCAGGGTCTTGGGATTGAACCCCACATTGGATTCCCTGCCCAGTGGGGAATCTGCTTCCCCCTCTCCCTCTGCCCTCCCCACCATGCTCTCTCTCAAATAAATAAAATCTTCAAATGAAGTAAAAAGAAGTGCAAAACTTGGACTTTGAAAGCTGAAACATTGAAAGAAATTAAAGGAGATCCAAATACATGGAAAGCTATCCTATATTCATGGATCAGAAGACAATATTAAAACCATAATACTCCCAAATTAACCTATAAATTCAGTGCAGTTCCTACCAAAATAAAGCCTGACTTCTTTGCAAAAATTCACAAGCTGATTCTGAAATTCATTTGCAAAGGCAAAGGCTCCAGAATAGCCAAAATCATCATTTTTTTTTTTTAAAGGGAGAGAGAGGGGAAGAGGCAGAGGGAGAGGAAGAGATAATCTTCTGCAGACTGTGCTGAGCACGGAGCCCCACATGGGGCTTGATCTCACAATCCTGAGATCATGCCCTGAGCTGAAACCAAGAGTAAGTTTGAAATTGAGGGGTGCCTGGGTGACCAATTTCAAAACTTACACAAAGCTGTAGTAATCAAGAGAATGTGTGATGGAATACTGATGGAAGTATAGCTGTATATAAATCAATGAAATAGAAGTGAAGTCCAAGAATAGACCCTCACATTCATGGTCAATTGATACTTGGCAAGGGTGCCAAAACAACACAGTGGGGAAAGAACCATCTTTATTCAACCAGTGGTGCAGGGGTAACTGGACATGCAAAAGGTAAATGTGTAGCCCTACCTCATACCATATACTCAAATTAGCTCAAAATGGATCATCCGCCTAAAACTATAAAACTCTTAGAAAGAAGTGGGTGTGTTTTCATCATCTTGTATTTTGGCAAGGCTTTTTAGATATGACACCAAAGCCTAAAGAACAAAGAAGGCAAATAAATAAACTGGAGGGTTGTTTTTTTTTTTAATTCACTTTTTTAAGGTTTTATTTATTTGTGGGAGAGAGAGTGAGAGAGATCATGAGAGGGGAGAGGGTCATATGGAGAAGCAGACTCCATGAGCAGGGAACCCCATGCGGGACTTGATCCCAGGACTCCAAGGTCATGACTTGAGTCAAAGGCAGTTGCTTAACCATTGAGCCACCCAGGCGCCCAAATAAACTGGACTTGATCACAGTTAAAGCTTATGTGCTTCAAGGACACATCCACAAAGTGAAAAGACAGCCCAGTTGCTTGCAAATTATGTACCTGATAAGGGTCTCAATTCTAGAATATGTAAAGATCTACAACTCACTAAAAAGATAATCCCATTTTTAAAAAATGGGCAACAGATCTGAATAGGCATTTCACTTAGCATCATACTTTCAGGGTTCATCCATGTTGTAACGTGTGTGAGAATTTCATTTATTTTTAAGGCTGAATGCTATCTCGTATGTATGGACTGCATTTTGTTTGTTCACCCATCCACTGATGGAGACTTAGATTGCCTCCACTTTTTGGTGTGAATAATGCTGCTGTGAACATGAACATACAAGTATCTGTCCATGTCTCTGCTTTCAGAAGTAGAATTTCTGGGTCATATGATAGTTTTGTGTTTAGTTTTTTGAGCAACATGATACCATTTTCCACAGCGGCTGTACCATTTTACATCCCCACCAGCAGTGAGTGCGCAGGGCTCCAATTTCTCCACAAGGTTGCTTGTTATTATTTTTTATCATAGCCATCCAAATGGCTGTGATTTGGTATCTTATTGTGGTCTTGACTTGAATTTCCCTAATGACCAGTAATGTTCAACATCTTTTTGCATGCTTATTGGCCATCTATATGTGTTCTTTGGAGAAATAAATATTCAAAGACTTGGCCCATTTTTAGTTTTAGCTTGGTTTTAACTATGGCAAAATATATGTAACATAAAATTTACAATCTTAACAATTTTTAAGTGTGGAGTTCAGTACAATTGCATTGTACAGCCAATCTTTAGAACTTTTCACCTTGCAAAACTGATACTTTGTACCCATTAATCAACAACTCACCATTTTCCCCCACCCCCCGCAACCCCTGGAACCACCATTCTACTCCCTGGCTCTGTGAATTTGACATCTCTAGGTACATTGTATAAATAGAATCCTATAGTATTTGTCTTTTTGTGACTGGTATATTTCACTCAACATGATGCCCTCGAGGTTCGCTTTGCCCATTTTTTTTTTTTTAAGATTTTATTTATTTATTTGACAGAGAGATCACAGTAGGAGAGAGGAAGGGAAGAGATCACAGAGAGAGAGGAAGGGAAGCAGGCCCCCCCGCTGAGCAGAGAGCCCGATGTGGGACTCGATCCCAGGACCCTGAGATCATGACCTGGGCCGAAGGCAGCGGCTCAACCCACTGAGCCACCCAGGCGCCCCGCTTTGCCCATTTTTGAACTGTTGTTGTTGTTGTGGTTGAGCTTTAGAAGTTCTTTATATATAGTGGATATTAATCCCCTATCAGAGATACGATTTGCAAATATTTTCTCCCACTCAGTGGGTTGATGTTCATTCTTTTTTTTTTTTTTTTAAGATTTTATTTATTTATTTGACAGATCACAAGTAGGCAGAGAGGAAAGCAAGGGGGCGGGGAAGCAGGCTCCCCGCGGAGCAGAGAGCCCAATGTGGGACTCGATCCCCGGACCCCGAGATCATGACCTGAGCTGAAGGCAGAGGCTTAACCCACCCAGGTGCCCCGTTGATGTTCATTCTTGATAGTTTCTTTAATACACAAAAATTTTAAATTGTGATGAAGACTAATTTATTTATTTTTCCTTGCATTGCCTGTGCTTTTGACATCATGAAGAAGAAATCACTGCCAAATCCACTGCCATGAAGCTGTTCCTCTATGTTTTCTTCTAATAGTTCTATAATTTCAGCTTCTAGGTTAGAGCTTTGATTTATTTTCAGTTAATTTTTGTATTTAGTGTGAGACAGGGTCCAACCTCATTCTTTTGCATGTGGAGATTCACTTTTCCACGTTCCTTGGAAGCAAGAAAAGGACCCTTCTTTCCCCCACCAGATGGTCTTGGCATCTGAATAGGCAGCCAACAAGCACAAGAAAAGATACTCAACCTCATTACTCATCAGGGAAATGTAAGTCAAAATTAGTGAGAATACTGATTCATTGCCACTGGCATGGCTATAAAAAAAGACGTTATAACAACTGGTTGGTGAGGATGTGGAGCAGTTGGAGCCCTCACACACCGCTGATGGGCATGCAAAATGATGCTTTGGAAAAATCTGGCAGTTTCTCCAAAGATGAAGCATAGTCATCATGTGACCCAGCAATTCCATTCCTAGGTACACAGTCAGGAAATGCAAACAGATGTCCACACAAACACTTGTCTACGAATGTCCCTAGCAGCATCATGCCTGAGAGCCAGATAGTAGAAAGCACCCAGATATCCATCACTGATGAATGCAAAAGTGATCTACCCAAACAAAGGACGTAACAAGGGATGAAGGGCTGACACCTGCTACAACAGGGATGGACCTTGACACCATTTTACAGCAGATGTCAGCAAAAACAAGCCAGCTGCGAAAGGCCGCCATTTACATAATATGTCTACAGTAGAAAAGTCTGTAGAGGCAGAAAGTAGGTTGGTGGGTGCTGGGTGAGCACAAGGTGTCTTTCTCGAAGTGGTGAAAATGCCTTTGTGGTGGGAGTTGTACAACTCTACATAAATACTGAAAACCATTAAATGTGCACTTTAAATGGGTGAATTGTATGTGAAATGTATCACACAAAACTGTTAAAAAAAATACAGTGATCCAAGCTGAGACACATCTGGCAACACAGAGCCTGGAGCCCCGACCCTGGCTAGGTCAAGAAGAGCTGCAGGGAGGAAGTACCGTCCTGCGCAGGATGAATTAACCTGATGAAGCGGGTGGTGGACAGGGGTTCAGGCGGGGGGAACAGCATGTGCTAAGGCCAGTGATGAGAGAGAGCCTGGCATAGCTGGACAAATCCAGCAGAGCTGGAACCATGAGTGGGAAGTGGGAAGCCAAGAGAAGAGACGAGAGAAGCAGGCATGGCTACGTCAGGACGCCCTCTGCAAGAGCTTGGACTTGCCCCTGAAGATAGGAGGAAGGCACTGGAAGCTTTAACAGGGAAGTAACATGGTCAGATGGCTCTGTGATGGGCACACTGATAACCACAGCACAAAGGAGTGATGTGGGGGACATGTCTCGGCGGCCTCTCTGGCTTTCATCCCCCCTTCTCTATCCCAGATCCAACCTCTGATTTATCGGGATTCTGGTTTGGGTGAAAGTGACCCCACATTCCTGGCTCCAGACTTGAGCCCTGATTGGTTTATTTTTATTATTTTTTAGAGAGAGAGTAGGGGTGGGGGTGGGTGGAGGAAGGGCAGAGGGAGAGGGAGAGAATTATAAGCAAGATTCCATGCTGAGCGCAGAGCCCAATGTGGGGCTGATCTCATGACCCTGAGGCCATGACCTGAGCCCAAATCAAGAGTCAGATGCTCAACCAAATGATCCACCCAGGGGCCCATAGCCCTGCCCCCTGTACATTGATTGGCTTGAGAACAGACAAATGACCCACTTTAGGCCATCTGGTCCAAAGAGATGCCACCTTGGAGTCTCAGTTGGCGGGGTGGGAGGACTTGGGTCACTTTCAGCCAAGAAGTGAACACCTGGAAGCCCTAAGCTGCTTCCGGTAACCAAGCTGGAGAGCGTTGCTCAGAATAGGCCCCAACACTGAGGAAACAGAGCCAGAAAAAGAGAGAGGAAATCCTGAACCCTGGATCAAGCCTTGCCTGAAAGCAGACGCTGCTGGTCTCCGTGTTACATGAGTTGCTTCAGCCAGTTTAGGTCATGTTTTCTGTTACTACAAAGCGCTTGATGAGAGGAATACACGAGGCGCAGGGAGCCCTGAGGGCCCTTCGCAGTCTCCCTGGATGGTCCCAGAGGACTGCCTGCAAAATGTGGGGGCAGAATTCTGAAAAATGAGAAGGAGGTAACTAGCGAAGTAAGTGGAAGGGCTGTCGTGGAGAGGAAGGATGATTTATACGGTGTCTTTCCTGAGAATCTGCTAATGACATTCATTCATCTCCAGTGCCCGGAAGACAGGCGTGCAGCCAGGTGCGATTTCAGTAGTCTGGCGGGAGGGGGTTTGCGGGGGGGACCCTGACCCCAGACCCACACTGAGCACAAGAAGGGCCCTGACAAGCCATCCAGGGTGAGGCCCCAGGGCACAAGCCTAGGTGTGCTGCCTCCTGGGCTGAGTCCTTTCCACACTGCTCAGGGTTGGACTTGAAGCAGCAAAGCTGCCAGGGCTGAGCCTGGGAAAAGCTGATTTTGCTGTTTTTGAGAAAAACTTCATTTATCCCATCTGGATTTCAGGCACACTTCTTCCCTGTCCCCCCCCCCCCCCCCGCCTTTACCTGTGGGCCTGTGGCTGCGGCTCTGGCCTTTTCACTGTCAAGGCCCTCATAAAACGCATCTGTGGGTGGCCTCATTGATTTTCAACCATGTTTTACCTCCACATAATGAGTCTCTCCAGGCCCCTGAGAACTACTCTTAACTCGGATCATCTGGCTCCGGAGCCAGGGTCATTCGGACAGAATTATTAACAAGGCTCTATTTACTTCTCCAGAGGGGCTTGCTGGGAAACGTGGATGAGCAGCAAAACGGGAGAATCCAGGGCCACTCGGGCAGTAAGGGGCCTCGTTCCGGCAGGGTTGCCCATCCCCCCCCGCCCCCATGGCCCGTGCTGGCTCCCACAGCCTTCCAGGCTCAGGGTCAAACCCTGTCTTCAGAGACAAGGTGGAGACAACCAAGAAAGGGGGTGTTTGCGGCTTGGCTACAGCCAAGCCATCAGCCCATGTAGAAGGACCCCAAGTTGCACCTGCTCTCCACGGAGGCTCGCCCGGGGGGCCGGGGGGGGGGCCTGCAGTCAGCTCAGCATTGACGGGTTTCCTTCAAGCCAGGAAGCTTCAATGAGAACTGCAAGAAGCAGGAGGGGCTGGGGCAGGAAGCCCCAGGGAGATGGGGGCCGAGCCCAGGAAAGACGCTTCTGGAACTTCCCCTCCAAACTCAGCCCTGTGTCCCCACCTACCAGTGGAACTTTCCCTACATCCTAATTTACAACATGCCCAGAAACCACATGAAGCCTCAGTCTGAGCTCCAGCAGTGCGCTGGTCTTGGGGAGGTGGGGGGAAGGAGTCCTGCGCTGGCATGGATTTTCCTGGGCTGGGGAAGTGGGGTGCTCAGCATGGCCGTATGATAATGACACCCCAAGGCCACTGAAAACAAAGGCTTTAAAGATCCACCACAAATGATGGCTGTCCACTGTTTGCTGGACCCCAGGAAGGGGGCTGTCGGTCTCTGTCTGCAAAACATCGGGAGGTGAGCAGGACCAGTGCCCACCCCAAGCTCCCCCAGAGCCGTTTGGAGGTAGGGGTTATGGGGAGCTCACTCACACAACAGTGAGTACTTGGTATCCCTGAATCCTGTGGCCCTGTGTCCTGCCAGTGTCGGTGGACTGTGCAACCAAGCAGGTCTCTGCTGAGCACACATCTCTTCATACCCGGGTGCCAGGATGTCTGTGTGCCACAGAGTGAGCCCCCAGGCTGGGGAGTCAGGCAGACCTCACTTGAATCCCTACGGCTCGTCCGCAGCTGTGTGCCCAGGCTCAGTGGCTCAACCTCTCTGGGCCTTGCTGCTTAATTCGCAGGATCCTGCAAAGGCTCAGGGGCCCATGCATGGGAAGCACTTGGTGCGTTGCTAGGCACCCTGCAAGGGCACGGTGAAGGGCGGGGGGCTGCAGTTGTTACCCTGGGACCTGCCTGTTACCAAGTCCTTGCAAGAAGGACTGCAAGTGAAGGAAGATGTCCTGCTTCTATCCTGGTCAGTTCTGCCCCTTCAAGACTAGACCCCAACTCAGAACTGTCGAAGCACACAGCACCCCAGATGGAAGGCACCTTGTAGCCCCTCGGTGTACAGGTAGGGAAACTGAGGTTTAGAAGGTGAGAACAACGGTCCAGGTCTGCGCCAGAAGTGAGTGGGCCTGGAACCCAGGACAGGACAGGACTGGGAGCATTATTGGATTCTGTATGTGGTTGACCTCAAGGAGATGGATGGACTTAAGGTCATGGCCAAGGAGGAGAAGAGGGGATGAGGAGGCACAGCCCCGCCACTCACCAGTGTGGTCTGAGCTTCCTCTCCAGGCTGGGCTCTGGGCAGGCAGTAGCAACGAGATGCATGTGGTTCGACCTTCCTTGGGCCCATGCGTGGCTCAGAGATCACTGACGTAGGGGACCCAGGGCCCTGGGAGAGCTGGGCCGGATCGCAGAGGCCATCAGGGGCTCAGAAACCAACAGGCATCTCGCTGATGAGCCAGGGACAGGCCAGGTGGTGGGTAGCTCCCTGGCACGAGGGCATTCAGGGACTCCTGGCCTGGAACCTCCAGAAAAGCTGCTCCTCCGCCCCACCCCTGCTCTGAGCGTGTGCATGAGCTGGACCCTGGGGGAGCCCGCTGGCTCTTGGGAGCTCTACCCCCACCTGGCAGAAGCCACAGGACACAGCATCCTCCGCTCTCCCATCTGTAAAATGGGCACACTGGGCTGAGTGGTCTTCAAAGTTGTGGCTCCCAGCTTTGAAGATTCTCGAATTCTGTGGCCGGTGATATTTAGGGGGTCAGTCCAGCTCCCCTTTCCTGAGGGCAGGCCTCTGGAGCCATAAACTATGTGACCTGACCCTGGTTGGCCGGGGCTGATTGGACCTGACTCACCTGGGCCGATCAGATCCTCTCTCCCAGAATTGGGGGTTTGTGACTCACCGGTCAGGCTGGCAGGCAGGTGCTGGAGGGCAGGAGGCCTCCGGGAAGCTGTCTGCAGACCAGCTGTCTGGGCATTTACTGGATCTGCCCCCGACCCCAACATTCACTCCCCATTCTTTTAGGAAAAGTGCTCAGTTTACCTTGGTGGGGGGAGACTGCCCTTCTCCCACTGGAGGAGTTTCCCACCGCACGTCCAGTGTGGTCCCAAGACCCCAACACCGCCCACATCTCTCGCAGGACTGAATTCTGAACACGGAGCTACAGAGTGGGAGGACGTGGCGGGAGCTGCCGGCCGCCTGGACCCCCCGTTTCCTCGGCGTTGCCTGCAGATCCCATATCCTGGAGATTCGTGGGTCCTGGTTCTGCTCCTCAACCTCTCCGGCTGCTCCCCAGGGCCCTGAGCACTCCTGTACCTACACACATTGACAGCTCTGCTGCCATGAGCAGCTTTGGTCCCTGTTGCAGGAAACCCCAAAGCCGGGAGGTTCCCTTCCAGGGGCGTCTCTCAGGGGCCCTAAGGCTTGTCTCCTGTCCTTCTCATATATGGCTCCATGCTGGGACATCGGGAGGCGTGTGGGAAGGGCCTCACTCGAGACCCTCCCTGAAGGCTTCAATGCTTGGAAGGTGAGGTTCAGAGAAGGCACCTGTCCCCAAGCTCGCCGGCAAAGCTGAGTGGACCCCAACAGTCTGCCTGTCCGTGGCAGGATGGCCAGGCACCCCAGGAGGGAAGGGAACCCCTTCTCAGTTCCAGGGCACCAGAGAGAACCAAGGAGAGAAGCCAGCTGGGCTTTGCACCTGTTTCTCATTCACAAAGGTGCTCGCTCAGCTGTTCCATGCTCCTGTGACCCAAGGAACCTGCTTCAAGCCCACAGATGGCCCCACAAGGCAGCAGGTGCCCCTCAGGACACTGTGGTTCCCACTTAGAAATGAGGAATTTGAGACTCAGAAAGACTCCGTGCCTGACCCCGGATCCCACAGGGAGGACCGGCACTCAGACTGTCGGTTTAGGGCCCTTCCCACAGATGGCTTCATTAAATGATTGCCTTTTCCTTTGTCAATAACAACTTTACTATTATTAAAATACAATGTTATTATTCATCAATAACAGTAGCCAATCTATACCGAGTGGCATGAAGTATTCTACATGATCACCTCGCTTGATTCTTTTTTTTTTTTTTAAGATTTTATTAATTTATTTGACAGATCACAAGCAGGCAGAGAGGCAGGAAGAGTGAGCGGGGGGGGGGGGGGGGGGGAGGAAGCAGGCTCCCTGATGAGCTAAGAGCTCGATGCGGGGCTTGATCCCAGGGCCCTGAGATCATGACCTGAGCTGAAGGCAGAGGCTTAACCCACTGAGCCACCCAGGTGCCCACCTCACTTGATTCTTATAACGACCTTGTGGGGAGGTGGCATCTTTACGCACTCATTTACCAGATTTGAAAACGCAACCAGTAAATGCAGGTGACTTTGGGGCTGTGTTAACCAGCGTCCCGTGGGCTTCCCTCGGCAGGGAGGAAGTGACTGGCCACGTCCACGGGTTCCCAAAACACAGGGCTGGCCAGAGGGCCCAGGGAGGACATGCCATGGTGGGCAGCTCTGACATGAGTGGACGACCAGCTCCTGGTCCTCTCCACACACCATTTGCCCTGAGAGAGTAGTCACGCAGACGGGCAAGATGAGTGGGAACGACCAGAGGATTCTCTCTGAGAGAACACAGGGAGACATGCTGCCCAGGCCGGCCCTTGCATCTGCTTAACCCTCATCAGGGTTCAGTGTTGTCCCACTTACCTTGAGGGAATGCTCTCCCCATCACTTCTCCCAGGGGGGGTCGGACTGATAAAACAGGGGGTTCCTCAAGCTTCTTCATTCTATAGGATTCCAGTTCTTTAAATGCTAATGGGAGTGAAGAAAAAAAAAATGGTACCAGCCAAGTAAGAGTGGAAAATGCTTACTTAAATAAAATAGATTCCTTCACTGCAGGACTTCTCAGAGCTTTTACGATGCTCATATACAACTCGACTTTGTGGACAGAGTGGCTCACAGTATGGCCTACTCCCAACAAGCGTCGTAGAGGGGAATGCTTCTTCCCATGGATGTATAAATCAGAAACTGGTTTTTCTTCAGGAGGCACAGACTTATGTACATTTGGCAATCTTTTTTTAGTTTGGGGAAAAATATAGGCGCCTGGGTGGCTCAGTCATTTAATCTTCTGCCTTTGGTTTGGGTCATGATCTCAGGGTCCTGGAATCGAGCCCCGCATCGGCCTCTCTGCTCAGGAGGGAGCCTGCTTCCCCACCCCGCCCTGTGATCTCTCTCACTTCCACTCTCTCTCAAATAAACAAATAAAATCTTAAAAAAATAATTTGGAGAAAGATGTGATAAAAAAATGACTCAATGAAAATACCCAGTTATGTGCATAGGTTCTTCCCCGCCCCCCAGTTGGGATCCTCTTATAGGGTTTGTTGAAACTTTTCTGTGTGTTTTGCGCTGCAAACAGATCTATACCTTGTGAATAGGTTTCCAGCTACGTTATAATTTAATGTCTTACAGGATCCCACAGTACAACAGGCAAATCGCTCGTTTGGGATATACAGACCACTTCTGTTTTTTATTGTCATTATTTTAAATGTTGCTGCAGTAACATCTTTGAGGCTTAACATTTGTATAGATCTCTAACCGTTGGCTTAGGATAATTTCCTAGAAGTGGAACTGCTGAGTCGGGAATACGGGTATTTATTGCCAAAGTGTTCTTTAGAAAGGATGTACCCACTTGCACCCTGCTTGGCAGTGTCCGGATGACCATTTCCTTGCTCCTATGCCAACACTGGGTAGGATTATTCCCTTTTTTTCTTTTTGCCAATTTGTCTTCTTTGATGGCTTGTAAGGGACAGCTTTCCTGGGGACTGGTCACTTGCATTTACTCTTGTGTCGCTTGCTTGGGTTCCTTCCCCAACCTTCTATTGAGAACTCATCTTTGGGGCACCTGATGGCTCCGTTGGTTAAGCGTCGCCTTGGGGCTCAGGTCATGATCCCGGAGTCCCTGGATCAAGTCTCGAAAATGAGCTCCCAAATAAGCTCTCAGATGGGGCTCCCTACTCAGCGGGGAGTCGGCTTTTCCTTCTCCCTCTCCTCCTCCCTCATTCATTCTCCATCCCTCTCTCTCAAATAAATAAATAAATAAAATCTTAAAAAAAAAAAGAGAGAGAGCTAATCTTTTTCTTATTGACTTAGAAAGTTCTTAATAGGTTAAAGATACTCACTTTGTCCTGTGCTCATGGAAAGCATTTTTGATCCTTGCAAATCTGCCCTCCCCCCATGAGAAGATCAGATTCGTTTATGAGATGTGATCTACCAAAAGCCATCTGGTGCATGAGGGACAGGACTGACCAGGACTGGGTGTGTGTGTGTGTGTGTCACACTCCCTGATGGGGGCTCAGTGGGATCCCTCCTCTTCCCTTGTGCTCCCCTCCGCTGGGCCAAATTTCAGCACGCTCTGCCCCCAGCAGCTGACTCTGCCCTGGGCATCCTTCATTTGTCCCCTGATTCCTCCCAGGCCCCTGGAAAGGAAGGGACTTCCCTAGATACGCCTCCTTATCATATAAAGTGTCACAAACCATGGACCAGGTGCCTATGAGAAGCTGCACCCCAGGGGGACCTGAGCTCACCTGAGCGAGCCAAGGAAGTTCCGAGGAGGTGATGTTGATGTGCTGCCCCACAGAAAGACCACGTGAGCCGCAGGTGCAATTTTCAAGTTTCTAGTAGACACTTAAAAGTTAAGATATGGAAACTTTCTATCCCAAACATTACCAGTTCAATATGGCATTCAACTTTTAAAAATATCAACAAGGTATTTTTTCGTTCTTTTGTTTTGGGAAAACTTCAGCACCTACTTTGGCCTGGCCACACTGCACGTGTTCAGTGGCCTTGGTGTGGGAGGGGTCCCTGCACGGGGCACGGCAGGTGTAGGAGGGCTCTGGCAGGTGTAGGAGGACACTATCGTGGGAGGGGAAGAGAGACCAGTCCTGGAGGAGGAAGCCCCATGAGAGGGAGCTGGAGGGGAGTCAGGAGAGAAAATGGCTTTGGGAGAGGGCGGTGGCTGGATTCACCTGCTCAGGCTGATGGATGGACAGGGTGGGGTCTCTGGGGAGAGCAGGGGCCTCTGAGATGTTTCAGATTTTTGGCTGGAGCCAGAGTATAGGAGAAGCCATTTGCCCAAGGAGAGAAGATTCTTGGGGGGCGTGATAAATGATGTTTCCAGCCTGATGAGTTTAAGGGACACCCGAATGACCACACCCCGTAGCACACTGGATATGCGCAGAGAAGAACTGGAATTCTGAGACTGGGCCAGAGCTGCTGATCTAGCGGGGGAGGTACTGACGCCCAAGATGCAGGGGCATAGGGAGTATTTAACCCAGACTCTGCCTACCACAGGTCCATCCTTTTTGTTCCCTAAAGGCTTTCTGGAAGAACTACTGAGCAAGCTTCTGGGGTCACTCTCCCAGGCGAGCTTATGAAATAAGACAAGGGACTCTCCGCTGAAAGGCAGGGGAAGGACCAGAGGCTGGGCTAAGATGCCGATTCCCAGGCAATGCCCCCACCTCATTCAGATCTGCCCCTTCTGGATGGGGCCTGGGCATCTGGGTCATCGCTACGCTCGGGCAGGTGATTCAGGAAGGCACCTCCCCTGGGCTACCGCAGGTGAGCGAGATGACTTGATTGAATGGTTGTCGTATTCAAAAGCAACGGGTTCGTGGCAGAAAACAGTCTATATAAAATACAGGTGAATTTGTGGAATCGGTAGTGATGACGGTGGCACAACCTAGCCAATATCCTGAAACCACGGAACTGCACATCTGGGACGGTAGATTTCATGTTATGTGAGTCACATCCCATTCTTTTTAATGCAAGGAAAAAGGCAAATGAAGCCGGAAAGTAAAGGGACTTGTAATCCCACCGACACTGGTAACAGAGGATGGAAGCCCTGCAGGGAGAACCTTCCGCTGCTCTTCGCAGGTGTATGTAATTCATCCAAGTACTTTATACACTCTGGTTTATAACCGTCGGGGAGCTGCTCCTGAGGGTTCAGTGGTTCATGCTCTCCCTGTCTACCCTCCCCCTCCTTAGTGACCTTATCCTGCCATGTGGTTTTCCATTCTGTCTCTACGAGGAGGACTCCCCAGGGGATCCCTGCAGCCTCTGTGACCCTAAACTCCAGGCGTCCGAATCCCGTTTCCTGGGCACTTCGTCCAACACGGTTTCATACTTCCGACGACCAGCGCTGGACTCCTGCTCTTGCCGCATGCACACCCGTCCACTCCCCACCCGAGTGATGGACACCCATTCTAACAGCGTCTAACCACTTCTCTCCGTGTCCTCGCCTATGTCGCCAGACCAGGTCACCAGCACCCTCCTGTGGGTCCTGATTCTGTCCATTTCTGCCGAGAATCAGGGCTGGGAGCTGCAGCCAAGAGATCCAGTTAAACACCAACAGATGTGGAGTCTGACTTACCTCCAACCTCTCCCTGGCTTTCCAAGCCCCACCTTGCTGTGCCCCTATAAGGCCACATAAGGGCTGCTGGGCTCCGGGGCAGGGCCGGGGCAGTGCTCACCCTTCTCCAGATCATTCCCCACTATATTCCCTGACGAATGGCTGGCACGGATATGTTTATCCGAAGGCTTCCTAGGGCCTGGGGCTCCCCCCAGGCTGGGCGGTGTAGGGAGGGGAATCGGGAATGGGCCATGTTTGGAGGCAGGAGGGCGGTATCTGGAATTTGAGAGGCCCTCCTGGTTCCTCTGGGTACCCCAGGCCCTTTGAAGTCTGAAGACTGTGCTAACGTGGGGAGAAAAAGAAACCCTGCCCACCACCCCATTCTTGCCTCTTCCTCCTGGGCTCTGTCCACCCCGAGGCCCCAGCCCCCTCCTTCTCATCAGTGAGGTTTGCTGAGTGACCATTGCAAGTCAGGTGCCTTCTAGGTGTTAGAGATACAACTACAAGTAAGACAAGAACGCCGCCCTCAGGGGATTCACCCTCCAGGGGAGGGGACACACGAAAAATAAACACAAACAACAAAACAGACCTTTAGTCTGTGGTGGCTGCGAAGGAGAAAAAGCTAAAGCTTTTCGGGACAAGAGAGGTCCCAGCATAAGGACATTGTAGATGCTGACGGCCGGGGGAGGCCATGCGGACGCTCTCTTGCCTCTGTTCATCCAGGTGGACCCCGGCCCCGAGGGCCCCTCCACAGGAAGGGACACCCCGGCTCCCGCATGGAGACCAGAGAAGCAGAGAAAACCGATCTACCCCGGTCACCCCTGTACTTAAAGCCCAGAGGCCCAGCTCCTTGGGGACAGGGGCAGGCCGGTCCCCACTGGCCCTGGCCCTTCTCTTGGGTTTTAGATCATACCCAGCCCGCGCCTGCGGCCCTGTGCTCTGAGAGGAGTTCTCCCTCGGGTTCGGGCCTCTGCTCCTGCAGGTTTTCGTGGCCCGGAACATGGTTCCAACCACCCCCCCTCCCTCCCCGGGCTTGGAGGTCACCTTCCCCCCACGCCGCGGTAGGTATCCCCCAGCAGACATGTGACATCCTGCCGCGCAGTGATCCCCCTACACCCTCGCCCCGGGGCCGCGCCTGTCCCATTCACCCGCGGGTCCCCGGCGCCCCACAAATCCGCGTCGAATGAATGAGTCTCGCCGCGCAGAGACTTGGCCCCATTCACGTCAGATCTTCCGGGCCCTCCCCCGCCCCGCGGAGCCGCGGGGGGCCGGGCGGGGGTGGGGGAGGGTGACCGCCCCCTCCCGCCGCGGGCCCGGGCGAGGCCGGGGGCGCCCCTCCGCCGGCCGGCTCGGTGCCCGCGGGGCTGCCGTGCGGCGGGGCGCAGGCCCGGCCGGGCGGGTGCGGGGCGGGAGGTGGCGCCGGGCGCTGAGTGGCGGCTCCGGGTCCACCCCTGGCGCGCCGGTGCGAGCGGGAGGCGGGAGGCGGGAGGCGGGGAGCGCAGGGGCGGCGGCGAGAGGGAGCGCAGCAGCGAGCATGTGCCGCGGAGCCCAGTAACCAGGGACGACCGCGGCCACCCCGCGGCCGCGTCGGCGCCCAGCCCAGCGCAGCTCCGCGCCGCGGCGCCCGGAGAGGGCGGCGGCCGGACGGCCCCGGCCTGCGAGCGGCCGCCCCGCGCCCCCGGCCCCGCGCCGCGCCCAGGGGGGCCGAGGCGCCGCCAGCCGCGCAGCGCCGCGCGCCGGAGCCCCGCGCCCGGGCCGCGCGGGCCCGGCGGAGACAAAGGCGCGGCCCCGGCCCGGCTCCGGCTCCGGCTCGGCTCCGGCCCGCCGGCCCTCCGCGCGCCCCGCCCGCCGCCCGCCCCGGCCCCGCGCCTGCCGAGCCGCTCCCGCTGGGCGCCCCGACGGGGTCCGGCCGGGGGCGGGGGGCCGTGGCCGCCGAGGATGGGGAAATCCAACAGCAAGTTGAAGCCCGAAGTTGTGGAGGAGCTGACCAGGAAGACCTACTGTGAGTGCGCGCGCCGGGACCCCAGCCCCGCGCTCCGCGGCGCTGCCTCCGCCCCCTCGCGCCCCTCCCCCACGCCCGGGCCCCCCCACCCCCACTCCCCGGACCCCGCATCCCTCCTCGGGGCGCGCCCGCCGCACCCCTCCCTCGGCCAGTCCCCGCCCAGCCTCCGCGCCGGCCCCTCCGCGGCCCCCCGGCCGCGCCCCCGGCCCCACACCTGGCCCTATTGTTCTAGGGCACCCCTCCCCACCCCCACGCCCGGGACGGGTGCCGCCTGTCGGCGGGCGCGGGGCCACCCCCGGGCCGGGAGGACCGGCCCCAGCCCCCTACCCCCACCCCCGCGGGCCCCTTCTCTGCAGAGCTGTCCGAAAGAGCCGGGGTGTGCCGGGGCGAGGGGCGGTGGTCGGGGAGGGGGCTCCGGGTGGCGCGGTGGCTGGGGCTGTGCGGAGCAGACTGGCACGAGCGCAGCGGGGTGGGTGATTCATGCATCACGATGCCGCTGCTGTTGCCGCTGCTGCTGCTGCTGCGAGGTTGGCCTGTCGCCCCCTCCCTGGCCCGGATTGTGTGCGTTGGGGTGGGAGGGGGGCGAGATTTGCCAGAGAGCTCGAGGCGGCGGCGGCGCGGGGTCCTGGGCGCCCTGTGGGCTGCAGATTTACAGGGCGGATTCTCCCGTGGCTCTGATCTCACCTCCCCTTTTCGAGCTCTATCTGCCACACTGGAAAATGCGTTGATGGGGGTGGGGTGGGGGGGAGTGGGGGGTAATCTGGGCCATCTCAACAGATCACCATCGGGGGGACCCCCTAAGAGGAGGGTCTGGGCATTTAGGACTTCTCCAGAGCTGGCCAAGTGTGTCTTTCCACTTGGCCCAACTTCACAACTGTCCTGTACCCTAGCATCTCTGGTTTCTCTATGAAGGACTTCTCCCTTCCCTGCACCTTCTTAGGGGGACACCCCAGCTTGCCAGGAGTTCACAGCACCAGCTCCTGACCACATGCTCTTATTTTGCGGGGGGACCGGGAGGAGGACAGCTGCATGGTTTGGAAGGGCTCCTCCCTGAGTGTCTGACTTGGACGGGGGGCACCCGCCCTGGGTGTGGGTTGGAGTTCAGGCCCCATACCTGGCAGCCACAGGGGCCCAGCCCCTCTGCACTCTTCCCCCAGGAAGGAGATGGACTGCCAGCCTCCTGCGTGGATGGAAGCCTGGGAGGCAGCTTCTGGTGGTGCATTGCACAACCTCTGTCCCCCCTCCCCCCCCATCGGTCTTCTGGGCACGTTTGCAGGTCTGGCCAAGCCCACGCTTCGGCACCCTGCCCCTCGCCCCCATGTGCTTAGAACAAAGGGGGCTTTCCTGAGTGGGCGCTAATCTGCTAGGAGGTACTGGTCCTTCTCCAGTGGCATTCTCCAGCGAGGAGCTCACATCCCTGTAGCTGCTCCCTCAAGCGCAGAAGCTCCAAGGACTGGGACTCTGTCCTTCCTGCTCTTACCCTCTTTCCTGGGAGGTGGGGGAGGAGGACAAGGTGGGGGAGGCAGGAGGTGGCCCCGTTTGGCTGCCGTTCTGTGAGATTAGCTGGGTGTTCCCTCGGGCTCTGTCCAGATGTGGGCCGTGGCTGTCCGTTCGCAGGCTGGCTGCAGGAGGGACTTCCCAGGCTCCTGGGCCCAGGGAGGCAGAGGGCACCACGGGCTTTGACAGGAGGGGTGGGCTTGGGTTGCACAGGGTGTCCCCACGCATGAAGCCAGGTTGCCCGCTTCCTGAGCATGTCCCTTGCCAAGCTCTGCATCATCAGCTCATAGACTCACCTTACACATGGTGGGCACTGCTACCAACTGCATTTGCAGATAAGGAAACTAACACTCAGAGGTGAAGTCGTGTGCCCGAGATCCACAGCCAGTCACCAGGCAAGTGTTGGGACTCAAACTCTGGTCTGTCTCCAAAGTTATGCCCCTGAAAGAGCTCGGAACTCAGGTGGAGAAGTTAGGAGAGGCTTTTCTTCTGTGGGTCCCTCTCTGATTCTAAATGGGAAGGGGTGGGGGGCGGTCATTTTTGCCCCCCCCCCCCCCGCCCCCGGCACATCTGTCAGCCTTGGGAGAAGGTGAGTCAACAGGGCTTTGGTAGGAAGGGGTCTGGCGGTGCTGAGCCAGCCTGGGCTATTTTTAAAGGCCTTTGGAGACCTGGAACAGTTTTGATCAGAGAGTTAGCTGAGTACTTTCCTCCATAGAACCTTATTAGGTATGGGCTGGGGGAGGCGGCAGGGGGATTCATCGGCTTCCCGTCTGTCTCCCTTGCTGCTGCTTGGCTCTGTTGGTACTTAGTAGGTCCACAAATATTTGCTGATGGAAAGACTCCCGGCAGGAAAAGTAGAGAATGCCTCCAGCTTGTCCTAAGGCCCCCGGATGGGCTTCCTTCTGATGGGGCCTGGGGCCATCTGCTCTGTGTTCTGGGGGTTCTGTGTGAAGAGAGGCGCACTCAGCAGGGGCCGTCGGCGTCTCCGGGAGAGCTTGTTAAGTTTCAAGTGCATGGCTGGCTTTGCGCTCAGATTTCTCAGGCCTCAGGCCTCAGGTCTGGGCTGAGTCCAGGGCCTTGCGTCCTTGGCAGGTGTTTGTCGCGCAGATCCTGGTTCCCAGGAGCCCCATCCAAAGACCCACACTGGTTTCCTGGGGTGCTAGGCCACCTCGGGAGAGCACAGCTGGCGGCAGCGCCCAGAGGGGAGTCCAGATGTTCACCTGGGTCATTGCTGGCTGCCGCCCCTCTCCAGCTCCGTGGGAAAGACTGTCCCGGTGGTGTGTGTTTGCGTCTGTGCGTGCGTGCGTGGGGGCGCAGGAGAAGGTCTCAGACACATCTGGTCGAAGCCTAGCGAAAACCTCCCGTCTTTCAGGCTGAACACTGCAGAGGAGATGTTTTTTCCTCCTCTGCAGATAAGATTTTGTAAATCGTCGTGTCCCATCATACCATCCTCACCCTTCCTGGCACAGCTCACATCCAGGAGCAGCAGGGGCTTCGAGACTGCGGGGGAGGGGGGGGCGGCCCTGTCCAGCCATTACTCGGAGAACAGGAGTCCCTGTGGCCGGCAGTGCAGTTTCTCAGACGCCTGGTCCGGTGTCTTCCAGCTTGTTGGTGAAGCTGTTCTCAACCCTGTGTGCCCAGGCTGTGGGACAGGCCAGCCCCTCCCCGAGGTGACCCTCGGTTTCGTCATCTGCGAAATGGGTATGCTCGCGGTACTTGGCTCCCAGGGCAATTTCCTTATAGCCCAATATGTAGCCTTTCGCAAAGGGTCCTCCTTGAGGCGCGACAAACACTTGTCAAGGACGTAAGGGTGCATGTGAACAGTTGTCACTCGTGTCACTTTGACGACACGACTCAGCTTCATCTTGAATTGATTGTAAACACATCTTGCCATCAAAGCTCGTCTCTCTGCACAGGAATCTTCCCACAGCCCCGGACTTTATGCCTGGCCCACAGGAGGCAGAGAAAAGTGGGAAACTTGGTGTGCCTGAATCCTAGCAGGTTCTTGTTTTACCTGGTCTGCCCTCACCCGCCAGTCATCAAAGGCTCACTCGGGGTTGGGCGCAGACCCTGAAAAGGGAAGGGGAGGCATGTAACTCTTGCCTCCAGAGGGAAACCAGCCAGATGGTCCCAGAAACCAAGCTTAAGCCGTCTGCTGCGGTCTGAGCTGCGTTGGTTTTCAGGCCTCTGGGCTCCAGCCAGGCAGCCCCAACAAGCAGATACCACCACCCTACCTCCCTTCCTTAGCCTCTCCCCCTGGGGCTCCTGGCACTCTTCAGGGACCTCCTCCGTCCAGGACTCGGAGGAGGTCGCCTGCTTCTTGTCGCTCTTGGTCAGCCCAGGCTCTGCCTTGACCTTGCTTGCCAACCTTGAATCTCTGCAGCCTTATTCCTGATGCCCAGGAGGGTGCCCGGCATGCAGCAGCTTGTGGAGGGGAGACACAGCCAGAGGGGAGGTCCAGGCAGCCGGCCCCTAATGCTTCTGCCCTCGCAGAGCTGAGAAGGGGACCCCCGTTTGCCTTCAGGAGTCTGGGGTTAAGAGATGCTGAGTGTCGCCCGTTGGGCTCTTGTGACTCTCTGGCTTGGGCTGGTCACATGAGGGTCCCTTCCTGTAAGAGAAGGAATATTCTCCGATGATCACTCCCCTCCCCGCGGGGCTGCTTAGCCAAAGGGGGCAAGACATGGCCGCGGGGGGAAGCTGTAGCTGGTACCCATCTGGGGACAAATGAGTCAGGCTGTGAAGGGCCCCACAGCCAGGCAAGGAATAAGCCACCCAGGAGAGGGAAGGCCCAGAGGGAGGAAGGCGGTTTCTGTAATTCTATGTATCCTGGGCACAAGGGGGTGAGACCAGGGAGGCCCGCTCCCTCTCTCCACTGGAGGTAAGAGAAAGCAGCAAGAGGAACTGAGGTTAGGGCGTTACGCTGTGGGCGGTGGGAGGGGTGGGTGCATCTGGGCAGGAAACATCCACGTCTGCTCTTAGGAAAGAACTCAGTATCCTGGAGAAGGGGGCTGGGTCCTCAGTCAGGCTCTGTGACCTTGGGCAAGTCACTTACCCTCTCTGAGCACCGGCTCATTCATCGACAGCAGCTTCCCAGGTGACTCTGGGGGTCCAAGTGGGAGGATGCTTGAAGGTCCCAACTCTGGGCCAGAAAGGGAAGAGGGGTGGTTTGGCAGCAGGATCTCAGGGAGGATAGTCGGCTTCCGGGGCCAGATGGGCTGGCGTTCTGGCTCTTTCCTTGGGCAAAGCCCTTGTCACAGATCTTTACTTCCCTCCTGTGGAAGACGGGCAGCCCAGACCCCCAGAGTTGGCTTTGGGAGTATGTGAAGGGTTTAGTACGGTTCCTGGTTCTGGATGGAGGGCGACCCTTTAGACTTCTGGTGGCTTTGCTCCTAGGATCCTCTGTCTCCTAGAGCGGGGAGAGCTGAGTGGGTCTGCAGCCTGCCCTTTTGTGCCAAGAGACGCAGAGAGGCCAGAGGTGGGGCAGGAACTTGGGGGGAGTCACAGAGCATTGCCTTCTCCTCACACCTGTTCTGTCTCCTTCCGTCTCCAGCATTATACTGCCTCACCCCGGAGATGCTGGCCGTATGAGGGGAAAGCCCATTTTCTGGCCACCCAGCTCCCTCTCCTCCCAAGGCCAGACCTCCGCCCCTCTGGGCAGATCGTGGGGCGTGGGGCAGTGCAGCTGGAGCTGGGCCCGGCTCACAGCGCTCTGCACCCAGGGCCCTGAAGGCCATGGAAGGGATCTGCCCATTTTCTGAGTTGGGCGGGGGGCCGTGGAAGGAGAAAGTTAGATGTGGGTGTGGAGAGTGTTCTTATCTGCAGTCCAAGAATGGATCGGAGGAGAGGGTGCTCAGGAGGGCCGGGGGAGGTCAGGGTGAGGAACTGGGTGTCCGTGGGCAGGACCACAGATTCTGCGTATGTTTAGCAAGAAGATCCTGGGGAACTCATTATGTAGGCTTCATTACCTTATACATTTGGGATTTTATACTTCTTACTTTCTTTTTTAAACCTGACAATTGTGAATGTTTGCTCACATCCTGAACTATTCTTTCAAAACGTGACTTTTAAGGGGTGCCTGGGGGGCTCAGTCGGTTAAGCGTCCGACTCTCGATCTCAGCTCAGGTCTTGATCCCAGGGTCGTGCGTTAGAGCCCTCGGTTGGGCTCCATGTCAGGCATGGATTCTACTTAAAAAAAAAAAAGAAAGAAAGAAAGAAAGAAAGAAAGAAAGAAAGAAAGAAAAAAAAAGTTTAAAGCATGATTAAAAAAATAAAAAGCGTGATTTTTTTAATGGTGCATCACATGAATGCAGTGTTTTATTTGATCCCCTGTCATTGGACAGTTAGGTTCCTTCCTTCCTTCCCTCTTCCTTCTCCTCCTACTCCTCCTCCTTCTTTTTGCCAATATCAATAGTGCTGTGACAAACATTTTTCTACTCAATCTTTGTAGGAACATCTTTGCAATAAATTTTTGCATGTAGCTCTTCTTGAAGATACATTCCCTAAGGGGCACCGGGGTGGTTCAGTCATTAAGTGTCTGCCTTTGGCTCAGGTCCTAATCCCAGGGTCCTGGGATCCAGCCCCGCATTGGGCTCCCTGCTCAGCAGGAAGCCTGCTTCTCTGTCTCCCACTCCCCCTGATTGTGTTCCCTCTCTCGCTGTGCTTCTGTTAAAAAAAAAAAAAAATTCCCCAAAATGAAACTGCAGAGTTAAAGCCTGGGGATGTCTTAAAAGGCTTTTGATAGAAAATTTGTTAAATCGCTTTCCAAAAAGTATGTTCCCATTTCCGTTCTTAGCAAATGTGGATGAGAGGGTGCCTGTTTCCCTGCAATCTTGCCAGCACTGAGTCTTACTGCTTTTCTTGATCACTGCTGATTTTGTGGGGAAGAAAAGAGTAGCTCACTCTTTGTTTCCTTTTTTTCAAAAGATTTTATTTATTTGACAGATAGAGATCACAATTAGTCAGAGAGGCAGGCAGAAAGAGAGGAAAGGAAGCAGGCTCCCTGCTGAGCAGAGTCCCTGATGCAGGGCTCGATCCCAGAACTCTGGGATCATGACCTAAGCCAAAGGCAGAGGCTTTAACCCACTGAGCCACCGAGGCGACCCTACTCTTTCAGTGTTCATTCCTTTGATTACTATTAAATAGGATCCTAGGACCTTTGAGCTAGAGGAGGTGCCTTTATTTTACAAATGGAAGAACCAAGTACTAGAGAGACGAAGTGTTCCTCCCAAGGTTATAAGGCAGATAGCAGGCAGAAACCCAGGAGTACTGCCTCTAAATGTTGGGGTGTCCCCCACTGTGCCATGATAGTTGGTTGTTGGGGTTGAGACAAGGGTGTCTTGCTGTTTTCTGATTTGGTTCATCTTGTCCTAAATATCTCTTCCTCTCAGGCAAGGAAAAAACCAGTATCAATTAAAAAGAGCATCCTTCTTACTGGATGTAACACTCCGCATGTCCGGGGTGTGGTCTGTTTACCAGGGCAGAGAACGTCATAAATTAATGTGCCAAGTTTCCAGGTAACTTGAAATTGGGGTCAGATTCCCAGCCGAGGGCAGGACTGCAGAGTGTTGAGAGCTTGTGGGATAGCTTGCTGTCTTCGGGCTGCGACTCTGCCCAGCCCCTTACGCCTCTGAGTCCTGGGTGTCCTGTGTGCGAGGTGGGGATGGACCACAGTGCTTTTCCCAACAGGCAGACAGGCGAGTAGTAAGTGCTCAGTAAAGACTCCCATAAGAAAGAGGCTGCTTAGCTCTTGGTGTCAGGGGACAGGGGTCCTTGGCCACCTCCCCACCCCATGGTGGCCTCTGTATTTGGCACAGGTGTCCGTGGCAGGATCCTTCTGCACTGGGCTCCTGGCTCACTGAGTGGTGGAATTTAGGTCCCTGTTTGGAGGTGGCCTGGGAGGGCCAAAGGAGACTAATAATTTATTCACATCCTAGGAATAAGCCAGTACAAAATACATTTTTTTAAAAAAATTCACTTGGTGCTAAAAGTCCCGAGCCCTTCCCCAGGTCCCTCCCACCCCCGTCCCCAATCCCACACATCTGTGCTCTTTGCCGGGCAGCCCCGGGGTTGGACTCAGCTTGTCTGGGCCTCCTGCAAGAGCCCGAGCAGTGGGTCATCAGCCCTGAGGGCGAAGGTGAGGGGGCGCCGCTGGTAGTAGTCCGGATCACACTCCAGGTTCTCGATCACATTCGCTAACAGATGAGCCCGCTCCACGCCTGTGCCGGGGGCCTCGAAGCCCAGGGCCGTGAAGTGCACGTGCAGATGGTAGTAGGAAGGCAGGTAATGCAGGTACACGCGGAGCTGGTCCCCCTTCACCTGGTAGCGCTGCAGGATGGCCTCCTGGCCCTCCCGGAGGATATTCCTGAGCAGCGGCAGGTGCTCTGGAGTGAGGTCCCGAAGCGATCGGATGCTGCGGCGATGGCAAATGGCGATCAGGTACAGGTCATCAAGCTGCTGTTGGTTCCACTTGAGATCGGGGATGAGGACAAAGCCATCAGAGGGATGTGGGCTTCATTCCCAGAACCCTCACAGCCTGGACAGTGTCGGTGGAGTCCCCAGTGCCCCTGCGACTCAGTTTCCCTTTCTGTATGACATTCTGATGGCCAGCTGGTGAGAAGTCTGGGGGGCGGCCACACTGGGGCTCCAGGGACTGAGCGAGCCGGCTTTGGTGTCCGCTGCCTTGGGATCATGAGCTGTCTCACCTGCAGGTACAGTTCTTAGTTTCCTCTGCCTCGGTTTCCTCATCTGCAAATTGGGGCTGTTGTGGGTGAGGTTAGGGATCACTGAGACGGGGATTTGGTGGCTCATCCGTCATGAAGGCGAATCCGCAATCAACACCGTGGATCAGAGGCCCGCCCCGCTGCACGTTCATGTCAGCCAGACCCGGCTCAGGGTTCCACGCGCCGATCGCCAGCTCCTGCCGGGAATCGTGGGTGGTCCTCGCTTACAGAGGAGAAACTGAGGCTCACGAGGGATCAGGGTGGGCCCAAGGCCGCCCGTCCGGTGAGCGACACCGCTGGCGTTTGATCCTGGGCCGAGCGGGGGTCCTTGGGCGTGGGGGGTGCCGAGAAGCTGCCTCGGAGGTGTGCAGGCGATCGTGAGCCAGCGTGGGTGCCTGGTGTGGGTGTGTGGTGGGGCGGGGGCCGCGGATCACGTGTGCGAGCCCCGGTTCGCGGGGGCGGGCTCCGGGCGTGAGTGACGGGGTCACGGCGTGTGTCGGGAGTGGGCGAGCCGGCGTGTCTGTGCCCGCGCGTGCGCGCGCGCGCTGCTGGGTGTGCGGGCAGCTCTGCGCAGGTTGTAGACGCAGATGCTCCTGGGGGGCGGGGGGCGCTGGGACGGGAGGAGGGGTGCGCTGTGGGGGGAGGAGGCAGAGACAGGCCCGGGGACCTGAATCAGAAGACGATGGTGCAGTTGCCTGCTCGGGGACCAGGAGACTGGGCTGCGGCTGTCCACCCTTCCCCCCTCACCGCGGACCTCTGTGGGAGCCCTTCCGTCCCGTCCCGGGGCAGGGGGAGAGCTGGGGAGAAGGAACAAAAGTGACAGCCCCCACTTACCAAGGGAGTATACTGGGCGGTGAATACTGAGTACAGATACACCAGCCTCTGGTCTCGCCACAACCCTGGGAGTAGCGACGACTGTGCCCATTTTATAGGTGAAGAAAAAGAGGCCCCAGCAGATTGAGAGACGTGCGCATGGCTTCCCACACAGTCCGCGGCCACGTTGGGGCTCAGGCTCAAATCTTTTGTCTGCCAAAACCTTGCCCTTCCCTCTGTGTGCCTGCCTCCTACAATCTCTGTGAACCTTATAACCTTAGAGCTGCTGAGTAAGGTAGTGAGCACCCCATCAATGGAGGCACTCAAGCAGCTGCTGGATATCACATACTGGCGGGGCGTCCCAGATTCCTGGGCTGGAAGTGAGGTTGGACAGTGGGTAGGATCCTTCCAAGCTTCATAGCTTTACAGGTGGCCCTAGTGGTTCTAGATGTTTTGGCTCCTGCTAGGGATTTGGGGGCAGCCTCGGCCTTGGCTTCCTCTGGGTGTAGGTAGAACTGAGACCTGCAGGAAGGCAGCAGGACGATGGTCTTGAGAAGTCCAGGGGGCAACGGGGGGCTGCCCTGCCTCGGCCTCTTAGGCTTTCTCAGCCTCTGCCCATTCCGGGGAGGCTCCGATGCTCGTGGGGTGGCCAGCGCTGTGCTAACCTCACAGGGTCCTCCCAGCCTGGGAGCTCAGAGGCGGTGTGTCCCACTGTCCAGGGCTGGCACCATCCCTGCTGCTGAGGAGCCCGCAGGCTGGAGCTGAGAAGCAGGAGGCAGCCCAAGGATAAGGTCTTGGAGACCAACAGTATACGCCTGGAGCGCCCCCAGCCTTACTGCCCTGCCAGTGCCTGGTATGGCCAGGGTGCCTTGAGAAACATCTCTTGGACAAAGCAGGAGACCACAGGTGCAGTGCAAGGCTCAGGGACCCAGTAACAGAGGGGTCCTCAGGGCCCGGAGGCCTGGTAGCAGTCTTGAAGGTTGGGACATGTGTAGTGGGAAGTTTTTTTTTTTTTCTGCAGTGCCCGACCTGGAGTCACGAATAGGGCAGGACTGCGAACACCTCTGTAGAAGGCTCTGGGTTTCCCAAAGTGTTTGTCTGTGTGTTGCCTTGTTTTGGTCCTCTGCTGACCAGGGTGGGACGTGCTTGTGCTCCCGACCTGCCATCAGATGGGGTGGGCCGGGAGGGGACGGATCTCCAGGTTGGAGTCTGGGGTCCTGGTTCCAGCCCCACTTGCTATGGCTTTTAGCTGCCCCCTCAGGGTCTCAGTTTCTCTGATGTCCCTCTGTCTATGTGATGGGGTGTCACCTTTTCTTAGCTTGAGGGTATCCTGATGGGGCCACCCAGGGGGCAGTGCTCCCCAACTGGTGAGTCTGTGTTGGGGGTGCCCGGGAAGGGGGGCAGGGCAGCTGCAGGCTCTGGCACGCCTGGTCTCCTAGGGTGGCACCAGGAAGCTGATGGGGCGTCCAGGCCACCGTGCTCCAGATTCCCTGGCAGGGGAGAAGGAAGAGGGCGGGAGGAATGTGGCTTTGAGGAATGTTTAACCCAAAGCAGAAATAGCACTCCACTTTTTTTTTATTTTAGGCTTGGGTTTTTAGATAGGAAGTGGGCTCCCTCTCTCTCCCTCTCTCTCTCTCCCCAGCCTCCCCTGGCTCCCCCACTGCTCTGGCCTTTTGGGGACAGAAGGTGGCCTCTCCCCCCCCCCCCCCCCCAAAAATAAGAAGCTGCTGTGGGAACCAGGAAAGCCCTGGATTTGGTGGTAGGCGGAGCTGGGTTCAGATCCCCCGGTCTCCACCTCCCAGCCCTGGGGCTGCTTCCCACCCTGACAGTCTCTGCTCTGTCTTCCGTCGTCGAACTGGAGAGGGGCCAGTCTGGAGAGGGGCCAGTGACGCGAGTGGAGAGGGCTCGTCTGTGGAGCCGTGTCAGACGCTCCTGCTCAGGTAGCAGCCAGGCCTGGGTGCGAAGCCCAGCTCCTCTCCTGAGCTCCGGGAACTTGACCAAGTTCTTCCCCCAGCCTCCTTACTTTACCTGTACAACGGGCAGACAGCGGTAATCTCCCTACCTGCCGGCCTACCCAGATTGTGGCCGGAATGAGTGTGAAAATATTGGCCAGAGGGACTGGCCGGTCCCAAGCTCCTGCATCCCTCCTCGGAGCCCCGGTGGCCTCCTGCAGGCTGGCTGCCGGGTTGAATGAGAGTCCGAGCGCTGGGCAAGGGGCAGCTCGGAGGCTCTCTTCACCTGATCCCCCTGCCCCCCGCTTCTGCCAGCATCTCTGTGGCTTCTCCGAGGGAGATGCCCAGGAACTGGGCAGTGGCCTCCCCAGACCGGGTGGCAAGGACACGTTCAGCTTGTCCCCTTCTCATTCAGCTGTGAGCACCCTGAAGACAGACTCGTCTCATTGTGGGGGTCACCGCTGTTCCCCCGGCTCGTAGAACAGAGCCTGGCGCGTAGCTGTTGGAACCAACGAGCAGCTACGGAAAGGAAGAAACTAACAAGAGAGCAGAGCTTCTTATCCGTCTCCGGTCTGCACTTTCTGTTCCTGTCTGTCCCCCCTCCTACGTCCTGGGCCCGGGCTGGGGGGCCTGCTCTGTCTAGGGGGTGGTCCTGAGAACCCAGGCACAGGGAGGCTGGGCCCCGGCAAGGAAGGGTCTGGGCCCTTCCCACCTCCCCGGAGGCTGGGGACACGAGGAGGGGTCCAGCCAACCAGCATGGCCCCTCCTCCTTCCAGCCCCCCCCCCCCCCCCCCCCCCCCCCCCCGCTGCTCCTGTCTCTTTGTAGGAACCAAGAGATTCCTGTTCAAAGGCAGGAGATGGGCTATTTTTGGCACTGTGGGGGAAAAAGCGAATGCTTCCCTTCTGTTCAAAAGTATACGGTGTGTGTGCTGGGCAGACAAGGCGCTCGACAGGGCTCAAAGCCCTTGCTGCCTGGGCTTCCGCCCACCTTCCCCTCCTCACCCCCCTGGCCCCCAGAGTCCGGCCCCCCGTCCCGGGCTCAGCAGCCCACACGGTCCCGGTGGGTGATTATTATTTCCAGACTGCCTGTGATGAGGCCCTTACTGGGCCTGAGCAGAGCATGATCTTATTTAAAACTAATAGCAGCCCACGAAATAAAGGAGAGGAACCTGCTAGTCCCTTTTACCTTGATGTGTGTTTCCTTGGCCCAGGCCCGGCGCAGCTGGGGGTGGTTGTGAGAAGGAGGCCCAGCCGGCTGGGGGAGAAGGGCTGGAGGCCCCGGGTGCCCGTGTCGGGTGACTTCGGCCAAGGGTATCCCTGGGCGGCCTTGCCACTCTTTACTTAGAGATGCGGAGAGTCTTTGTGGATCCACTGCCCCATGCCAGGTCCTGTGAGTGCCAGGATTTCTGGATGGATGGATTTCTGGCCTTCCTGGCATTTGCAGTTTGGTGGGGCGACGGCTAGGAGGCTAGGATAAGCATCAAGGCAGGGCATTCCACAATGCTGCAGGAGGCTACCGGGTCCGAGGTGCATCTGGGAGGGCTTTCCGGAAGAGGTGATGTTTCGGTTGAAACCTGAGGGTAGGGTTGCCAGCCATAATCAACAGTTATTCATTATTGATCTGAAATCCAGATTTAACCAGGCATCCTGTATCTTTATGTGCTAAATCTGATGACCCTACCTGGAGCTGAGGAGGCACAAAGAGGTTTTGGGGGGGTAATTTGTGGGGGGTGCTGGAAGTGTTTTAGGCAGAAGGAGCGGCATGTTCCAGGTCTGGAGGCATCTAGGACGTAGGTGACGTAGGGACTGAGGACGCAGGGAAGGCGCACTGGCTGCGATGGAGAGGAGACACCTGGTAAGGAGGAGGAACAGTAAATTAGCCCCGGGAAGGGGCTGTCCCTCAGTAGGGTGGGGGCCCACGGGAGGGAGCCCTGCTGGGGGCCAGTCTTGGGAACCAGGTGAGCCATGTGAAGCCCCACGGACCCTAGGGGAGTTGGGTGTCCACCCTGACCAGAGGAGGCCCCGTCAAGGGGTCACAGCCTCCATCTGGCCTCCGATGGGTTCCGGCAGGGCTGAATGGTGTGCGGCTGTACCTCTCTGTGACGCGTTACTGCTTGGAGCCCCAGTGCTAGGGTCCTCCTGCTGCCCAGGACCAGGATAAGGACCAGGACAAATCACTTCCATGCAGAGGCCAGATCGGAGTCACCCTCTGTTCTCAGTTCTTAAAGGGCCAGAGCCCGCAGTGCTGCTGGCCACCCAGGGTGCCTCGGGCTCCAGAACCCACTCAGCATCCCCCTAGGGACACTGTGGGGAGCAGGGCCACCCTCGTGGGCCTCAGGTGCAGGCGTCACTGCCTGCCGCTGGCTGGTCACTCTCAGTGGGGACCTTGCCACATCTTGGGCAGGAAGGGGAGGGAGGAGTGCTGGCGGTGGAGGTGGGGCGGGGTCCTGCTGACCCCGTGCCTGCCCAGTTTCCATGCCCAGTGCTGCCCCCGCTTGGTCCCTGTATCCCCAACAGTGTTGCCTCCAGCTCCCCGGTCTGGGGGGGGGGGCTTGCACCTTCCCTGGGCCTCTCGGGTCGCCTCCCCCACTTGCGTTCCGAAGTTTCCTTGCTCTGGGACTTGTGACCTTATTAAGGGCTGAGACTGAGCTGGCTCCTGCCTGAGCTGGGATGGAGACCAGCCCAGCATGTCCCCACCTGCTCCCGGGTCTGGGGATGAGGCAGGGAAGTGGGGGGATGTTGGGGTAGGCAGATGCCACATGCCCCAGGATGGGGCTCCTCACACCCCTCCCCCATCCAAGGTGCCCGAGTTAGTGGCTCTGTTCATCTTGTCTCTGGATGCTGTGACACCTTTATTAGTAATAGTAGCAGTTGCTAACCTTTTGGGGCCCGCACTGTGCCTCATCTGCCTAGACCATGTCCTGCTTCTTCAGGCCAGTCCTTTGTCCCAGCGAGCTGTGGCTTCCCGTGGTTCCCTGAGCTCACCACGCTGTGGGTCATCTCCGGAAAGCTCTCTCCCTTCCTCTTCACCTGCTGAGGCCCGCCCATCCTTTCGGTGTCAGTCCCCCGTGCCCTTTTCCCCAGGGAGCAGCGCGACCCCCTGACTGGGTCAGGATCTCACTTCACACACGTGGTTAGACGGCGGGGCTGTTGTGTGCTTGGGTCCGTCTCTCCTCATAGGAGACTTGGAGCGCAAGGACCTGTGTCTGGGTCAGTGCTGTGTCCCCTGAGCCCAGCTCGGGGCCTGGCCCATAGGCTGCTCGGCGATTACTGGATGAATGAAGGGGTCAAGATACCCCGTGTCCGTCCGTCCATCCGTCCGTCCTTCTTTTCTCTCTTCCCTTCCCTTTTAATTAATTAATTAATTAAGTAGTTATTTTTAGAGAGAGAGAAAAGGAGTGCCTAAGAGTACAGCCTCAGGACAAGCCCACTTATGAGCCACGAGGCATAACCTTGAGTTCTAGAAAGTAAAAGCAGGCGCGTCTGCTTCCCCACCCCAACAAGCAGGACACACACACACGCATTCTCCAAGAACAGATACGCATTGAGCACCTACTGCATACTGGAGGTTGTTTTATGGTTGTGACCTAGGCAGACACAGAGCCTGCCCCATGGAGCCCCGGCCACCGAGGAAAGACCAAATTAGAGAATCCAGGCAGGTAGAAAGATGGGAACAGAACCTCTCTTCCTGCTGTCCAGGCTTTCCTCTGCGTATGCAGCCCGGGTTGATTTTATCCTCAATCTCCTGATGAGGAGACTGGGCCTCAGAGAGGTGAACTGACTTGTCCAGTGTCCCACAGCTGGAACATGGGAGGGCTGGGGTTGGAACCTGGGAGTGTCCCTTGGTCTGGGTTGCTCGGCCAAAGCAAGTTGTTAATTGATGAGCAGATACTGAGAATCTTTGCTTCCCAGCTCCAGTGGCCCTTTGCCGGGGAGTCAGGCAAGCCAAAGATTTGGTGCCTCTTGGAGGGCTCCAGGTGATGCCGTTTGGGAGGCAGGCAGGAAGGTAACTGCCAGAATGCATTTGTGTGATATGAGAAGTGCTGTCCTTTGCCAGCAAGTTCTGGACTCGCATGGACCCTGGTTCTGGTCCCAGCCTCTGTGCAGACTGACGTTGGTCCTTGGGCAAGTGGCTTCACCTCTAGAAGCCTCCGTCTCCTGATCTGTAGCAGGAAGAATGCAAAGTCCTTGTCCCACAGCGTCGCTCGGGCTCTGAGTGAGATTAACGCATGCTGCGTGCTTAGCGTGGGTGGGCACACAGTCAATGCTAAGTAAACAGAGACTTCTTCGTCCCTGGAAGCTGCAAGACAGAGTACATCTCTCTGCACATTTGAGAATTTTAGGGGAGAAAGTTATTTAACCTATTTAGAAATTAAAGTCAATGCATCTTATAACTTTATTTTTAGGGTAAAATAAATGCGTATAAATGACAGAGCAGAATGCAAAACTCGGGGGAATATTTGAGCTGGAACATACGATTTGAAATACACCCCGTTTCCCGTGGCTTCCTGAGACTCTGCCCCTGCTCCAGGGACCAAGCCCTTTCTCCTCCCCATGAGCCAGTGGGAGTGAAGATTCTTACCCCATTTGTCAGATGAGAAAACTGAGACACGAGCAGAAAGACACAGTCATGCTTTTGCTGGCAGATCTAAATGTGGGAAGGTCTCAGCGTCCAGGAGAAAGAAAGGTGGAGCCTGGAGCCTGGTTCTCGGGGTGCGGACCAGCAAGGGGCACTTTGATGGGCAGGAGCCGCCGCTCCCTGCTGGACCAGGGACCTCACACCCCAGGCACCCAGGGCCTGGCCCACTGTAGGTGCTCAGCGAGGGCTTGCCATGGCCTGCGGGGCTCGGCGGTGGCCCCCTCCCTGGGGACAACCATCTCCAGGCTAAAGCCTTCTTGAGGATGGGCGTCAGCGTTGGAAGGAGCTGGGTGCCCACCTCCAGTCCTCCACCAATGACTGTGACCTTGGACAAATGCCTTTCCCTCTGGGAAGGCTCAGTTTCTTCCAACAGCTGGGGGAGTGGGTGGCGGGGACCCTCCCCCCCCCAGCTGTCAACACAGGGTTTGAAGCAACCCAAGAGCACAGCCAACAGCGCTGGTGCCATTCTAGGGCTTGGGAGGGTCTTGAGGGGTCAAGAAGGAGCAGGGGCATTTTACTTGGGATCTGCGCAGCCCTGAGCAGCTCTCACGGCTTGGTCCCCTTGACGGCTTGGCTCCTGCCTTTGCCCCAGGACATTTCCCATCATCGCCCCTTCTCCCCCCAGCAGGCTGGGTCTTCTCCAGCTCTCTGCAGCTGCTGCAGGGGCAGTGAGACCCCTGACATCTTATCCTAATACTGTGGCTGTCATGGTGATAGTCTGAGTCTCCGTGTCACTCGTCACATACTGAGCTCAGCGATCTTGGCCTGCATCCCCTGGTTGGCTCCAACAGCAGCTCCATGAGAGGCAGGGGAGCTCAAGGCTCAGAGAGGGGCATATATAACCTGAGGTCACACAGCAGAGCTAGGTAGCCGGTGGGCCTGTCCCCACAAAAGCCTGAGGTGGGAGAGAGGCCTGCTTCGAGGGCTGCAGGCCGGTTAGCCCGGGTCCGTCCCTGGAGCAGAGGGGTGAGGGGTGGGCAGCTGGCCTAGCTCTGGCCGGAGCCATGACCCCTGGGGCTCTGGGAGGCTTTACAAAATGCTGTGCGCAGAGGGCTCTGCACAGGGCTAGACTCGCAGCGACTCGCAGATCTGGTTCAGGCTTGTCTGCAGATGGCAGCCTGATGCCCGCGAGTCCCCGCAGGTGAGCCCGCACAGAAGGTACGGCATGAGCACAGCAGTCGAGGCCCTGCCCGGTGTGTCCCTGCGGACTGCTGTGGGTCCAGCTGGCGAGGGTGGAGAAAGCACGGAGAGGAGGCTGGGTCAACCACCGGTGGGGAGGGCGGGGAGGGGCCCAGAGGACAGGGCTGGGGGCGTGGGGGAGGGTGGAGGTCAAGGGCCCTGGGGAACTCACTGCTTCTGGGTCAGCTAGAGGGGCTTCCGCAGCACCCCGCTCAGCCTGGAGCACCCTGGAATTCCGGGCGGGAAGCCAGCTGCCTTTCTGATGAGCTCAGGCTGGCTCCCTCCAACTGGGCATTTATGGAAGACAGGAGAGGGGCGGGGGGGGGCCTGTCTCTCTCCCCACCCTAGAGGAGGCCCAGAGCGAGAGTCAGCTCCTGCGTCTGTTCTCTGGTTGTATCTGATCTCTGAGGCAACCATCCCCAAGGGCTCCTCCTCTCCGAGGAGCCTGCCACCCCCCACCACCCCCTTCCACCCGAGGTCAAGGGCTCCTAGCACCTTAGTACAACACCTGGCCCTGGTTCTCTGGCCCAGGGCCCGTGCCCACCCTCCTATTTCCACGCTGTCCCTGGTGGGTGTCCGTGGCCTGCTGCTCCTTGGGCCACAGGGCCTGCAGTCGGGGTGTTGGTCCATGGCCATCCACTGGCTGCCTGCAGGTCACTTCCTGGGGTGTGGGAGCTGGGAGCTGGAGCTCTCCAGAGTCTGTGGAGAGCTTTATGGCCAAGGTGGCCCCCTTAGGCCCCAGTCCCCATGGGAACCAGCATATTTCAGCCTCCCATACACGGGTCTGTTGGGTAATGGTCTGCGGTTTGGGACGCGTGTGGCCCTTGGAGGCTGGGGAAGAGTGGGTGTCTGCTCACCCAGCCCTTAGCACTGTAGGTAACATCTGCTGTGTGCAGGGGGGGCAGGGGAGGGTCCATGTCCTCTTTCCTAGACAGGAAAAGGGACAGGTCATGCGGCAGGGGCATAGCAGACCCCCGGAATCCAGGGCCCAGAAGCCTATCCTGCTACGCTGCCTTCCCTATAGGGAACTGCCTGCCCCTCTTGGAAGTGGGGGTGGGGTGGGCCTGTCCCAGGATGGAGGGAGGGGCAGGCTGCTGTGGGGCCCGGCTGCGGCTTCCCTCCCTTCTCTGAGCTGTGCCCCGGGGAGGGACATGCTGAATTAGGGATGAGGGCAGCTGCCGGTGGGGGTGGTGAGAGGCCGGCCAGTGCTTGGCCAGTGCTCGGGTGAGGGGGATCAGGTGAGGGACACCGGCTGGCTCTGGAATAGGGGGCTGTTCCTGGGTTTTCTGCCTCGTAGAGCAGGAAGAGGGGTGTCCCCAGGAAGGGGAGGTTCAGTCTGAGGTGGGGAATCCCTTTGGGCCTCGTGGAGCATGAGGGGCCCCTGGACCACCGTGAGGAGTGTGGGCAGGGATTGAGCTAGAGGGAGCCAGCCGGCGGGGAGCTTGGGGTGAGGTGGGTGGGGTGACTGTGCTGCCCCCATCCCCGACTGCCGTGTGACAAAGGGGCTCAGGTGACCCCAGTATTTGGAGGTTGAGCACAGGAGAGGCCCGGGGCCCGACGAGGCGCTGTTTGAGGGGTGCTGAGCTCTAGAAGCTCTCTCTGCGCTTCTGAGCACTTCTTTGTCCCGGCGGTTAGTGACAAGGGGTGGCTGGGGGTAGGCCCAAAGGGCCCCACTTTCTCTTCTCTCTTTGTGTTCGTCGAACCAGAGGTGTTCTTGCTGCAGTGGGGCGGTGGGAGGCATGGGTGACACAGGCCCTCGACACAGCCTCTGTCCCTAGAGACGGAGACGGGGCCTGGACTGGCCACAGGACAGTGGCTGGAGAGGCGGGAAGGAGCAGGGCGGGCCCGCCATCCCTCCCGCAGCCGCCAGCGCCTCTGTGGGGGCAGCCAGCCTCCCCGCTTTCTGTTCCTGCCGTGTTTGAGCTGAGCTGCAATCAGGAGAGAGGTATTTTGCTTTAGGGAAATCAGAATCAGACTCAACATTTATCCTGGGCTCCAGGGACCGGCTCTCTCTCGCGTTCGTTCCTGGCAGACGAGAACTGTGCAGGAGGGAGGAGGCCCAGGAGCACGATCCTGCTCTTCCTGCTGTTCCTGTGGGAGGGGCAAGGGCAGGGGCTCGGCAGGCACCCCCACCACGGGGGGGGGGGGGGGGGGGGAAAGGCCTGGTTGCACAGCTGGGGAGCCGGCCACACCGGGCCGGGCCCCTCCCCGCACCCAGCCACCGGCAGGTCCCCCCCCCCCCCCCCCGCCGCCTCTCAGGGAGGTTCGTGGGGGGGGGGCGGGGGGGATGCCCGGCCCCTTTCCTCCTGGCTCTGTGCCTGCTCTAAGACCAGAATTTTCTAGCTCCCTCTCAAGAAGCCCTCACCATGGCTCTGTCTGGTAGGAGTTTATACCCCATCCTTCAATGAGGAATCAGGCTCAGAGAGGTTAAGTAACTTATTCAGAGTCACACAGCCTACACAAGGCTGAGACAGGATGTGGACCCAGAGCCTCCCTCCGCCTCAGCCATGCAGTTTTAAATACTGGTTTCCTAATGAGCCTGGGTGCCCCTGGCCTGTAGGCAGAAGGGGGCTGGAGGATGACAGCTCGTTTTTAACGTTGGCCAAAGCCGATGGCAGTTGTGAAAGTAAACATGTGTGAGAAACCCAGCAGGATGTGTCACCAGTGCAGCCAAGTGGCTTGGTGACGAGGGAGGAGCGTTTATTTTCTGCCCCCTGTATGCAGGGCACGGGGCCGGGTGCCCAGGTGATGCTGGGGCATGCCAGGAGAAGTGCCTTGGCCTCTGGGTACTTAGCATCCAATTGAGAAGAGGAGAAAAAGTGCCACTGTTGAGCGCCTGCTGGATGCCAGACATCGTGACACGCACTTTCCATGCCCTCCTCCCTCTAAGGCAGACGCTGTCATCTGTCTCCTTTTCAGATGTGTAAACCGAGGCTCTGAGGTGTGGAGTCATTGCTTAGGGCCCCACAACCAGAGCCCTGGCCTGGGGTGCTGGCTGGGCTGGCCCCAGAGCCCCTTCCTCAGACCAGTCCGTTTCACCCCCTTGCCCCTTGCTGAGCTGGCCCCGGGCGGGCAGCACCTGGTCCCCCTCCCTGCTGTGAGCTGATGGGAAGACAGACCAGGCAGGAAACAGTGATTCCCACACATGGTGGGGGGGCTTCAGTGGGGGGTTGTGGTGGGGGAGGAGGGCTCTGCAGAAAAGGGACATCCCAGTGGGGATCGGAAAGGAGCATAGGAATTACCCAGGAGAAGGTGAGGACGTATGTCCTGGGCAGAGGATCTGCAGGTGCAGAGGTCAGGAGGCGGGGGATGGCTAGCGAGGGGCTTGGAGGGGGCAGTGCTGGCCTGCGGTAGCCCTGAGGACAGCCTTTTGTTGTCCTGAGCCCTGAGCCTTGAGCTTGGACCCGCCTCGTTCAAGTGCGGTGTGGGTGGACGCCTGTTTAATTTCACACTTGGATGGACGCCCCGGGGAGGAGCTGGGAAGCCTGAGCATGGGAATGTCACTCTGGTATCCAGGGGGAGTGTGGAGCAGAGGGACCCCGTGACACCCCCAACCCCTCCCTCCCTCCCTGTGCTGGTGGTGGTCAGAGCTGCAGGACCCCCCGGCCCTTCTGGCGCTGGGGGTGGGGTGGGGGCACACCCAGGTTTGTGGGCTGATGAGGACAAACTTGTCCCTGCAACCTTCTATTTTGAAAGTAGGAGCAACGTTGAGATGACAGTGTGGGAGCACCTGTATGTCCTTCATCCAGATTCGCCCACGGCCAGTGTTTTGCTGGGGTTGGCTGCTTCTCTTTCTAAATGTGTGTGTGTGTGTGTGCATTTCTGAACCTCCCGCACGAAGCTGCCAGCATCCTGACCCTCACCCCTAAATACTGCTGGGCACATCTCCAATGAAAAGGGGCATTCTTCCACACCACCTCTGTGCCGTTCCCACCCCTAAGAAAATCAGCGGAGTCATCGGGACATCCAATTGTGGCCTGTGGCGCAGCTTCCTCCGAGGTCCGAGTCATGTGTTCCGCGGCTGGTCTTTAATGCCAGATGGAGGACCCAATCCAGGCTTTGTGGGTTGCGCTTGATGGCCTTTTCCCTTTTTCCAGAATGATCCCCTGCCTCGCTTTACCTTTCATGCCACTGACTGACTCAAGTGTCCTGGCCAGTTGCCTTGTAGAATGTCCTGCCTTCTGGATTTGTCTGGTTATGTCCCCGTGATTAGACTCAGGTTGAATATTTCTGGCAGGAGGACTCTGTGGATGTCCCGTCCTCTCACGGTATCAGATTGGTTGGGGGGGACGGGGACACGCGATGTTGGGATGTTTCACTATTGGAGATCAAGGACAGTCGTCTTCATGGTCGTGTGTTAGAGAAGATACGAGCAGCACGTATCATTGGTGATTTTATGGCTGTTGGTGCTTAGACTGAATCTAGATCAGGCAAGTCAGTGAAATAAATGAGCTGATATAAAGAAATGTCCTGAGTGAACCATTGGACAGGTGGTGAGGGGAGAATCGAGAAGGTAGCGTGGGGATGGCTGAGTTCCTGGAAACCCAGAGAGAATGGTAAGGATGCAGGTCCTGGCATTGGACAGACCTGGGCAATGACCTCCTTCTGGCCGTGGCCTTGGGTCCCTTCCTCAGGTCTCTGGCTCGGCTGCCTCCTTGACAGTCACACTGGTCACCTCCAGGCTCCTGACCCTGGTGGAGGAGCTTCATGTAGGTGGCTGGGTCCCCAGAGGGCTGCCTGATTGCCGCCCCACCCAGGACCCTCTGTGGCTCCAGGCAGGGAGGCAGTGTTGACCTGCTGGCCCTGGCATGGTGCCAGGAGACCCCTGATGGCTTCATCTGTTTCCTAAAGGTTAATTAGCTCCTTAAAGCATCAGTAGGCCCATCGCCCCCCACCCCAGCTCCCTTCGCCGCCGCCCCCCCCCCACTTGGTTGCCTGCTGATTGGTGCAGGGGACCATTCTAGTGGGGGAGGGGCAGTCAACTGTGTCCCCTCCCCCCATGCAGCTGTTCCGTCCTGGGGACTTGGGGGAAATTTCTGAGCTGGGGAATTCCAGGGGAGCCTTCTCTGACTCCACGAGGCCAGAGGTCAGCAGTGGATCTGTCGTCCAAACTCTTACCACCCAGCTCGTGCTGTTTCTGTCACGTGATGCCAAGGTCACCCAAGGTCATTAAGAGGCACCCAGTTGGGTGTCCATCCCGGGTTCCAAAAGCGGTCCTGGCCCTGACATTTCCTGGCAAGGTGATCTTGGGTTGCTGCAAGCAAGTGGACTTGTCTGAACCTCAATCTATTGGGAAATGGGACTGCCACCAACCTGCGGGACTCTTTTTTTTTTTTTTTTAAGATTTTATTTATTTATTTGTTTGAGAGAGTGCCAGAGCAGGCGGGGAGGGGCAGAGGGAGAGGGAAAAGCAGACTCCCTGTTGTGCAGGGCGCCCGACATGGGGCTCGATCCCAGGACCCTGGGATCATGACCCGAGCATAAGGCAGACTCTTCAACCACTGAGCCACGAGGCGCCCCTACCTGTGGATTCTCATGCAGAAGAGCATCAAGGCATTGTCGTTTTCACACGAGCCCATTTCACAGATGAGGGAACTGAGGCTCAGAGAGGGGAAGTACTTTGCCTGAGGACACAAGCTAGTAAGCTGTGGGGCTGGGTTTGAATCCAGCCAGCCTAGTCTGGCGCCACAGCCAGGAAGCTGCGCCCGGAAGCTCCTGCCCGTGCCGTGATGGGGGTCCTGTGTTTCTCCAGGTCCTGGCTTTGAGCATCACCTGTGCTCCTGTAGCCCTTCACTGCCAGGTGTGGGTGGCGAGCCCAGGGCAGCTCAGCCTGGGTTAGACCAAGGTCACCTTCCCTCTCCACCTCCACGCCTGACCCCCTTCCCACCTTCTACCCTCTGCCAGAACTCTCTGGGAAAATTGCATTCTTTACAGCAGGTCTGGCTGATCCAAGTAACCAGCGCCTCCCACCGTAGCCGTGCCCTCTGTTTATCAGCTGCCCTCTCGAGAACTAGCCTCTTCCTCCCCCTGAGATCTGGGCTGTGCAAGGAGGAACCTGGCGGGGGGCCTCCAGTTGGTCCCCCAGGTCCTGATCCACAGCCCACCGGGTTCCAGGCTGTGGATCAGGTGGCCAAGCCACACATGGAGTGCAGACCCTCACCCTCTCACTTCGTGTCCTGGCCCCCTTTGTGCCTCAGTTTCCCCATTTGGAGCCAGGGTGGAGGAAGGCTGTCTTCCCTCGAAGCTGTTGTCAGGGTGGCTGAGCCAAAGCACAGAGGCCCACTCTGGCACAGAGCCAGTGGGCACTTGGTATCTGGCAGTCGGGACTGGCTTCCTTTGAGTGGGTATTTGAAAAGCAGCCTCGGGGCGCCTGGGTGGCTCAGTGGGTTAAGCCTCTGCCTTCAGTTCAGGTCATGATCCAGGGTCCTGGGATCGAGCCCCACATCGGGCTCTCTGCTCAGCGGTGAGCCTGCTTCCTCCTCTCTCTCTGCCTGCCTCTCTGCCTACTTGTAATCTCTGTCTGTCAAATAAATAAATAAAATCTTTAAAAAAAAAAAAAAAAAAAAAAAAAGAAAAGCAGCCTCCTCGAGTCATCAGGCACAGCAATTCAGGGATAGCCCGTGGGGCCTCCCTTCCCACTTCTCTGGGAAGAGGTTGCCATTCCGTTGTGCAGCTCACCCCCACCCAACACCCACCTTCCCGTCCGTCCGTTCATCTGTACCTGCATTCCTTCCTTCCGCAAGCCTGCGCGGAGCCCGTTGGCGGGCCAGGGGCTCAGGAGCGTTCACACCCGCTTCGCACCTGTTCTGATCGAATTCCTAGCACAGCTCCTGTGGCGGGTCCTAGGACTCCTGCTTTACAAATGGGGAAACTGAGGCACTTTCCCAGGGTCACCCCCGCAGAGAATAAGTGTGGCCTAGGAGGTGGTGACCTGTTCTCATTCTGTGATCCTAGAGAGAACCCTGGTTTGGTTCCAACCTGAGCCAATTTAGTACTTTTCAGAAAAAAAAGAAGGGGATTTGTTTATTCGTTTCACGGTTCAATAAGGAATGACTATTTGGACTTGGCTGGATGTTTGACCACATTATGTGGCTTGTCCCAGGTTTTGGTTCACGGCTCTGTTCTCGTCTTGCCTGTAAAAAAGCTGGAACTGACCGCTGTGGGGGGCCGGAGGGCCAGGCCGAGGAGGGGAGGGGGCTGGGCGCAGCCAGGTCCCGGGGGGCTGCTCAGCCTTCCTGCCCTGGCCCACCACATGCAGGCAGGCCCCCGGGTGCCTTCTCCAACGGTGCTGTCCCCGGGCTGAGACTTGGGGGGCAGCGTATCTCAAACACTGACCTGGATGTGAGGCTCTTTCCTGCGCGCCCCCCCCCCCAGCCCCCAGGACGGCAGGGAGAGCCAACCCCGCATGGAAGAGGCTGTTCTTGTCAGTCCTTTTAGAAGCCCAGTTGGCCTCAGGAAGGATAGGCCAGTGCTGTCCCCTGCCAGAGTGGCTGGACACGCAGCTCCTGACTGGGACAGATCATCTGGGGGACATGGGTGGGTAGGCCACAGGGGCGGGCTGGGGAGGACAGGAGGGAGGTGCCCCGGGTCTGCCCGTCTCCTAAGGCACCTCCCTAGAGCTAAAAGTCTGCTTCTGTTTTCTCTTGCAGTTACCGAGAAGGAAGTCCAGCAGTGGTGAGTAGCTCGTTTCCCCCAAACTATTGGCGGGGAGGCCTGGGCAGCTGTCGGCTTTGGGCTGAGGGGACAGCAGTGCAGCTGCCCAGAACAGGGCCATGTGGAGGGACTTCTGAGCGTGGCTGCTGTACCAGCCAGACCGGGCAGGCTTCGCTTAGATTCTTTTGTCCCCAGAGGGCTGGTGTAGGGCCAGTTGAACTGGGGTGGAGGTGGGTGTTGGGGACCACCAGGCCCTGCTCACCAAAGAGAGGGGTTGGGACCAGAAACGTGTCTGGAGACTGGGTCCCAGGCCTGGCTTTGTCACTAAGTCACCAGTGGCCTTGAGAAGTCTCTTCCCATTTCTGGGGTTCAGTCACCTTTTCTATAAAGTGGTTGGTGAGACTGGGCCAAGATGGCAAACAGGTTTTCTTTTGGATGCCGGCTCTCATCAGTCTGTAGTGGCTGCCCAGAGGGCCGGGTTAAGAAGGCTTCTGAGGCTGTATGTCATGGAGTAGAGGGAAAGTATAGCAGTGAGCGGTTGACGTGGGCTGGGATGGAGGAGTGATGCCTGCCTGGGCTGGGGGAGAGGGAGCGGCATGCTGATTGTCCCCTGGTCCCCTGCGGAATGTCGCAGAATGTGGAGCTGGCAGGGGAGGCTCACATAAAGGGAGACTTGAGGTGGGGGGTTGCGGAGGGGAGGAGACAAGCCTGGAGAACTTCCAGGCAAGTTGGGTGGGTGAGAAATGGATCTAGAATCCTGACCAGACCTCAAGTGATTCTCTGAGCCTCAGTTTCCCCATGCGTGTGATGGGAATGATGATGTACTGGGAAGACATTCCCTGTGAGGGTCATAGCACCGTGCCCAAAAGATGACAGCCACGGTGGGTGGTCTTCTGTGTGCCGTTCGGATGGGGAACTGAGGCCGAGAGAGGGCCCCCATCACAGCCAGGGCGTGGCAGGCCTGCATGGATCCATGCCCGGAGACTCTGGGGCAGCTCCGGGGGTGGGGTGTGCAGGGCCAGGCTGCCCTAGGGGCCACTTCGTACAACTCCCTGTCCCTGAGTCCAGGCTGTGGAGGGCAAGAGCTATGGCCGCCCTGCCCAGCTCTGCTGACCCCGTGCTGGACATCTAGCCCAGTGGCCAGAACCCAGATGGTGAGCTGGTTCCTCCTGAGGAGTTGGTGGGGCGGGAGCAGGGGAGGAGCGCATGTGGAGGGAGCAGCAGCCGCCGCCTTTTCCGCCCCTACATCCGAGGACCAACATGTGGGTCTGATCTGCCTCTGACCTCCTTTTCAGTTCTCCGCTTCCCCAGGTGAGCGTTCCAGAAACGTTCCTACTTCTAGGTCTTTATCCCCATGGCTCTGCCTTCCAGAACTCCCCGCCCTTCCTTCCTGGGCCTTTGTCTGCTCATATCTCCCCTCTGGAACTACCCACCCTTCTTTCTGACCTTCCTAGGCCAACTGATAATCGTCTTTCCCGAAGCTCAACCTGCACGTCACCTCCTCCAGTCACCTCCTCCAGGAAGCCTTCCGGGATTCCCCGTCTGTACATAATCCCCCTCCTTCCCACCTGACAGCCAGAGGAGTCATTGTTGAACAAAAACCTGACAGTGTCTGGCTTCTGCTTAAAACCTTCCTTTGGCATGGTTATATGGGGATGAGGACGGGGGTGGTCTGACCCTGCCAGTCTCCCCACCATCTCCTTCTGCCCCCTGACCTGCCTGAATTGCTGGCTGTTCCTGAACTCACTTTGCCCCCTGGGCCTTCCCAACCTTGGCCTGGCCTCCCCCACTCCTGGGGACACCCCTCCGCCTCTTTGCTTGGCTCCTATCTCCCTACCCTCAGGGCTTCATTCCTGAGACCGCCTGGGCCCTCAGGTTAGCTTAGGGGACCCACCACAGCTGCAGACTCAACTGGCAACTGTTACTCATCTGTGAGCCTCCCTGCCTCCTTTCCTGGCCCTGAGGGCAGGCCCTGTACTGTTTGCCCCTGTGCCCCCAGAGCCCGGCCACGGCAGGTGCTCCGCTCCCAGGAAGCACGTCCCGTGCTTCACGTACGTTGCTGTTGACTCCCCGGAGTTGCCCTGGGGTCCGACGGGGCTGCGATCTGTCCTGGAGAGCTGGCGGATGCTTTCCCAGTGCTGCCGTGTGCTTCGCGAGCTCTCAGACGTGGCCTCATTCAGTTCCTCCCTGCTGTCGCCCAGAGAAGTGACCCAACATGGCGGCATTTCCTAGATGGGCCCTGCCTTGCTCACACGTGTGCTTCCACCAGGGGAAGGCAGAGCACAGCGGCCAGACGGGCTTCGGAACCAGGGCGCCGGGCTTGGGGACCCACACCCCAGGACCTGCGTGAGCAATCTGGAGCAAGTTATTGGACATGTCGGTACCTTGGTTTTCCCATCTGGAGAGTTAACCTTTATAGGAATATTGTAAAGAACAAATGATCTAATTCACATAAACCGTCTGGAGCACAGCCTAGTTACATTCTCTCTGCCGGCGGTGCTAATAATAATGATATCAGTATCGTCATCAGTACGAGCCATGGAGCAGTTCTCCAAGTCCCCTTCTCATTATGACAATGGGGAAACTGAGGCCCAGACAGGTGGAATGACTTAGGTTCCTTTGCCAAGCTGCTATTTCAGCTACAACCTGGACAAGGACTTGGCCGTGGAGGGGAGTTCCAGGCACAGGGAAGAGCAATCGGCAGGTGCACGGGGAATAGACTTGGTGTGTTCAAGGAACAGCAGGGAGGCCGTAGAGGCTGGCCCCTGGAGAGCCGTCGTGGAGGCTGCCGTAACAGAGCCGGGGCCCTGGGCCTTGTGACATGCAGCCCTTGCCATAGGGTGACTCTCTCTGAAGAGCTTATAAAGACAAGAACTGATCTTTCTTTGCCAGAAAGTTCTGTGGGCCTCAAGTACATGTCCTTTGGTTCATTTTGGTGGTGCCTTCAAGCCTAGGAGACAGCCGACTCAGTGCTTTCCACTGGCCTTCCTGGGTCAGTCCCTGACCCACCTCACTGTGGTGTTCTAGAATCCCATAGGGCAAAGCTAGCCTGGGGATAGTTAAACAGGGACACTCATACCTCCACCCTCTCCGCTGGTGCCCACAGCAGACATTGGTAATGGATCACAGATTATAGCACTCGATCAGTTTCCTCCAGGGCTCTGGGCGGCCAGAGCCATTGCTGCTGGCAAACAAAATGAGCCCTTCTGTTCTTCCTCAACTGGCCCGAATGTCACTGGTTCACTGGCACTGTAGGTGGCCCACCGTCCCCTCTGTCTTTTGCACAGGAAGCAGGTAAGATGAGCTCCTGTGTCCCAAGTGCCCTGGGCCGTTCTCAGAGGACACTTTGCCACCACAGCCCCCAGGCAGCCCCTTCACATCTCAGACAGCTCTTGGGGCACCCAACAGCTGGGGGCAGTGCTGACGCCAGCCTTCCCGGGAAAGCGTGGGCTTCCCAGGATCACTCACCTCCCCTTCTCCCATGGCCTCACTGGGCACCTCCCCAACACACACTTGCTGACCCTCCCCCACACCATGCTCATTTCTACCTCTGAACCCCTCATCCTTGCTGTTCCCTCTGCACCCAGGTCTTGGCATCGCCAGCCCAGGGTCCTCTCTTCGGACAGGCATGCCCTGACCACCCAGTCTCTGTTTCTCCAGCATGCTCTAGGATCCCCTTATTTTGTGTAGATTTTCAATAGCCACAATGCAGCGGGGAACCAAGGCCCAGGGCTTTTTCCCTTTTTTTTTTTTTTTTTTAAAGATTTTATTTATTTATTTGACAGACAGAGATCACAAGTAGGCAGAGAGGCAGGTAGAGAGAGAGGAGGAAGCAGGCTCCCCACCGAGCAGAGAACCCGATGCGGGACTCGATCCCAGGACCCTGAGATCATGACCCGAGCTGAAGGCAGAGGCTTTAACCCACTGAGCCACCCTGGCACCCTCCTTTTTTTCTTTTTTTTTTTTTTTTAAGATTTTATTTTTAAGTCATCTCTGCACCCAGCATGGAGCTCAGACTCATAACCTCAAGATTAAGAGCCCCTTGTTCCTCCGGCTAAGCCCAAGGCCCAGGGCTCTTACATGATTCTATGATTGGTCATAGACCGCCCAGGGAGCAGAAGCAGAGCCTGGAGTTGCACTTGGGCCTTGGTGCTGGTCGGGCGCAGGTCTTCGGGAGAGCCCAGGCCCCAGGTTGTCCGGAGCACAGGCCAGCCTGCAGCCGTGGGTGCCCAGGCCAGCCTCATCAGGGCTCAGTCTACACCAGGCTCCTGCTGGCGGCCCCCTCGGGGTCATCTCAGGGGCTCCCTGCCCCGCACTGCTGTGTGGTTCTCTGTATTTGCAGGGAGGGGGCTGGAGGCTGAGAGGTCAGGCCAGTGTCGGGGTCCACATGCTGAGCCCGGCTTGTTGCCGTGGAAGGTGAGGACCCGCAGTGCGGGCTAAGAAGCTGCGGCAGGTCCCAGGCCCTTGCGGATGATTGTGAAATTGCCATCGCTCGGAGGACAGAGAGAAAGCAGACAGAAGACCATGGGGGCTGGAGGAGGCAGGGAAGGCAGGAAGGAAGAGGCTTCTTCCTCATGGGTGTGCGTGGGATCCTCCTCCAGGATCTGCGCGGCGAGGGGAGCAGCACAGGAGGGGGTTGTTTGAGAGAGAATGGGACAAGAATCCGTCAGGTGCACCTCGGAGGCAGCTGGGCCCGCGCTGGCGGCGGGTGGCGCGTGGCGGGTGGGGGCAAAGCGCTCCCGTGTATCCGTCTATCCCTCACCCTTCCCGCTGCAGAAGGCTGTTTTACCCTGGGCCTGGCGGGAGAGGGGCATGCTCCGGGCCTGGCCTCGGGCTGGCTCCCATGCGGCGGGGTTCCCTGGGAACTGAGACCACGGAATCCCAGAAAGTCCTAGCAGGCTGGGGCCTTTGGGCCTTGCTCGGGGTCCTCCGAGAATGGGAAGCAGAGATGGAGTCGGACCCCCGTATCACAGCGAGGATTCGTTCATTCACTCTCCATTCAGTTGTCCGCTCAGAAAGTCTTTACTGAGCACCTGCTATGTGCCAGGCCAGTGCAGGGGGGCTGAGGGCAGGTGGAGACAGGTGCCTGGAGTCCCCTGGGGGAGGGGGACACAGGCACAGCCCAGGCTGGCATGGTGGGGAAGCCCCTTCCAGAAGTGGCATTCAGCCTTTGCTGCTTTATGAAACGACAGGTTTCTTTAGCCCTTTGCCTTTCAAAGACGTGTAAGAGAGCACTGGTCAGGTCTGCGACTTTGTTCTTATCCCCACCCTGTCTCGAACTGCCGGCCCCCCAACATAGCCAACCCCATCAAATGCCTGTGCTTAGGTGGCCGGACAGCGCCTCTGGCCCCCAGGGAGCTAAGACCCTTATTCTCGCACAAGATTTCAAGGCTGGCGACAGGTACCAAGATAACTGATTGAACAAAATGTCATCTTCTTGCCTCAATAAAAAGATGACTTAATATAAAAAATTAGCTTCCATGAGTCCTAGTAACTAAGGACGGTTTACAAAAGAGAAGGCAAATCTAGGGAGCGTCATGATTGTAGTTTGGTTTGGTTTTTCAAAGGTTTCGTTTTCTGCAGTAGCTTTTTTTTTTTTTTTTTTTGGCAGCACCCTTTTTATTTATTTATTTATTTTTAAAAGATTTATTTATTTATTTATGTGACAGATCACAAGTAGGCAGAGAGAGAGAGCGAGAAAGAGAGAGAGAAAGAGAGGAGGAAGCAGGCTCCCCGCCGAGCAGAGAGCCCAATGTGGGGCTCGATCCCAGGACCCTGGGATCATGACCCGAGCCGAAGGCAGAGGCTTTAACCCACTGAGCCACCCAGGCGCCCCAGCACCCTTTTTAAAGGTAGCTCATTTTTTAGCAGATGATGGTCAATTGTGTTCGAGGTTCAAGGATCTATGTGGATATAAACAACTCTTATTATGTAGGATTTTCTATATCGCATGCTGTCTTAAACCAAACTGTGTCTGTATTTGTTATTTTTATACCTGATCTAGAATATTCTGTAATGATTTTAGTTACTTTTTTTTAATGTGGTGAAATACACATCACCTGAAATTTACTATCCTAACCATTAAGGCTGTTATGGGAGTGGCCTCTGCACAGGGCATCAGGGGTCTTGGTACACTGGAGCCTGCTCCTTGGGGCACCTGGCAGGACAGGGTGGCCAGGCTGGGGGGGGGGTCCGTGTCCGTGACATCTGGGGCTCTGCTCTGTGGGAGAGGTTGGGGCTGGAGCTTGACGTCCGGCAGATGTCCAGGATGTCCTTTGCCATCTACCACACTTGCCATTTGCCGAAGCTCACCCAGGGCCTGGGGGTAGGTGCTGTGTTGGTTCCCACATCATGGATCGGTAAACTGAGGCTCAGGAAGAGGAAGTCACCTGCCCAGGGTCACACACAGGTCCAGGGTGGTCCTGGGATTGAGCCACGTCTAATAGGGAAGCCCGAGCCCTTCCTTTTCAGTTCTTTAAACTCTAAAAAAAATTAAAACTTCTTTTATAAAGAAAATTGTAAACTAAATTGTAAACTAAAAAAAAATTGTAAACTTCTTTTACAAATTTTGGAATTTGGGCATGTTCAGTGCATGGAGCTAGTAATAATAAACAAAATAAAAAGATCTTCCCTGCTTCCTTTCCACCGCATATGACACTTGACTTGCGGGGACTGTTGGTCCCAGAGCGTGACACTGTCTGCAGTGGCCAGGGGGCGTGTCTCTAAGGGAAACATAGAAGCTGAGAAGGAAAAGGTGGGTGGGAGGCAGAAGGGTAGGGGGGGAGGTGAGGGCTGAACAGAAGGGGTGCTGAGTGATGGCCCTGAGCCGGGGCAAGACGTAACCTTCCCCAGCCTCAGTTTCCCCATCTGTAAAATGGGCATAATTGTCCTTGCCTCCTGGGCTCATTGGGATCATGGGGTGAAATTAGGCTTAGAAGGCACGTAGCCATTTTTCTGGCTCTCGGTAGGCCCCGGTAGTAGCTGTCACTCAGGAGCACAGAAGACTCAGGTGCCAGACCCCCTCTAGCTCATGGGGTTCCCAGAGGAACCCGGGGGATATTTGGCCTCTGTCTGGAGACACCTTTGTCCCAACTTGGAGGCAGGTACTACGGATAGCTAGCAGATGGAGGCTAGGGCCACAGGACAGCCCACACCCCCCCCCCCCGAGAATCTTCCAACCCCAAATGTCAGAGGTGCTGTGGTGGGGAAACCCTGCCTCCAGAGCCGGTCTGGGTCACTTATTTTAGCAGCAGGGAAACTGAGGGGCATTGCAGGGAAGGGGTCCCTCGAGGTCCCTCTCCCAGTGAGACAGGATGGGGCCAGGCTTGGCACAGCTTTCCCGTCCGCTGTGTGTCTAAAGGAGAGCGGAAGGGACCTGGGCTTGTTGGAACCTGAGGCCTGGCCATGGGAGGGGGATGGGGTCACGGCGCTCAGTCGTCCTGGGGACAGAAGTCCTGGACATGCACTTCATCACGAGGCAGCAGCCCCTCCCCCTCCACCCCCGGTGCCCTGCAGGCAGTGGGGAGGGGGCATGTGCCGGGGTGGGGTGTCCCACCGCTGGAGGGTAGGCGGCGCCTCAGGACTGGACCCTTTTGTGAAGTCCTGCCCAGAGCTGTGACAACTCACAGGGTGAATCAGGAGTCGGGGTAACCAGGGTGTCTGGGACAGCTCCCCCATCTCTGCTCCGGCGAGGCAGGGTGCCCCCGCCTTCTAATGATGAACGACGGGGTGGCACAGTGGTTGGGGGGCACGTGCTTTGTGTTTCCACCGGCTGGAGGAGGCGTGGGTGGCAGGCAGGAGACCTGGGTCTGAGCCCTGGTCCTGCGGCTAATGATCTGTGCAACCTTGAGCCGCTCTCTCGCCCTCTCTGAGACCCCCAGTTCCCTGTCGCAGAGGGTAGGGGGACATCCGTGGTTATTTAGCCATCTGAAGGAAGCTCTCCGGTTCTGGCCAGGGTCCTCGGGGCTCAGGGAGGTACCAGATGCCTGGGCTCGCCCTCCCTCTGTCCTTGCCTGGCAGTTTGTATGCCCATCCGTCCATCCATCCATCCGTCCATCCATCCATCTCTTTGGACAGACATTTACTGAACCCCCATCGTACACGAGCACCTGTCCTGGGCACAGGGCACTGCTGCGTCAGGGAGATTACAGTCAGACGGGGACACAACCTGGAGACAAACAGGACATGGTGTGCTGGGGTCTCTGGGGGCTGAGGGAGCAGAGGAACCTTCGAGGCCCTGGGGGTTGAGTGTGGAAGGGGGAGGTGCCCGGCAAGAGGAGGCCGGGCCATTGGGCAGCCTCTAATTGGCATCTCCCCTGCAGGTGGGCTTCCTGGGGCCCCACCATGACGGCCTCTGCAGGGGGAACTGGACAGGCTCCCCGAAGGCTCCCCACTGAGGCTGGCCTCCTGCGCCCCTGCCTGTCCCGGGTTACCCCCGCAGGACCTCCGCTGCGGGCTCAGGCAGCTGCTCTCCCTGCTGAGGGCTCCTGCCGCTGAGCTAACCGCCTTCTAGTCCAAGAGCCCGCCCCCTGAGGAGCCACCCGCAGGGACCCTCCAGGGAGGCTTTTGTCTTCTCTTTATTGTTTTTAACAGTCTCTGCGGATCATTTAAGTAACATATACCCATTGTGGGGGAAATGAGAAGCTCAGGGGGAAATGAGAAGCTCAGGCATCCAGAGGGATCTGGGGATGTTGGAGCCGGCCCCCACATGACCCCCAAGTCCTGGCACCAGACACTTCCCCTCCTCCTGCCCAGGGACCTGTCTTGGCCAGGGAGCCTGGGCTCATGGACCAGATCTTGTCCTTGAAATGCTCCTCCCTGGCTGTGTGTGTGTGTGTCCTGCCTGGCTATGAAGCTTGGACCAAGAGCACCCCGCTGGGAAGGAGAATTTAGGGGAGGGAACTGCACGGGCTGGGTCCCTTCCTGGTTCCGGTGGTGGGAAGGGTGCCCGACCTCTTGCCTCATCTGCGAGCCCACTTCGCAGGGCAGAGGCGACTCATGAGGAACAGCTGTGAAGACTGAGCTCAGCACCCAGGGCTTGGGGACTGTTGCCAAAGGTCCAGGCGGAGGGTGAGGTTGGGGCCGCCATGGGAGGGCCGCCTATGGGCGCCCACTTCAGCCCACCCCAGGCATGAAGCCCCCCACCACATTCCATCTTCCAGCCTCCCCTGCACCCCAACAACACTCATGCCTGAGGAGCAGCTGATACATTAGCAAGAATCTTTTCTTTTTTTTTCTTTTTAAGATTTTATTTATTTATTTGACAGAGACAGTGTGCTTACAAGCAGGGAGAGGCAGCAGAGGGAGAGAGAGAAGCAGGCGCTGTGCTGACCAGGGAGCCCGATGCAAGACTCAAGCTCATGACCTGAACCTAAGGCAGACACTTAACTGACGGAGCCACCAGGAGTCCCTCTTATTTTCTTGTTCACATCTGATCTCAGTTCTGAGGCTGTAGATCCCTGAGTTTCCTAGGTGTCCCTTTAGGTCCTTACATGTGAAGTGTCCCCCCAGGCCCGTTAGATTGTTCCCCGGGGGCAGGAGGACAGCGGGTGCCCGGAATCCCCTCCCTGGACAGGAGGGTCTTGGAACAATGCGGCAGGTGAATTTCAGCGACCCGGTGTCTGTGAGCATCTGGTTTCTTCGGTGTCTGCCTTCCACCCAGCTCCAGTCTGGATTGCAAGGATGAGCAAGTCCCTCTCCTGAGCCTCAGCTTTCCCATCTGTTAAATGGGCTTAACTGCAGCCCTGCTCACCGGCTGCGTGGGCGGCCCGGGAGAATGCGTTTGCTGGGAAGGGCGCAGAGAGCGAAGGGCTGGGAGCAGATAATGGCTGGTGGCTCGCTCCCTTCCCTTTATGCTGGGAAATCTCCTCCTCCAGCTGGGTTGCTAAGCTACACACAGGAGCCGACTCATGAATTGTTTTACAACAACTCCTCTGAGTTCATAACACTAAAGATCATGCTGCTGCTGATCTCTTATGCCCAGCCCTGGGATAAGTATGTTACATGATCATCTCATCTGATCCCAACAAGATAGCTGTGGGAGCTGGCCCCGTTTATGGAGGAGGGGATGGAGGCTCAGAGACGGGAAGGCACTTGCCCAGGGTTGCACAGCCAGCAAGGAGCAAAGCTGGGATTTGGAGTACAAAGCCAGGCCGCTGTCCGTGGGCTCTGTGGCTGCAGGATGCTGGAACAAACCAGAGCACCCTGTGCGCTCGCTGCCCTGCTCCCCGTGTCCTTCAGCTGCAGATCCCTGGGAACAAAGGTGGGGGAGGGGGTGTGCATATTGTGGGGCGCAGGCGTGTGGGAGGAGCCAGCTGCCGGCCCCATATGGTGGCTCTGCCTACTCTGTGGTGTCAGGAGAGGCTCAGTGGAGAAGGTGGGGGAGGCGGGAGTGGTTGGTGTAAGAGCGCTCCTTTGGGGAGCTGGTTCGGGTGAGTTTTGTTTTAGCCCCGCCGCGTGGTTGGGGGACAGGCAGGGGGGTTCATTCTCATGGTACTTCTTATCCCCCTTGCACGGTTGAGGCTCTGAGAGATGCAGTCACCTGTCCCAGGTCACCCAGCTGGCCAGAGGCAGAGGAAGTGCAGCCCAACACCCCCCACGGGGCTCACAGCCTCCTGCTGGCAGGAGGGTGATGTCAGCGTCTCCTTTCCCCTCTCTGGCCTGGTCTGCTACCTCTAGGTACAAAGGCTTCATCAAGGACTGCCCCAGCGGGCAGCTGGACGCTGCAGGCTTCCAGAAAATCTACAAGCAGTTCTTCCCATTTGGAGATCCTACCAAGTTTGCCACGTTTGTTTTCAACGTGTTTGATGAAAACAAGGTGAGCTGGGCATGGACGGGCCCGCGCCCGGTACAGAGCCCCCTCCCTCCGGCAGGCGCCCGCCGCACCTCCACACCCACGCTTTTCTGCCAGCGTTCCCTGCTGGAGAAGGCACACACACGCGCACACACGCGCAGTGTGCACTTGCACACACAGGCACACACGCCTGCGTGTGCACACTCGTGCCCACATAAATGCAACGCACACACTTAACACCTGCTCCACGGAGACGTACACGCGCACACACATATGTATACCTTGACCTTTTTCTTACAAGCACAGAATGCAAATGCCTACAGGGATAATAACCAGATTTAGAATCATCCGCACTGACATCTACCGAGCCTGGACTGTGTGCAAAGCTTTCTAGGTGGACTATTTACAACCAGCTCCCTGCGGGGTATGTGCTTTGAACACCCCCGTTTTGCAGATGGGGAAACTGAGGCTCTGAGCAGCAGACAGAACTGAGGGTGGGGGGCGGTCATTCACACCCGGCTGCTTTCGCAGAGCATCGTGTTTTCGAGTCTCATCTTGGCGGATCCACTGTCAGGCCCCCACAGTCCTCAGCACCGTGTCCCACGCCTGTATTTTTCCAGGCTTCCTTGTGTTCACGGTGGATTTACTGTAACTTGTTTTCGCATTCTGTCCTGTTGGGCCCTCGGACTTGGATTGTCACACCCCGGCTTTCTCCCCAGGTGCCCTCAGGCTGACAGTCACACTGCCTGGCCCTGGGAAGAGCTCTGCCCTCCCCCAGCCTCAGTTTCCCTATTTGCAAAACGAACAGGTGGGATTAAACAATCTAGAGCCTTGCCCTCCTCCAAAGTCTGGGAGCCTGGGGCTCTGGGCCAAGGGGAAAGGGGATCTCCAGGCGGCCCTTGCCCGGAGAGGGGGTGTGTGTATTGGCGGCACCTTCCGGCTCTTTCTCCCATCAGATGTGGAGTTGGGCTCTGGCTTTGGCCTCACTCTTTCTTCTGTTCCTTCTGCCTGGCCTGATTCATCTGTGATCCTAGCCCCCACCCCGTCCCTGTCCCCTGTCTCCTGTCCTCTCTGCCTGGGTGTCTGTCCTTCGGTTGTGGGTATCTGGTGCCTGCCCGTCGCCCATCACACACCCAGGGCCCGGCCTGACCAGAGATCCAGTACTGACCGGGGCCACCCTGCCCCTCTCTCCCATCAGGATGGGCGGATTGAGTTCTCCGAGTTCATCCAGGCACTGTCGGTGACCTCAAGGGGAACCCTGGACGAGAAGCTTCGGTGTAAGTCCTGTCCCTGGGTTCCGCTAGGCAGCCCCTGGCTGGGCCCTGGCTGTTGGTCCAGGGCTGAGAGATGGCACAGATGTCCTGCCTTTATGGGTCAGAGGAGCTTCCCTGGGGGTGACCATGGAGGAGGAACACAGCTTACCGAGGCAGGGTGGACAGATGGGGCTGTCAACAGGCGTACACGAGGACCGCAGGTAGTGTAGCCTTTGTGTTAAAAGACCCGGTTCCGGCGCTGGCGCTGTTTTGATGACCGGTCTCATTCATGCACTTACTCACTCACTCAGCAGAGATCCACGGCCACAGCCACAGCCACGGCCACGGTCAATGCTGGCAAGGAGGCCAGGGAGCCACCAGAGAAGCACACAGGCAGGCGACCGCTCCTGTGGTTGTCAGTCTAGCCTGGGGACATGATTTTGAAAAATCCCATAAAACCTCCACGGAGGCAGGAAAGGGAGGGTGAGCAGACAGGAGCCCGCGGGGCTGTGAGGGGTCAGGAGCTGAGCCTGGCGGGGGGACAGCTGGCGTGGGTGGGAGGAGGGGAGAAGGTGTGTGGAACAGGGGAACAGCGTGTGCGAGGCCTCAGGGCAGAGCGGGCAGGGGCAAAAGGGAGTCTGGAGCCAGGGTGGAAAGAGCTGAGCCCGAATCCACTGCTCTCTTGGGCCTTCACGCTGCATGGCGCCGGCAACAAGAAAACAGTGGTTTCTCTTTCCTCTTTCTCCTTCTTCTTCTTTTTTTTAGGAATAAAGGAGGGTTTTATTCTTGTAAAATCTACCCCCACCTCACCCCCATTCCGGGCATATTATTTTGTTTTCTAAGTTGACCCCCTAGCAGGGAGCTCCGTGACTGCGGGAGGGGAGTGGGTTCGGTGGGGAGGAGGCTGACACTTGGTGGGGAGACCAGCTCTGCAGGCCCAGAGCCCCCTTCTTTTTACTTTTAGTTCCTTTAACAAAAGAACAAAAACACACCCCTAGTTGAAATGGTACCTGTGTCGATGTGTGTGTGTGTGTGTGTCTGTCGGTCCCTGTTTGTCCTGATGTGAATCCTATTTGCGGAGGAGTAGTGGGGCTCCCCGGCATGCTGGGGGAATGGGGGGCTGGGGGGCGGGGCCGGGGCGGGACAGAGCCTGTCAGGCCCCGCCCCCCCGCGGGGGTGACTCCGCCCCGCTGCTCGATCGCAGGGGCCTTCAAGCTCTACGATCTGGATAACGACGGCTACATCACCAGGAACGAGATGCTGGACATTGTGGACGCCATTTACCAGATGGTGGTGAGGCCTGGGCCCTGTGGGGTAGGAGAGGCAGCAGGAGCCTCATGTGTAGGGACAGGGCCTGGTCGGCCCTTAGAGGGAGTCCGCTCCCGCAGCAGAGGGGTCGCTGCGCATCTGTGCGGTGGCGGTGGCGGTGGCGGTGGCGGGCGGCTGGGGTGTCTGTGGGGCTGAGGGGGGAGGGGCAGAGCTTTCCAGGGCAGGAGGCAGAGAGGGCAGGGGTGGAGGCGGGGGAGAGCAGCCCACACGGGGAGCCCGCCCAGATCTGGGGGCATAGTTTTGGCCGGGACCCCAAAGCCGCATGGCCAGGAGCGCAGCGCCCAGCGTGTCTCTCTCTGGCAGGGGAACACCGTGGAGCTCCCCGAGGAGGAGAACACCCCCGAGAAGAGGGTGGACCGGATCTTCGCCATGATGGACAAGGTGAGCTGCGGGTGAGGCTGGTCCTTGACCGGGGAGGTAAGGCGTGGGGGCGGGGGTGGAGGCCCTGGGCCGCGGTGGGGGGGCCGTGCAGACCCTCGGAGATGCAGAGCCGGTCCATGCAGGCCAGAGTTTTAAGAAAGTTAAGCCAGCACTTCTTTCCGCAGCCAGGATTCTTAACCGTTTTTACTTCTTGACCTGGACCCCTTGGGCGTACTGGAGAAGTCTCTGGGCGTCTCAAATAACAGTTTTCAGCGCATCCAGTCATGTCCATTGGATCAAAAAGGAAGTCAATGATTTTGGAATACAGCCTTCAAAATATCTTTTAAAAGACTCTGTGATACAGCATTCTGTAAGCTTCTTTATGAAATTTAAGAAGGTGTAACGGTGGGTGTTATCACCCCCCAGTTTCAAAGCGATGGCAGGCATTCGTGATGCCCGAGGTGTCTGTGATGCGCTGTGACATGGCCCGTGACCCCCCACCGTTGACACAGGTCCCAGGTGCGGCTGGTTCTCTCGGGCATTGTCACCTACTAGCATCGTGGATGGAAAAGCTATATTTCAGTTACGAGTTAGTGACTCGAAAGACCTCATTTTGGGGTGCCTGGGTGGCTCAGTTGGTTAAGCGTCTGCCTTTGGCTTAGGTCATTATCCCAGGGTCCTGGGATGGAGTCCTGCATGGGGCTCCCTGCTCAGTGGGGAGTCTGCTTTTCCTTCCCCTTCTGCCGGCAGCTCTGCCTGCTTGTGCTCTCTCTTTCTCTGTCAAATAAATAAAAATCTAAAAAAAAAAAAAAAAAAAGAAAAAGAAAGAAAGACCTCATTTTTTTTCCCATCTAAGTTTACAGACCTGCTGCATTCTAGCCACAGACCCCCTGGTTAAGAAATTCTTGTTTATATCAAACTCTTCTTAACAAGTGAAATAACTTTGTTTTTATTAGAAATTTGATATGGTGAGAGTAGGGCAACCCAGTATTGCTTGCTTTAAATCAAAGAACACAAATTGCAGTGACAGAGGGCTTATTTATTATTATTTTTTTAAAGATTTTATTTATTTGACAGAGAGAGCACAAGCAGGGGGAGTGGGAGAGGGAGAAGAAGGCATCCCCAATAAGCAGGGAGCCCGATGGAGGGCTCAATCCCAGAACCCTGGGATCAGGACCTGAGCCAAAGGCAGATGCTTAACCGACAGAGCCACCCAGGCTCCCCTGACAGTGGGCAGAGTCCAGGTGCCTGACCGGAAAGCTTGGAGCCCGAGATCAGCACATGTCAGAGAGGCAGCGAAGACCTCTAGGTTCAGACTGTGCAGATCTCTTGGCGATGATCAAAAGATGCGTCCACAGCGTGTGGAGTGAAGGATATTGACATTGTACAGGATGGTTCGATGCTGTTTAATGGCAAGACCACAAGCTCCTTAAATCTCCCTGACTCATACCTCCTTTATGTAGGGAAACCGAGCCCACCACCCACCCAGACTGGTGTAAATTCTACCTTCCCCAGTGACTAGCCATAGGATCCTGGGGTGGTGACAGAGCCTCAGTTTCCTTACCAGCAAAATGGGAATAAGAGCCGTGCCTCTTCTTAGGGCGGCCGCGAGGAGCCTCTGAGACCATGCATGAGATGTGCAGCTCAGGGCCCACAGTGAGCCGTCTCTTCGGGTTCTCCTGGGTTTCCTTGAGAGATGCTCCAAGACAGGGATTCTGGTCCAAATCACTGTTAGCCCGAGGGACCCACTCAAGTCCTTTTTTGTGAGCTCTGTTGGGTCTCCTGGCATCTGGTGTGGGCTGCTCTGGGAGTGGTTTAAACGCCCTTGCAGGAGTAACCCCAGAGAAACGCAGTGGACTCTCAGCCCTTGGGGATTGACTGCCATTTATGGGAACTCATTGCAATGATAATGATAAGTATGGCGTTAGGGGCCCCGGGTCACGTGCCCAAGGTCACCTTGCCAGGAAGTGCCCGGGTCTCTCTGATACCTGACTCCTCCTACCAAGTGAGCCACACTGCCTCCCTCCTGACCTAACTTTGGAAGCTCTCTCAGGGCCAGTCCTGGGATGGACTTGGGGAGCAGGGCTCCAGGGTCCAGACCTGAGGTCCCTATCCTAGGAGGCTGGTTGTCCCTCACCTTCAGCCCCCTCTCTCTGCTCGCAGAATGCCGACGGGAAGCTGACCCTGCAGGAGTTTCAGGAAGGATCGAAGGCGGACCCTTCCATCGTGCAGGCACTGTCCCTCTATGATGGGCTGGTATAGTCCGGGGCCCAGAGCCGGGGTGAGTGGAGGGGGAACTGGGGCTTGGAGTTAGGGGTGAAGGTGGGTGGGAAGCCAGCCACAGGACACTTGGGATTCACTGGGTCTCCTGGGGGTCCTTGGGGCCTGTCCAGTCGGAGCTGAGCTGGTAGGAGGTGGCCTGGAGCTGGAGTTCCAATCAGCTACAGCCCCTCTGTCTTTGTCATTTTTATATGCCCCAATTCGGCCCGAGAGTTTGCTTAAGTAGAAATGTCCCTGGATCGGAAGCGCTTTGAAAAGCACAGTTGTTGGGAGGCGGCAGGGTGAGGAGTGAGGGCCGTGTGCACCCTCCGTGTGTGGCCCGTGGAAGCCCTGAGTGAGCCCCGCCGGGTCTCTTGCTCTGTAGCTCAGATATGGTTTCTGTTTCATCCAGTCAAGTTTGCTGGACGTGCTGAGTTGTAGCGGCTGGAGAGGCCTCTGTGGCCACAAGAGGACTGTCTCCCTTTGTCTTCTTGATTCTCCCCTACCTCTTTTGTCTGCTTTCTCTCTGTTCTGTCCTCCGTGCTGTGGGCGAGGAATGGGGGCGTTGACTACCCCCACAAGGTCATTCTTGAATGGGCCTTCTGCTGGGTGGACAAGGTGTTCCCTCAGTGTGCATCTGAGGAGGATTGTGGGACATAGGTTATGTGTGCATTGGCTCCACTAGAGGCCACTCGAGTGTTCCCGTGTGGCCCCCGTTTTGGACCCTGCTAGCACCGTCTCAGAGTTCCAGTTCCTCCGCAGCCCAGCCAATGCTGGATATTCCCTGTCTTTGACATTTCACACATTTTGGGGTGTGTGTCATGATGGCTTGTAATTTTAGCTTGCCTTTCTCTGGTGAGCATGGACGTCGGGGACCAAACCCTTTTAGGAAGTACCATCTTAGTTATCTGTTGCTGAATGCTAGGTTACCTCAAAATAGGCACTGAAAAGATCGGACATTAGGAATTTGGGCACAGCTTAGCTGGGGGCCTTTGGCTTGAGGTCAGTCATGAGGACATAGTCGAGCTGTCAGCCAGGTGACCAGCCATCCCCGTTTCCCCGGGACTGTCCCAGGTTTAGCACCAAGAGACTCAACTTCTGGGAAACTCCTCAGCCTCAAGTAACCTAGATCAGCCTCAGCTGCTGGCCAGGGCTGCAGTGTCATCTGAAGTCTTGGTGGGGGACACCCACTTCCAAGCTCACTCATTTGGATCGGCAGCCTTGGTCACTGTGGGGACTTCTGCATGGGGCTGCTGGCTTCCAACAGGGTGAGCTTCCCAGGAGGGAAGGAGAGTGAGAACCCGAATTGCAGGCATCCATCTTTTCATAATCTGATCTTGGAAGTGACCCCTCATTGGTTTTTTTTTCAGGAGTGCCTGGGATACATTAAGCTATGTGCATTTCTATATAGATTTTTAGGATCAATGTATCCATCTCTATACACACATATGCACACAGATTGGGATTGAGTTGAATCAACAGTTCAGTTTGGGGGAGAATTGGCATCTTTGTTGTGTGGAGTGTTCCAATCCATGAACATGGTATATCCATTCATTTAGGTCTTAAATATTTTTCCTCTAGGACATTTTATTGATTTCAGCTAGAAGGTCTTTCACATCTTATGATAGATTTATCACTAGATAGTCAATGTTTTTTTTAAAATTGTATTTCCCGTTTATTTCTGGTTTCTAGAAATTCATTTGGTTTTTGTTTATTAATGATAGATCTAATGGTCCTGCTAACATCACTTATCAAATCTAAGAACCTACCTTCAATTCTTTGGGACTGTCTATGCCTTATTTCTTCCTCTCTTGTCCTTCTGCCATCTTTTTCTTTGTCCTGCTTCCTTGCACTGGCTGGGCCTTCCAGTGCAGTGTCACCTAGGAGTAGGGATGGTGAGCATTCTTGTCTTACTCCTGGTCTTGCAGGATAGCTTTCAATAATTCACTATTAGTTAGATTAGTTAAGTTACAGTTAGTCCAATAACTATCATTAGAATGTCTGGTATAGGTCTTCTGTTGATAGGTTTTATCAGATTTAGAAAGTTTCCTTTTCTAGTTCACCAGGAGTTGTTTTTATTTATGTTCATTTGTTTTAAGCAATTACTACACCCCGCGTGGGGCTTGAACTCACAACCCTGAGATCAAGAGTCCCATGCTCTTCCAACTGAGCCAGCCAGGGACTCCTCCTAGGAGTTTTCTTTCTTTTTTTTTTTTTAAATAACCATGGAGAGTGTTGAGTTTTATAGAAGAAAATTTCTGCAACTATCAAAATGTTCATATGCCTCTTCTCCCTTTTTGGGTGTTAACCTAATGAATAGCACTGATTGGTTTCTGAATGCTGAGCCTCCCTTGCATTCTTAGAATAAACTCCACTTCCACTATGATGTGTTAGCCTTTTTACGTATCATCAGGTTTGATTTGCTGATGCTTTATTTCAGGGGCTTCTGCTGTTCTGAGGCTTCTATGAGGCAGCTGCTGCTGTTGATGAATTTACACAAGAAATCCTTTTCCATTGAAGAGACCTTAGACAACATGTTGAAATAGAACACAAAAAGTTTATTTTTAAAAACCTTCATGTATAACCCAGATATAACCACTGTGAGCATTTTGGGTCTAGAGTGATTCAAAAGGAATGGAACACTCACAAAAACTTAATACTCAGTAACTGGGTCACTTGGGGATATGTAATCAAACCAATTTCTAAAGGAATCATCCTAGTTGTTTCTCTGATCTTAGAAGCACTCGGTATGTGGCTCTGAGCCCCACGGTGTGTATGATCCATTGTCTCATTTCCCAGAAGCTTCTTTTGTGTATTACCACCAATGGCCTCCTTGGCAGCTGTCCTGTGACATGCTGCTTTGTCTCCCGCAGGCCATGGAAAAAGTGGTACAAACATAGGTTCTTGATATATCCACCCCCCAGAAAAACTCACACAGTGTCACTAATTTCTTTATGGTACACGATTGTTTTTCAATCACCCTAATTGTTTCTGCCTTACGGTTTTTTATGAACACATATGTGTTTGTATTCCTCAGCCACAATGAATTCATAACCATATGTTGTTGGCTGTTTTTTTTTCTTTTTTTTATGAACAACTTATAGGAAACATTTATGTTTTCTTTTGGAGACTCAACACTTAGAAAATATTTTTTTTTTTTTTTTAAGAGAGAGAGAGAGCACACAGGAGTTGGGGGAAGGAGCAGAGGGAAAGGGAGAGAGAGAGAATCTCAGGCAGGCTCCAGCCCAGTGTGGACCCTGATGCAGGGCTCGATCTCATGACCCTGCTGTGATCATGACCTGAGCCAAAGTCAGAAGTCAGATGCTTAACCAACTGAGCCACCCAGGTGCTCCAAGAAAAGAAATCTGTAGTGCCTTTTACCCAACTTGGCACAAAGTTCATGTCACGCTGTGTCTGCATGGGCTTTCCTTAACACCATGTATGGAGACATCCATCTGAGTGTCAACAGCAACATGGTGGACAAGGAGATGTGACTTTATTTCCATGACAAGCTTTTCAGACAGCCTTTCTATAGCTCGTCCCCAAAATAGCCCTCTTTCTTTTCTCAGGCTTGTCCTAGAACCTACTGTGTCGTAATTATATCCAACATGTGTTCCATCATTTTGGTAATGGATTTGCCTTCTCAGATTCCTAATGTATCCTAATTGTTAGATAAGTTACTGTTACATAATTCTCGGAGACACCCCAAAACGGTGATCCTGTTTTCTATATCAGTAAAAAGGTGGTTTGAGACAATTGTTTTTAATAGTTGCATAGTATTCTGTTGTATAGCTGGGCCATAATTTATAGAGTCCTGTGCTGCGGGACACTTGAAATCTTGAAGTGGATTTTTAAAAAAACTTCATATTCCCAAGCAGTGGTGGAGCGAATGGTGTAATCTCATTCCTGACCACCCTCCTTCAGAATCACCTATTTGGGGCGCCTGGGTGGCTCAGTGGTTAAGCCGCTGCCTTCGGCTCAGGTCATGATCTCGGGGTCCTGGGATCGAGTCCCGCATTGGGCTCTCTGCTCGGCAGGGAGCCTGCTTCCCTCTCTCTCTCTCTCTGCCTGCCTCTCCATCTACTTGTGATTTCTCTCTGTCAAATAAATAAATAAAATCTTAAAAAAAAAAAAAAAAAGAATCACCTATTTGCCACCAGTCTTGTACGGTCCATACCCTCCCTATGCATTTTGCAGTTACTCTGAAGCAAATTCAAGACATTCTGTCATTTCATACGTAAAAATTTCAAAATGTATTCCTGAAAGATATCGATCCTTTCCAAAATCCATAATAGTAGAAAAATCAATACTAATGCCTTACTACCCCCGCACCCCGGCCTGTAGCTGGCATTCCCATTTCCTGTTACCTCACGGGTTTTGTTTATTGGAATCAGAATCTGAGTAAATGCCATCCGTAGCAATTGGTCGATAGGTCTCTCAAATTTATTTTAGTCTGTGTTTCCCCTTCATTCTTTGGCTTGCTGAACATGTTGAGAAACATTTTCTGTAGAGTTGTCCGTCTGGGGTTTACGGATGGTGCCCCCATGGTGGTTCTCACATGTTCTTCGGTTCCCTGTACTTCCTGGATCTGCAGGCTTGTCTGGCCCTCAGTCTGGTTGTTGTTTGTTGAGAACACCTCCCAAGTGGGGCTGTGTATGTCCACCAGGTAGCTCGTGAGGTCTGGTGACACCAGCAGGCACTGGTGAGGACCACTTCATTCATTCATTCTGTAGCTGACGTCCTAAAGCAGCCTGTCCGTTGTCGGTGGCTTCGTTGCTTCTATGCAGGAAACCTTCCCCTCATCAACTATCTGGTTACTCCAAAGCCTACTTTTTATCTGGAAAGGCAGGATAGATACTCGATTCTTCCTCCTTTTCAGTGTTCAAAAGGAGTCGGTTTCCCAACGTCATTTTGAGGTGACCGGTGACTTTTTTTTTTTTAATATACAATCATGAATTCATGGATTTAAATGCATTTCATGAGTCTCACCACGTTTGCAGTTTTAACACAACACTGCAGATCACAAGGGTTCGCAGATTGCCACAGAAGGCAAAGCTTGTGATTGGACACTCAGCCAAGTGCCCCAGGGTTGGCACGGGAAGGGAAGGTTGAGAGGACGCAGGCTTTTCCCTGAGTGACGACTCCTTCCTCTACCACGGTGGCCCCTGATTCTGGTCCCATGGGGCCTTGCTGTTCCCCCACGGCCCCGCCCCCTAGTTTCCGACTGACCCAGATGATGCTTTCAGGTCATGTCACACAGATCTGGGAAGTGGCCCCTTTTGGATCAGACACCTACGCCCGTGCAGTCAAGAGAGCAGAGACGTGCGATTTAAGTGGAGCAGGTGACGGAAAGGATCTGTGGATGGCGGAGACGCTGACAGACAGGATGGCCCTCCGTGCCTTTTTTCAAAAATAGATCAAGGCGAAATTCACCTAACTTAAAATGAACCATTTAACCATTTTAAAATATTAATTTATTTTAAGGAGGCTCCACACCAAATGTGAGGCTTGAACGCAGAACCCTGAGATCAAGAGTCATATACTCTAGTGATGGAGCCAGCAGGACGCCCCATCTCAGAGGGGAAGTGTGGGTTCCAATGAACCATTTTCAAATGAACCATTCAGTGGCATTTCGTACATTCACGATGACATGCAACCATCCCCTCTGTCTAGTTTCAAAACACCTGTATCCCTCCAAAATCAGATGCCATATCCACTGAGAGGATCCCTAGGAGTGGAAATGCTGGCTCCTGGGCTAACTCTGTGTTTAACTTTTTGAAGAACCCTCAGACTGGTTTCCGAAATGCAACCATCTTGCCTCCTCGGCAGCAAGGGTGAGGGTCCCCGTTTCTCCACATGCTCTCCCCGTGTTCAGGGAGAGCCATCCTAGTGGGTGTGAAGTGGGGTCTTAGGGCGTTCTTTGCCCTTCCCTGCTCACTCAGCCCACTGAGCTTCTAGGCCTCGCCATGCGTTGGTTCTCAACAGTTGTCCGTCACGTGATGCTTGGGCTGTGTCCTGGGTGTCCGGCCAGCTCCCCACTAGTGGACGCTGAGTTTGGTCCCTTCCTTTTTATTCTCCTGTTATAGGTAAAATTAAAAAAAATTTTTTTTTTAATTTTTATTTTTAAAAATTTTATTTAATTGACAGAGAGAGAGGGAGAGAGAAAGCACAGGTAGAGCGAGCAGCAGACGGAGGGAGAGGGAGAAAGAAGCAGACCCCTGCTGAGCAGGGAGCCCGACTCGGGACTCTATCCCAGGACCCCAGAATCATTACCTGAGCCAAAGGCAGGTGCTTAACCAACAGAGCCACCCAGGTGCCCCCACCTGATCTATTTCTGAAGGATAAATACCGAATGGTGGATCAGAGGGTGCGCCCCTTACATTTCAGGACTTCTGACAGAATGCCACCCCGCCCCCTTGCTGACTCTGCTCCCAGCCCTGTGGGGGTGCGTCCCTGGCAGCCAGCTCTGGGCCTGTCTCACCTTCTCGTGTCTTCCAGATGCCTGGGAACCACTCACCTCCTCCGAGCCGTGAGGCCCCCTCCGCCCCAAAACCGCCCTCCTGTGTCCACCCAGCCTTTCTCCGCATCCACAGCCGGCCGGGCTGCCCTGGAACCGCGAGGCCCGGCTCGCCTCCCCCCTGCCCTGCACCCACCGCCGCCTGAAGCCACCGGCTCCAATCGCCGACCACCTCTGCTTGTCCAGAAACCAACACGGAACGGAAAAGGCTCAAGCCTTCTGCAAAACCAAGGACTCGGCTGCTTCGCGGGCAGCCTCTGGGTCCCTCCCGCTCTCCTGTGCGTGTGCTTTTGTTTTTTATTTCAAACAGACCTTGAAAAAGAAACAAAAAACAAAAAACAAAACTACCTTCTGTCCTAGAAGGTGCAGACTGACAGATGGGGAGAAGGCTACCTTTGCGTTGACCTCAGAGAACACTGCCTCCCGCCTCGGCCGTCCTTCGGCAGCCGGAGAGGCCACGGGGAGTCAGGGCCACGGCCACGGTGCGCTCGGGGCGGCGGGGGGAGGGGCCGCCGGATCCCGCTCTTTGCCGTTCCATCCTCGAGCAGTGGAAACCCCCTGCGTGGCTAGGATGATTCATGATGAGATTGGTTTTTTTGTGTGATAACAGTATTGTGCTTTTTGTGGGGAAAGTGAGTTTTTTTTATACATATAGAATTGATATCTTTTATTTATTGGTTGTTAACTGTTGCTGCTGCCTCGCGTGTCCAAAGCTCCCAGGGATGCGGGGGCTACCGTTGACATGTGCACGCCCTTGCCCCCCTGCCCACCTGTGCTTGGGAGGATGGTGGCCGGCAGTGGCCAAGAAGCCAAAAAACTTTCTCTTTCTCTCTCTCTCTCTCTCTCTCTTTTTTTTTTTTTTTTCCAGATACTGTGCTTGATGTGTGGAGAGGGGGCAGGGTAGGTCTCTTAAATGGCTGATGCACTGTCCCCCCCCACCCCCAGCCCGAATGCTTCCTCTTGAGCCCCTTTTCTCGGCTTCCTGTCCGCGCTCCCCAGCCTGTGTCCTCCTCTGAGTCCACAGCATCTTTTCCGAGGACGAACAGGGGACATCTTTTGGTTTCGCGACTCTGGCTTTGGTGTTTGCCGCAGCATGGGGCCTCGGAGCGGCGGAGGAGGACTGGGTCCCTTCGGGAAGGGGAGGGGGGCGCTCTCGGCAAGCGCGTGAGCAGAAGGAAGGGCTCCTTCGCCCTCCGCGGTGGATATTTTGAAAACCGTCACTTAGTTCTCTCCCACTTGCTTTTCTGCCTGCCTGCCTTGTCCAGGGGACCACAGAGCATCCTGCCTGCTACCCTCTCAGCTCAGATGCTGGGAGGGAGGGCAGGAGAGAAAGGCCGCAGGCAGTCCCCTTCAGTAGTGACCGCTCCTAGAGCCTGTGGCCCCCATGTGCTCATAGGAAGCTTCTAACCCCACCAGTCACTGAGACAGGATAGCCCGAGAGCTGCCATCAGAAAAGCCAGATGACTTCAGGCCAGAGGCTGGAAGCCTGCGGCCGGCCCTGCTGTGTGACTGTGGGCAGCCCCAGCCTCTCTGGGCCCCGGCTACCCGAGCTGCAAAGCCAGGAGGGCTTGGGCTGCTTGATCTGGAAGGTCCTCCTCCATGCCGACGCTGTCTAACTGTAAACCTGCGCTTTTTACGGTTTATGATTCTGCGGTCGTGGCTAAGTTTGCCAGAGTCCAGCAGACACGGGAACGGCCCGAGTCACTCTTTTGTCTCTTGGCACAAGTCTCTGCGGATATGGCAGTTGTGGTGTGTGGGGTCAGACGACCTACCTGGCTCTTTTTGCAGTTCTTCCTGGTCCCTCCTGGACTCTTGGTCTAGAACTTTTTGGCCGAGAACCTCATCGAAGGAAGGCTTCTGGAATGGGAAGCAGCCTCCCTCAGTCCAGATCTGACTCTAGAATTCCTGCTTCTTTGCAAAGTCAGCAGCCTGTCCTCTCCCTGCTTACCCCAGCCCCAGGAGAGGAAAAGCTGGCCCTTGGTTCTCACTTTGAATTGTCCTTGGTCTTCACTTTGCACTTTCCCAGGAGGCCAGAGCGTCTGCTAATTAACCCAGAGCACGGCTCTGCCAGCGCGGGGCTTGCATGTCCGTTCCCGCGGGCCGGACCGCTCAGCTAGTCCCAGACTCCCTTTTTGCTCAGCAGAGCCCGTGGCTGTCCTCCACCTCCACTGGAAGCCCCCAGATTCCACGGGTACCAGGACCGCTTTCATTTTCACAGGCGACTTTGTAGGCGGGGTCCCTCCAGGCCCCCGCGGTCACCTTCCTGCTCAGGCCACTGGCTCAGAAGCCCCGGGACTCCCCACCTGATCCCAGCTCTGATCTAGGAACCTAGGGCAGGAGATTGACTTGCTGGCTTGGGGCTGGAGTTGGGGAGAGGGGGGCCCTTCCCCATGTCACATTTCTTCTCTGGCTCCTGCCTGAGCCTCGATTTGCCTCTCTGGCCCAGTGGGGAGGAGCTGTCGAGTAGCCTGTGCTAGAGGCATCATCTCGGTAAGGGACTTGTAGCTCAGAATTACCCAGGGTTACCCATGTGGAGCCCCCCCAGCCCCCACCCCACCCCCCCAGACATCCATAGAGCATCTGCCTATGAGGCCTTCCTCTCACCTTCTTGCCCTCTGTCCTGGTTTGGAGCCATGGGTGTGGCTTTTGGCCTTAACAGGTGTCCTGTGGACCCATGGCTCAGGCGCACCTTGGGTCCATGCCCTGGGACAGCCCGGAGCCCCTGGAAGGGCCAGCCTTCTTCCTGGTGGGGTGCTGGACACTGGCCATTTGTGCCCTACGTTGCCGGGCAGGGACAGTTCTGTCCCCTTCTCTCACCACGCCTCTAGATCTGGAATCCTGAGCAGCTGTGGGCCTCTGTCCCCAGCAGCGATTTCCACCCGAGGCCCAGGGCGGTCACATGCTGCTCTCTGGGGGTTCCAGACCCACTGGTGGCCAGGCTCTCCGTCCCTCTGCTGACCCTAGCAGCGGCCCTGGCCTCTTCCTCACAGCGTCCCCTCCCCACTCTGTGTTGATGGCACCGAGGCGAATGCCAGAGTTCCTGGTAATGTAACCAGGCAACATTCTGAGTAACGTCTAGGAACACGTGTGTGTCCTCGTTCCCCTGAAATGCTTTTCTGTTTGACAGCCAACTTCCTAGACGACAGGCACACCTGGGCTTTCGGGAACCTGTCTTTCCTCTAAGGGTAAGAAGGTTGGGGGTGCCCTGGCCCCCCGGGAGAGGCAGCCTCTCCCTGGAGAAAAGCCCACTGAAAGCCCTGCCCAAAGCTACCCTGTTCCCAGCGCAGCCCTGCCACCGAGTCAGGGGAATCCAAGGGGACGCAGGCGCGCCCCCTGGTGGCGGGGAGCTGCAAAGGCATGTGAGCCCCCTCCCCACCCCCACCCCGCCCCCAACTGGCCAAACAGGAGCTTGGAGGGGGCCAGCTGCGCGGGAGCAGAGGAGGGGGCTTCGATCTCACCTGGGCTCTGGGCTTCAGCCGAGTATTATCGGCAGCGTGTCTCCCTCTTCTAAGTCTCCCTCCCGGGGATAGCAAGTTAATTAGCATAAGGGCACCGTGATGGGAAGCCTGGCCCTCTACCCATTTTTTTAATATCTGCAGAATAAACCCAATGGTTGATTTTTGAATGAATAAAAGGCTTTTGTTGAATAAACAGCTGGTCCCATCTTCTGTCTTGGCATCTGGGCTCAGGCTCTGTCTACTGCCCCGAACTGGGACAAACACAGAATACCCTCCAGCCCTCCCTCCCCCCTCCTTGTCCCGAAACGTGTACATTTCCGTTTTACCCACGTCTTTGCAGGGGTCTTTGCAGGGGTCCTGGGCTCCATGGAGGGCCATACGCTCCCGGTCTGACTCAGAGACCAGCTTTCTCTGAGACTCGGGGCAAGTGGCTCCTTGTTCAGTTCCTCTGTCCCTTGGATGGGAGCAGGGGTCTGCTCAGCTCCCCCGCCCCCCCGCCCCAGGGGGCCAAGCAAGGAGTGGAGAGCGGGCATGAGCATGGGGCTCAGAGCACCTTGCAGAGGTGGAAGGCCGTGGAAGGCCGTGGGGTGTCCTGGCGCCCCGACCTGGTGCCTGCAACTTTGTAAAGGAATTTGGGCAACTCTTAACCAAAAAAAAAAAAAAAAAAAAAGTGCAATGTTTCCTGGCTATGGTTGTTTTCTTTCTGTTTGCCTTTCCAACCCCCTCTGAGCCTCTTTTTGGGGTGCTGTCCTGTCTGAATCCACTGGTTTGTGTCTCTGGGGAAGCAGCAGGCCCTCGCCCTGGGGTGCGGGTGGGGGCGGGGTGAGGCCTCAGGGTGGAGAAGGGCCCCCCAGCGTGCCCAGGCCTCCTCTCCTGATGTATGTCTTCCATGTCACGCCAATTAAACACGCTTCCTGACTTGTCCTTGCCGCCCTTGTGTGGACCTGTTGCTTTGTCTGTTTCTGTTCTTTTTCGTTTCATTTTTAGGCTTCCTCCTCCTCCTGTGACACCCTTCCTCCTGCTTTGGGTGTTGTCTGCCCAGTGTCCCCAAGATAGAGACTGTGTAAGATGAGAGCCTTGGGCGTCATGATGAAACAGAACATTTCAGGGCATGTGGTGGGAAGCCCAGAGTTCACGAGGGTGAGCCCCTCACCCCCCTGTCTCGCTCCCAGCTGGCATGTCCATTCCTGCCTCTGTCTTCTCCTGGGGCTCTCTAAGGGGTTTCTCTAAAGGTTTTCCACGGTGTGAAAACAAGACTAGGGGCCTGGACTAGTTCTGGTCAGGGGTGGGGGGCAAGGGTTGGCTGTGTCAGGACCACTCAGAGGACCAGACTTGCTTCCAGAGTTGCTGATTAGCTAGCACCCCGCAGAACGCCTCGGTCTGGAATAAAGACTAGAACTCCTCTAGACACGTGGCAGCAAGTCAAAGGCCATGTGGGAAGGCCGTGTGGGGTGGTCGTTAGGGACACAGATTCCAGAATCAGACCTGGTTCCCAGCCATGTTCCACCACTTGATTTTAGGCCAGCATTCTAACGGATGGGGTTTTCTGGCAAAGATGTGGGCCCCCAATCAGAGTTAGATGATGGCTCCACAGACACACCGCCCCCATACCCACACCTCCCACCCCCACCAGCAACCTTGCCACCAGAAAGAATTATAACAAAAGCAGGTCTTAGTCTGCTAAATGTCCAAATATTTACTTGCAAGCAGGTACCAAGGATCCACACACCTGTACCCATCTCTGCAAGGAGTGGGGGGACCAGGACCCCAGGGCCCTGCCCCAGGGCACAGCTCTGACAGGGGAGGGCCTCATGTCTCTTGAGCCCTTTTAAAGATTTTATTTATTTATTTGACAGACAGAGATCACAAGTAGGCAGAGAAGCAGGCAGAGAGAGAGGAGGAAGCAGGCTCCCCGCTGAGCAGAGAGCCCCATGCGGGGCTCAATCCCAGGACCCTGAGATCATGACCTGAGCGGAAGGCAGAGGCTTTAACCCACTGAGCCACCCAGGTGCCCCTCTTGATCCCTTTTAGCAGCAGATGGGGCTACATGGAATAAAGGACTACATTTCCCAGCCTCCCTTGTAACTGAGTTTGGCCACATGACTCAGTTCTGACCAATGGGGTGAGAGCAATGCGCATAACTCTTTCAAAGCCCTTTCCCTCTGGTTGGACCAAGGACTCAGAAACAAACCTTCCTGAAACCAGGGTCCCTGAACCGGTGGAGCTGCCACGCCAACCCTGGGCCATTTACACAGGGACTGTTAGGAGGAAGAGAAGCTCCTATCTTAATTAAGCCATGTTGGGTCTCTGTCAACAGCCAAATTTATATTCTATCTAATATACTGAGTAAGCCACTGAATTATTTTATTTTATTATTTTTTAAAGCAATCTCTACACCCAGTGTGAGGCTTCAACTTGCAACCCCAAGATCAAGTCACATGTTCTACCAACTGAGCCAGCAGGCGCCCCTGGGTCATCTTAAATGATCGGACCCTACCTGTAAAAGTTTGCATCTAAACTCTCATTTTATGGCAAAGGGGTTTAATAAAAACTGCGCAGGGCAGTGTGTCCCCACGTTGCCTCTTCTCACTCACGGCTTCCCCTTTCCTCTTCCTTTCCATTGTGCCCTCCTCTGCAGGCTCAGGGACTGAGGGTTCCAGAGGGGACAGCTCCGGGGGCAGGGCTTTCTTTTGCTGAAGGGGGGCAGAGGCTGGGGGGACCTGGGTGGACCCTCCAAGACTTGGCTAGGCGAGTCTTTGCAGGGATACCACAGTGAGGGCACTGGGAAGGCTGGCCTCGTGTTGGGAGTGGGGGGGGCTGGGAAGGAGGGGGAAGAGGGGACCAGAAGTCCTCACAGTCTCTTCAAATTCCCATCTCAGAAATTGTGGCCTTTTCTCCAGAGACCCGAAATAAAGTCATTGCATAAGCAGATTTTAGGATTAACCAATGTGATGCAGCATAAACCAGCATTGTTCAGAGAGGAGGAGGAACGGGTGGGGATTATCATCTGGCCGAGAGCGGGTTCTATTTTAGTCATGGTCTGTTGGTTGCCCCAGAGGTAAGGGGAAGTCTTTGGGACATTGTGGAAGGGCTGCATTAATTTTCAAGGATTCTGACCACCCAATTAATATATGTCAAAAGGCCTTCCTCCTTGAGAAGGAGCGTATTTGTGCAAGGTCAGAGGCCAGAGCCCAGGACCTGGGGGAGAAGGTACAACGCGCCAGCCCTGGAGAAGGGTGGGGAGTTCCCTCTCACTGGGAGAGAATCATCATCGTCATCAGGGAAAATCTCCAACCTACTCTAAGATTCGGAGTCATCCAAGCTCATGCATCAAATCAACTAGCCCAATGCTGGGTTTTCTAAGCAATTTCTAGGCAACAGCTTAAAGCTAACTGGAGTCCTTCACCAGCTTCTACGAGGATGAATGAGTCTGATACATGAACTGTAGGGGAGGAAAAATTTTCCCTCCCACTCTCCCAGGTTCTGTGGCTGGTCCAAGAATTAAATTGACATAAGACAGATGAACGGGAAAAGCCAAATTTAATTCCAAACGTACACATGGGAGTTACAAAAAGATATTACTCAAAAAGGGGCCAGATGATTCCTTATGTGCCATCCTGAGCTCAGGAAAGGGGTCGGGCTTTGGGACTTCTAGGTGGGGCGGAAGCAATTCACAGAAAGATGAGAGGAAGAAATATATAGGAAACAAAGTTTGCCTTGCTTTGCAGATAAGACTCTCAGGTGACAGAAAAATGATCTCTGGTAATAGCCATCTTGCTGGTACAGGTGCCCTTTCTAATGGAAATTTCCTTTAGAAATGTAGATTTCCTTTCTACTCTGTGTCTAGAACTTCTGCATCTGCTGTTTCTCCAAAATAATCAGCTCAAAATAATCCTGATGCTGAAGAGGCATATTTTTGGGGTGGCATATTCTGCTACCCTTCAGTATTCTGGGTGGTCACAATGTCAGGCTTGGGCCATGGCCTTGGATGAACGTGCTGGTGGTTTAGGAAGGAGCACACACCCACAGAAGGTTGTGAACCCCAGCCACAGATGGGCAATGTCCACCAAGCGACCCAGCATGGTGCCCATCTGCAGCCACCAGGGTCCCACCTGAATGAGCTCCTCGTGGGCTGGCCTTGAAGAATGACAGGATCTCAATGAGTGAGGAGGAAGGAAGGGCATCTAGGCAGGGGACAGCTGGTGCAAAGGGGCAGAGGTTGGATTACAAGAAATAGACAAGCTGGGGGTGTGGGGTGGGGGAGGCATACAGAGCTGATGGCAGCTGCCTATATGCCCATGGAACATCAGATTTTTCTAGGATGTGAATCCACACAGAAAGACAAGATACAGGCCACCTTCAGAGAGTTGGCCCCAACACAGGCCAGAGCCATGTGAAACTTATCACCCTGCGGCCCTCCCTCTGTGCTTCTTGGGAACACAAGCGGAAAGGCTCTTCTCTGTAACTCACCCATTTTACCTGTTACCCAAGCGGTCATAACAATATTGAGCCTGGTCACGATCGTAATTAACACTGCACTTACGGTGTGCTGGATTCACACGCATGGTCTCCTGTACGCCTGATAGCAGCGCCCCCTTGAGGCCAGTCCTAGTATTATCATCCCACGTTTCACAGACAAGGATGCTGAGGCCGGGAGGGGAAGTACTCGTCCAATCTTACAGTCTGGAAGGGGCTTCCGGCCTCTGATCAAACTGTCCTTGGTCAGAAGAAGGGGGCTGGGAGACGTAGCTTCTGTTAAGTCCAGATCTGGGCAGTGACTGTTCAACATTGATCTCTCCCAAGTGTCTCGTGCTCAGGGAGGTAAGGTCTACCAAGGAAGGGGCCTGGCCAACTGGGGCCCATCTGAGGGAGGCCCAGCGTCTGGAGGGAGAAGAGGTTCAGAGGCAGTTGGGGGAGGCAAGGGGACGGGGGCAGGGGCTGGGCACAGGGAAGAGGGTCCTGCTCACAATCTACTTTGGGCTGGGAGCATGGGACCCTAAGGGTGCCCCAGCCCTAGAGCCCTTCTGCTTGGGCAGCCAATAAGGCATGAAGTGTGGGCGTGGGTGGGTGGGGGTACGCCCGAGAGAGGGCTCTCTGGGGCACGGGGATAGAGGCAGCAAGCCTAAACAGGGTCCCAGGACCCATCCTGGCAAGGCCTGGAGCTATAAAATGGGGTTGATCAGGGGATCCACCTTGCCAAGTGTTATCATGAACGTGACCTGACAGAACAGGGAGCACCTGGCCAGGGCTGCGCTCTCCAGGAGGTCCCACACACAGCAGCCGAGACTATTGTGATGATGACTTTTCTCGCCCTGGCTCTCAGCCCCTCCTCACCCCTGTCTCTGCCATCGCCACACCTGTGCGCTGTCCTCTCACACCCAGTGGGGTAGCTCCTGTCCTTATGTCCGTTTTCAGGTGAGGAAACCTAGTCCCAGAGAGGTTCAGTGACTTGCCTGGGGTCACACAGCTAATATATGGGAGAATTGGGATCTGAGGCCGGCCTTCCTGGACCCAAAGCCATAACCACCACTAGGACTGGGGTTCTCTCTCTTGGGTTGCCTAGAACTGGCCCTTCCCAGATTCTGGAATTTTCCACCAAGCCATGGGGTTCAGTCCTCATGAGGAAATGTCATTTTCTTGATGCAAAGACAAGTCAAACCTGTGGCTCTCAAAAACAGCTGGCCCCCAGTGGGGCATCCGTGGCTGGCTTCTGGCCTCTCCAGAAAGCAAGGGAGGCAATGACCCAGCCACTCCCATGACCCCGTCCTCACCCTCCTGAGTGCTCTTTGGACAACGCAGGAGAAGGGGTTTCTTCCACAAAAAGGGATCCTGGTGGCCTGGGGAGGCCTGGAATTCTGGCTGCAGGGTGAAGTCTGGGAAAGATTGCTCGCCTCGGCATTTTTGGCTGGTTTCAGGACATCTCCAAGCCACCCCACTTGCTGTACCATCTGGCTATAAATTAAATACTGCAGGAGTGGGGAGGAGACTTTCCCTCCTCTCCTGGGGCTTGCCACCTCACCAACGTAACGTAGTTATGTTCCTGCCTGGGCTCCTGCTCCTGGCTGCGTCCCTGCCAGCGGCAAGATCTGGCCTCTCTCAGCCTCCCTTTCCTGGTGTGTAAAGTGGGGACAACAGAAGCACCTTCCTTCCTTTCTTTCTTCCTTCCTTCCTTCCTTCCTTCTTCCTTCCTTTCTTTCTTTCTTTCTTTCTTTCTTTCTTTCTCTCTGTAATCAAGAATCAATGAGGGGTACCTGGGTGGCTCAGTGGGTTAAGCCGCTGCCTTCGGCTCAGGTCATGATCTCAGGGTCCTGGGATCGAGCCCCGCGTCGGGCTCTCTGCTCAGCGGGGAGCCTGCTTCCTTCTCTCTCTCTGCCTGCCTCTCTGCCTGCTTGTGATCTCTCTCTGTCAAATAAATAAATAAAATCTTTGGAAAAAAAAAAAAAAGAATCAATGAAATGACATGTCTGGAGGCCTTTCACAAAGCAAAGAAGCTGGTGTTAATACCCGAAGCTCGCCATCCCGAAGTTGCCGCCCCTTTCATTTGGCCCCATTTGGGTCCAATGACAAGACCCTTGGCTTCTATTTCTCCCCACTTCTGCCCCTGGAGAGACTGCCCTCAAGATCCTGGTCCGAGTCCCTAATTCTAGAGGAAAACACGGAATGTAAAACCATTTGTTAGCCAAGGGAGACTCCCTCGGTGCGAACCCAGCTTCTGCCCTGCCTAGCCCCTGCCCATGATGCTCTCTCTGGAACACCACAAGCCCACAAAAAGGATGCTGTGCCAGCAGCAGGGGGAAAGTTGCTGCTTCCTGCCCGCCCGTGGGGGGATTTAGACTTCACCCTGACCTCGCTGCTGCCTTCCCGGCTCCCTCCTTTCCCGGCACAAGGGTTCACTCCACGATGAGTGGGGAAGTCTGCCTCAAATGCAGCCCAGCTGTTGGCAGTCTCTGTGACCAGAATCCCTACCTGGAGATCCCCCAGATCAATACCCAGCACAAAAATGGACTGAACTCTGCTCAGCGCCCGCAGAAAACTGACAGCGTACGGAGACACAGGGGACGCAGGAGGATGAGAAAATGATCTTTTCCCATAAAGTGTAATGAAATGATTTGTAATGTGTCCCTAGTTCCTTGCCAGCAGAAGCAGGTCATGCAGGGAGCCCCAGCCCCGGGGGATGGTCAGCCACTTCCGGAGTCCCCGTCCCCACTGGCCGTCCTGGGGCTGCACCTCACTGCAGCTGCTGGCTGGCCTCAGGTCAGGCAGACCGGGTTCAGATCCAGCGGAAGCCCCAGCTGGAGACTCTGAGCAGCTTCTGTTCCCTCTTCTGTGCATGTGTGTTTACAGTGGAAAAGATCATATACTGAACGCTTCTGTGCCATCAAGAGTTCTACAAAAATGAAAGACCCAAAGGAAATCACATAAATGGAATGGGCTTCAAATATTTTTTTAAAAATATTTATTTATTTGACAGAGAGAGAGAGAGATCACAAGTAGGCAGAGAGGCAGGCAGAGGGGGAGGGGGAAGCAGGCTCCCTGCTGAGCAGAGAGCCCGATGTGGGGCTCGATCCCAGGACCCTGAGACCATGACCCGAGCCGAGGGCAGAGACCCAACCCACTGAGCCACCCAGGCGCCCGTGGGCTTCAAATATCTAACAGAGTGGGCCAAGAGCTCAGAAGCAAGGGTCCTTCTCTCCCCGCAGTCTGAGGGTTACTTTCTGGTGCTTCCAAGACATTTTCATCACCCCAGAAAGAAGCCCTGTTCCCAATTAAGCAGTCACTCCTTTCGCCCCTGTCCTCAGCCCTTGGCAGCCGCAAGTCTGCTTTCTGTCTCTGTGGAGTTGCCTCTTCTGGGTGTTTGGTATAAATGGAATCAGATGACATCTGTCCCTTTGTGTCTGGCTTCCTCCATTTAACATGACGCCTTTGAGTTTCATCCACACTGTGGCACGTATCAGGATTCCTTTCCTTGTGACACTTTTTCTGTGCTCCCCAGTCTTGAAGAAGGTTGACCAAGCCCGTATGGAGCTGCGGAAGGGAAAGGGGCCCCTCCCTCCCAGCAGGTCTGCTTAATGACAGGCTCTCCAAGTAGCTCCCGTCTGTGCTCAGAGTGAGCAGGAGGACCTGGAGTTTCACACTGTGCCACCAGGTGAGCAATAACGCTGATGAATGAGTGGTCACACACACAACCCTCAGAGGAGAGGGAGAAGCAGACTTTCCGCTGAGCACAGAGCTAGACTCGGGGCTCGATCCCGGACCCTGAGATCTTGACCTGAACCGAAGGCAGACACTTAACCAACTGAGCCACCCAGGCTCCCCCAGATTTTTTTTTTTTTTACTTTATTATTTCTTAAAAATATTTTTATTATGATTATCTTTAAAGATTTTATTTTTAAGTGATTTCTACTCCTGACATGGGGGTTGAACTCACCACCCTAAGGTCAAGAGTCACATGCTTCACCGACTGAGCCAGCCAGGTGCCCCTAGAATAACTTCTGATATTGGGGAGGTGTAGGAGAATGAAGACCTCCATGCACTGTGGATGGAGGCTGTGCTGGTACAGATTTTTTGAAGGCACAAAAAACATGTATTTTGGGGGCCCCTGGGTGGCTCAGTCAGTTGGGCGACCAGCTCTTGATTTCAGCTCAGGTCCTGATCTCAGGGTCATGAGATCGAGCCTGTTATCTTGGTAAATATTAACTACAGACCTCTGTCAGTCTCTGCACTCAGTAAGGAGTCTGCTTGGGATTCTTTCTCTCACTCTGCCCCACCCCCACTTAGGGTCTCTCTCTCAAAAAAAAAAAAAAAAAAAAAAAAAGAAAAGAAAAAAGAAAAAGAAAAGAAAAGCTTAAAAATATATTTTTTCAATTCTTCAACTTAGAATTCTGCTTCCAGAAAACTTTCCATCCAAAAGAATTACGGACATGGGCCAAATTCAGTTACAAGGTGCTCACTGACTGTTAATAAAAATAAGACTTGTTTGGATATAGGAAAGTAATTCAAAATGTGGAAATAAGGCAAAAAGTCATCCTTTTAAAATTCAGGCCGTAGTATTTTCCAAGATGGATTGATTCTCTTAGGAGCTGTAACTTCCTTTGACTTTCTAATCACTGTGCATTAGGGAATCTGCTATCTTACATCTCTGGGAAGTTTCAGGCTAATTTGTAAGCAATTTATAAAGTGCCAAGATTTTCTTTTCTGCCAGGGAGAAAAGTTGCCCTCCAATAATCCCAGTGTTGTATCTAATTCAGCATCTGTCAGCACTTCTTGGTCCACCCATGGTGTACAACCCCAACCTTTGTATGAGAATCCTGTTTTTATCCTTTGGAAAATTTTGCTGTCACGTATGTAATATTCAAGATAGGACACAATGTAAGTAAGTGTCTGATTATAGGGCATTATCTACATGGGTTATGGGATCCCCGTGGTACAATGGGTTACAAAGCAGCCACTGAAAATCAGGTTGAAGAAAATAAGACGGGATAGTGTCACTTCGCCACCGCCCCCACCCCCCCGGAATTCATTAAGCTGAAATCCTAACCTCCAAGGTGATGACATTAGGAGATGGGGCGTTTGGGAGCTGATGAGGTCAGGAGGGCGGAGTCCCCCCTGTGGATGGGATTAGTGTTCTCACGAAGGAGACCCCAGAGGGGCTCCCTGGCGCCTTCCAGCCGGCGAGGACAGGACGCAGTGTGGAGAAGCTCATCTATGAGCAAGGAGGCAAGTTCTTTCCAGACGCGGAATCTGCCGGCAGCGTGACCTTGGACGTTCCAGCCTCCAGAACCGTGAGAAAGGTTTGTTGCTTACAGCTTTTTGTTGTGGGTGTTTGTTTTTCTGTGTTTTAATCATAGACAAAGGGACCCAGGCAAAGGCAGAGAGGTCTGTAGTTAATATTTACCAAGATAACAGTGGCTTTATCCCTGGGACACTGGCTTAAGAAATATTGTATTTTTTATTTTTTTAAAGATTTATTTATTTATTTATTTGACAGAGATCACAAGTAGGCAGAGAGGCAGGCATAGAGAGAAAGTGGGAAGCAGGCTCCCCGCTGAGCAGAGAGCCCAATGTGGGGCTCGATCCCAGGACCCTGGGACCATGACCTGAGCCGAAGGCAGAGGTTCAACCCACTGAGCCGCCCAGGTGCCCCTTAAGAAATTTTTTTTTTTTTTTTTTTTTTTTTTTTTTAATTTTTTTATTTTTATAAACATATATTTTTATCCCCAGGGGTACAGGTCTGTGAATCACCAGGTTTACACACTTCACAGCACTCACCAAATCACATACCCTCCCCAATGTCCATAATCCCACCCCCTTCTCCCAAACCCCCTCCCCCCGGCAACCCTCAGTTTGTTTTGTGAGATTAAGAGTCACTTATGGTTTGTCTCCCTCCCAATCCCATCTTGTTTCATTTATTCTTCTACCCACTTAAGCCTCCATGTTGCATCACCACTTCCTCATATCAGGGAGATCATATGATAGTTGTCTTTCTCTGCTTGACTTATTTCGCTAAGCATGATACGCTCTAGTTCCATCCATGTTGTTGCAAATGGCAAGATTTCATTTCTTTTGATGGCTGCATAGTATTCCATTGTGTATATATACCACATCTTCTTGATCCATTCATCTGTTGATGGACATCTAGGTTCTTTCCATAGTTTGGCTATTGTGGACATTGCTGCTATAAACATTCGGGTGCATGTGTCCCTTTGGATCACTACATTTGTATCTTTAGGGTAAATACCCAATAGTGCAATTGCTGGGTCATAGGGCAGTTCTATTTTCAACATTTTGAGGAACCTCCATGCTGTTTTCCAGAGTCCCCTTAAGAAATATTTTAAATCTCCATCTTGTGTCTTCATTTTTAAAATAATTTTCTGCGCTGAACATGTTTTGGTTTTAGAAGAAAAATATCTGAATTTCAAAACTCATATAGGGGCGCCTGGCTGGCTCAGTCAGTAGAGCCTGCAAATCTTGATCTCGGGGTTGTGAGTTCGAGTCCCATGTTGGGGGTAGAGATTGCTTAAAAAATAAAACTCTTACGGCATCTGGGTGGCTCAGTGGTTAAGTGTCTGCCTTCCCCCGAGGTGGTGGTCCCGTGGTCCTGCGGTCGAGTCCTGCCTCAGGATCCGGCGCCTGCTTCTCCCTCTCCCTTTTCCTACTGCTCCTCCTGCTTGTGTTCTCTTTCTCCGTCAAATAAATGGATTAAAAAAAAAATAACTAGGGGCACCTGGGTGGCTCAGTGGTTTGGGCTGCTGCCTTCGGCTCGGGTCATGATCTCAGGGTCCTGGGATCGCGCCCCGCATCGGGCTCCCTGCTCCGCAGGAAGCCTGCTTCCCTCTCTCTCTCTCTCTCTCTCTGCCTGCCTCTCTGCCTACTTGTGATCTCTGTCTGTCAAATAAATAAATAAAAAATCTTAAAAAAAAAAAAACCTAAAACTTCATATATATAACTTTCAGAAGTATAGACTGATAACTCTTTCTATATTCTACACTAATCTTCTTAGGCTTCTGTGTTTTTTAATTTTTGTTTTTGAATTAAAATACAGCAAAACTGGGGCGCCTGGGTGGCTCAGTGGGTTGAGCTTCTGCTTCAGCTCAGGTCATGATCTCAGGGTCCTGGGGTCGAGCCCCGCATCGGGCTCTCGGCTCAGCAGGGACCCTGCTTCCTCCTCTCTCTCTCTGCCTGCCTCTCTGCCTACTTGTGATCTCTGTCTGTCAAATAAATAAATAAAATCTTTAAAAAACAAAATAAAATAAAATACAGCAAATCTGACTCCACTTTTTGTTGTCAAGTTCTCTGAGTGTTAACCCCTGTTTAAGTCCGTGTAACCCCCACCACCTTCAGGATCCAGAACACATCTGTCACCTCAAAGGAAGAGTTTCATGCTGTCTCTTGAAGTGGTCGGCTCCCTTCACTCTGACTGGTTCGTGTCTCTGTCACTAGAGTTTTGTCTTTTTGAGAATGTTCTAAAAATGGAAACATGCACTGTAGGGGGAGGTCATTGAGAGGACGAGATCGTCCTACTGACCCACGAGCTGGACCTGGGCAATCAGAGCGTCTTCACTGCCTCCCCCTGTCCTGGGAGTCTAAGTCCCGGCCCCTGTCTGTCCCCATAGGAGGAGCTGAGTTTGGGGGCACAGAGCCTTGAAAGAGTAAGATGTTTGGGGATCCCCTGGATGGTGTATATGATGGAGCTCCAAAAAGCCTCTATAGGCTTTTTAACTTTTAACTTCTGGCGGTGCTTGGGGAGACCTACCCACCTTGTGGCCCCCAAGACAAGCTTCCTAGGTACGTTTCCTTGCTTCTTTAAATCTGCCAGCTAGCCATCTGGAGTGGCCCGCCTCCTTGGTCTTTGACCTCTCCTTGCCTTCTGAGTACAGGGGATCTATTTCAGATGTCACCTTGACCTCCCAAGGGCACCAGCCAACATGCAGCTGTAACCTTTTAGGCTGGCTTCATTCCCTCGGTCTATGCGCCTTGTCGCCTATGCCGGCAATCCTTCCTGCCTTACAGGGTAGCATGGAGGGATTCACTCCCCTGCTGAAGGACATTTGAGGCATTTCCCGTTGTTGGCGATCATGATCAGCTGCTGCGAACATTCATGCGTAAGGTTTTGAATGAATATAAATCTTCATTTCTCGAGGCTAAATGCCCTGGAGTGGGACGGTTGGGTCACATGGCAAGTGTATGTTTCACTCCGCATTTCCACCTGCCACGAGTGAATGAGTCCCAGTTCCTCCACATGCTCACTAGCACTGAGTGTTGTCACTCTTTTTGTTTTTATTTACTTTTACCTTTTTATCTTGCTGTTCTGCGAGGTGCGTAGCGCATCTCACCATGGCTTTAACGTGCGTTTCCCTGATGGCTAATGATAACTGAACATATTGCGCGTTGGCCTTCCATATGTCCTCCTGGGGGTGTTTTCTTGCTGTCAAGCTTTGAGAGTTCCTTGTGCATCCTGAATACAAGTCCTACGTGGGATGTGTGATTTGCCAATATTTTCTCAAAAACTACAGCTTGTCTTTCCTTTCTCTTAACAGTATCTTTCCCAGAGCAAACATTTCCAATTGTGGTCAAGTCCAATCTGTTTGTTGCCGTACGGGTTGTGTTTTTGGTGACACCTCTGAGAACTCGATGTCTACCTCCAAGTCATAAATATCTTCTTTTTTTCTTTTTCCCTAAAAGTCTTATAGTTTCATGGTTTGTATAGTTAGATCTATGCTCCATTTTGAGTTGGTTTTTGTATAGGTCAGGGTTCTTTTTTTATTGTGTTGTTAGTTTTTGCATATGGCGGTCCTGATGGTCCCAAGATCACTGTTGAAGAATTTATCCTTTCTCCATTAAATTGCTTTCATGCCTTTGTCAAAATCAATTGGCCATAATCATGAGTGTCTATTTTTGGACTCGTCTCTTCTGTTTCCTTGACCTATGTGGCTCTTCCCTTGTCCAGGCTGGACTGGTTAACTGTCGCTTGGAGTAAGTCTTAAAATTGAGGAGCATGAATCCTCCCGATTTATTCTTTTTCAGAATTGCGTTGCGTGTTCTCGTTTCTTTGCCTTTCAGTAGGAATTTTAGAATCAGTGAGTTTAGATCTTAAATCCTGCTGAGATCTGTACTGAAATTGCATTGAAAGATTGATCGGGGGAGAAGTGATATTTCTACTATGCTGAGTCTTCTGACCCATAAACACAGTGCATCTTTTCATTTCTTTAGATTTTTTTTTTTTTTTTTGCTTCCTTTCATTAGCATCTTATTGTGTTCAGCATATGGAGCCTGTAGATTTATACCTAGGTGTCTCCTCTTGGGGGCTTATTGTAAAACAGTATCTTTAAATTTTTTATTTTTTAAAAAAGATTTTATTTATTTATTTGAGAGAGAGCAAGAGAGGGAGAGAGAACACAGAAGGAGAGGGAGAAGCAGACTCCCCACTGAGCCGAGATCCTGATGCGGGGCTCAGCCCCAGGACCTGGAGATCATGACCCAAGCCAAAGGCAGACACGTAACCGACTGAGCCACCCAGGGGCCCCTAAATTTTTGATTTCTGATTGTTCATTTACTCATAGGTAGAAATAAGATGAATTTTTGTGTGTTGACCTTGATTCTGCCTCCTTGGGAAACTCACAAACCAGTTCTGTGATTTTGGGGAGGTAAATTTATTGGATTTTCCCATTCTGACAGTCAAGTCATCTGAAAAGAGAGGCAGTTTTATTTCTTCCTTTCCAGTCTGTAATCAGCCCCCACCTTTTTCCCTTGCCTTGCTACACTGACTAGGACTTCCCATCCAATGTTGGGAAGGAGGGGCGTGAGTGGATATCTTTTTCTTTGTTCCCAGTGTTAGGGGGAGGCTGTTCAGTCTCTCACCGCTAAGTCTGATGGTAGCTGCAGTTTCTTCTAGATGTCATTGATCAGTTTGAGTAAATTGGCTTCCCTTCCTATTTGCTGAGGGTTTTTTCATGAATGGATATTGAATTTTGTGAAATTCTTTTTTCTGAATCAGTTGATTTGATCATGTACTTTTTCTTCATGTGGTAGATTACACAGCACAGACTGCTAGCAAATACTGAATATTGCATATCTGGGCTTACCCTCACTTGGTCTTGGTGTATTTTTTTATTTTCTGCATTTGGTTTGCTAAAATGTTGTTGAAGATTTTTGCATCTATCATGAGAAATATTGGTCTGTAGTTTCCTTTTATTGCATATATTTATCTGGTTTTGGTCTCAGGGTAATCCTGGTACCCAAATGTTCCCTTTTCTTTTATTGGGAAGAATCCTCCCCTGCCCTTTAAATATTTGGTATGATTAGCAGTAAATTTTCTGGACAAGAAGTGCTCCTTTTTGGAAGGTTCTCTTAAGATTCACTTAATTTTTAAATTTTTTATCTTTTTTTTTTTTAAGATTTTGTTTATTTATTTGTCAGAGAGAGAGCGAGCGAGAGCAAGCACAGACAGACAGAGTGGAAGGCAGAGTCAGAGGGAGAAGCAGGCTCCCCGCGGAGCAAGGAGCCCGATGCGGGACTCGATCCCAGGACCCTGGATCATGACCTGAGCCGAAGGCAGCTGCTTAACCAACTGAGCCACCCAGGCGTCCCTAAATTTTTTATCTTTTTTAAAAGATTAATTTATTTATTTGAGAGAGAGGGAGAGAGAGAGAGAGAACATGGAGAGAGGGGCAGAGGGAGAGAGAGAATCCTCAAGCAGACTCCGTGCTGAGCGGGGAGCCGGACATGGGACTGGATCCCACGACCCTGAGATCATGACCTGAGCTGAAACCAAGAGAGGAACGCTCCCATTTTCTCAGTTAGTTACAGGATGAATCTGGTTAACTGTTTCACCTCAGTGGAGTTTTGCTCCTTTATCATTTTTGAGGAACTTGTTAATTTATGAGCACAACAACTGTGTTGTTCTTTTTTTTTTTTTAAAGATTTTATTTATTTATTTGATAGAGATCATAAGTAAACAGAGAGGCCAGCAGAGAGAGAGGGGGAAGCAGGCTCCCTGCTGAGCAGAGAGCCCGATGTGGGGCTCGATCCCAGGACCCTGGGATCATGACCTGAGGTGAAGGCAGAGGCTTAACCCACTGAGCCATCCAGGTGCCCCGAGCACACACAGTTGTTCTTTTACCTTGTTACCCCTTTAATGTCTGTGTGGCTAATGGTGATATCCCTTCTTTTATTCTTCATATAGACGATTTTTTTTTCTTTTCATCTTTGTCAGTTTGCTGGAAGTTTATTAATTGTATTGATCTTTTCAGAGAACCAGCTTTTGGCCTCGTGGACTCTTTTTTTTTTTTTTCCCCTGATTTTTCTGGTTTCACGGTCCTTGCTTTCAGCTCTAATCTCTGTTTCCTTCTTTATGATTTGTATTTATTCTGAGCTTCTTTCTCTAGTTTCTTAAAGGTGAAGCCTAGATTATTGATTTGAGATGCTGGTTCTTTTCTAACAGAAGCATTTAATGCTGTAGACTTTCCTTGACTTTAGGTGCATCCCAAATAGTTTGAAATACTGTCATTTCATTTTCCTACTTGATTTCTAGTCTAACGCCATGATGGTCAGAGGACATACTTTCTGTATTCTAATTCTTTTAAGTTGGCGAAGGTTTGTGATGACCCAGGCCATGGTGTATCTTGGTCTTCGTCCCAGCTGCAGTTGGGAAGAACGTGTATTCTGATATTGTTGGGTGGAATATTCTCTGTATGTCAGAGATAGGTGGTTGAGGGTGGTGCTCAGCTCTTCTGTCTCCTTGTGGCTTGTCTATTTACTAGCTCGGTCAACTGTGGAGAGAAGCGGCCACTGCGTGTAGAAGTTTGTCAAACAGGTTTACAAGATGACACTTGGGCAGAACAAGATCGCTTGGTCTCCAAAGGGCTGTCCTCACGGCAGCTCTGGTGTCCTTCATTGCACCATGTTAGGAGGCGGACACACATGAATTTGAAACACACCGGTCCCCACGCTCCCTAAGGGAGAGCTCATGGTTAATGGTTGATTTCCAGACATGACCTGTGTACATCCAAACACACATATGCCTAGAACTTACTTATTCTTATGCTCTTCTTATGACCCTGTTGCGGGGAGAAGGCTGATGGAGGCTGTGCAGTCAATGCCTTTCCCCCTCCTTGACCTCCTAATGAACATTTTGTTGTCTTCCCTGAAATTCTGTGGGCTGATGGGGGTGATAGATGAGGTAGGGATGAGTCTAAAGGGGCTAAGTTAATTTGCATTTTTAAAAAGGGCTTACAGGGGCGCCTGGGTGGCTCAGTGGGTTAAAGCCTCTGCCTTCGGCTCAGGTCGTGATCCCAGGGTCCTGGGATCGAGCCCCGCATGGGGCTCTCTGCTCAGCAGGGAGCCTGCTTACCCTCCTCTCTTTGCCTGCCTCTCTGACTACTTGTGATCTCTGTCTGTCAAATAAGTAAATAAAATCTTGAAAAAAAAATTTAAAAAGGGCTTACTGCTGACATGCCTGGCTAGTTCAGTCAGTAGAGCATACTACTCTTGATCTTGGGGTCCTGAGTTCAAGCCCACTTTGGGTATAGAGATTACTTCAAATAAATAAAAACGAAACGAAACTAAAATAAAATAAAACAAAATAAAATAAAAAGGGCTCCATCCTATTGGAAGGAGGAGATGATGGATTGGAAGGGAGTGGGGCACTGGAGTGATGGAGAGGAGTAGAAAAATTTGGAGGTGCAGCTGTGAGAAGGGGACACCTTTGGGGATGTATGGAAAGGGGACTTTGCGAGATCGGAGTGGGCATTGTGAAGTGTGATCGCCCCCTTGATAACACCTCCAAGTCTTCCGTAAGGACTGACTTGACTGATACCTTCGAGTTGCACTTGTGTTTCTTCTGGCTGTGATGTCTTGCTGATCTGATCTGAAGCTCAGACCAAGGCCAAGCCGTCAAACTCAATGCATTAATTAGGGGGACACCGTACAGGAGTTTGGGGCAGTAGCTTTTCTCTCCTTCCAGTCCCAGAAGGCACAGGGTTGTGGTCCCCGTGCCAGCAGGGGAGACTTGGCAAGAATGTTACAAGCTGGAAGTGAGGGAACTCCTTCAGTACGGCGGTACTGTGTTCCAAGCCAACCGCTGCCTCCAAGAGCAGGTCATCAACTCCCTCAGTGAGCACAGTTTCCTGGTTACATCAAAAAATATATTTTCCTCTTTTTCAAGTTCACAGAGTTGGGAGGAACCACTTGGGGTGGGGTCTTAATTGGAGATGTTTGGAGGAAAAGGGGAAACAGCCTGTCCTACACCCCACCCGTCTTGCCCTCTCCTGTCCCTCCTCCCTGTATTCGGGAAGGGGACACGAGGACCAGTGTAACAACAGCTTGCTATACCTCGCAATAATAAGTGCTTGCTGGATGCCAGATCATTTTACAGACAGCGGAAGGACCCAGCCTTAAGAAGATGTTCATTAAAGGGGCTCTTGGGTGGCTCAGTGGGTTAAGCTGCTGCCTTCGGCTCGGGTCATGATCTCAGGGTCCTGGGATCGAGTCCCGCATTGGGCTCTCTGCTCAGCAGGGAGCTTGCTTCCTCCTCTCTCTCTGCCTGCCTCTCTGCCTACTTGTGATCTCTCTCTGTCAAATAAATAGATAAAATCTTTAAAAAAAAAAAAAAGAAGATGTTCATTAAATGTTTGCTGACCCACTATTACTGGCCTGTTCTGCCCATGGTCTTTCCATTCTCGGGGATTCTGCTGCTTTCAACTAACTGTAAGTCAGCTGCTAGTCCAAGAGAAACATCAGCCCATGACGCCATTTCCTGAATAAAGCAGCAATTTCTCCACCTTTAATATTTAGGGTTTTATTGTAAATAGCAGAAACCCATCCAAAGACACCTGAGAAAGAAAGGGGACTTATCAAAGCGCACGATCACGCCACAGGCAGGGCGGGGCATCACAAGGAAGGATGTCAGGTTTCTCTCTCTTGCTCTCTGCTGGTTTTGCTGTCTCCTCCTACTGGGATGGCCTCCTCCTGGGGGAGTGGGGAACAGGCTGTAGCCATCCTCCCACTGGAAGTCTCGGAGTCCCAACACCCCAGAAACAAGAGTCTTCCCCAGTAGCAACATCCCAGGGAAGGACGTTGATTGGTTCTTCTGGGGTCACATGTCCACCTCCAGACCAATTCCTGCAGCCGGAGGGCTGGGGCAGTAGGATTAGTTCAGCCTGGATCCGTGACCGTCCTGTCCCTGGAGGAAGTCTGTAGGAAGCTACCAGTCTGTAGGAAGCTATCTATAGGAAGCAGTGGGTCTGTGTTCTTAACTGTAGGCCACAGAAGCTGACTTTTGCTGATGTGAGCAGCTGTTGGGCAGTCATGGGTGAGCTAGAGAATTTCACCTGGTGCTAACCACGCGGGAACAAGCCTGGGAATGAGGGGGCTGCAGCTCACACCGCTGTCCCTGCCCGGCCAGACCTTCCCTCCTGCCTTGTAAGTCTGTTTTTCACTAAATGTCAAATAGGAGGTAATAGATCTCCTTTTGCAAGGAGTCTGCCCCATAAATCTTGCCACTTGGCACGCAGCCCCTCTCCATGCTAAGAAGGTCATGGCTTGATGTCTGGGCTGGGTCGCATCATTTCTCTCCCTCAGATTTTCCAAGTGGGGTTTCTTGGGAAGCAGCTCTAGGCACCATGGATTTAAACATCTTTAATCTGATTCCTTTTTTTTGCAATTCTCTGCTTTTATCAAAGGTCAGCTGCCATGCCTCAATTGTCAGATCGATCTGTTTCTTTGATGGATATCACCTCCATGACACTAGGGATCTTTCCGTGCAGATTTCCTGGGTGGGGGGGGGGTTAATTGGCAGGAAGGTAAAGGAGGCTGGGGGGCGGGGCTCCCCGCGGGGGGAGAATCCAGCGCCCCCGCCTGCGGGGGCTGGACTCGGTGTCACCAGAGCTGGCTTCCACAGATCCCCTGGTCATCCAGAAGCCTTCGTTTGGTTTTCCACCCATCCTCCCCAGACATCCACATCCTGCCTCTTCTCGTGTGTGTGTGTTTGTGTGTTGAAATACACCTAACATAAAATTCACCATTTTAATTACTTTAAAGTATACAATCCAGTGACTTTAGTCCATGCATGGTGCGATGCAGTCATCAACCCTATTTGATTCCAGAACATTTTCATCACCCCAGAAGAAACCCCATACCTACGAAACAGTCACTGCCCCCTCTCTCTCCCCTACCCCCAGCTCTAGGCAACCACCTGTTTGCTTTATGTTTCTATGGATCTGCCTATTTCATATTCTGGATATTTCCAGATTCTGTTTATGTGACCCTGTATGAATGGAACCAGACAGTCTGTGGTCTTTTGTGTCTGGCTACTTTTACTTAATATCATGTTTCTAAAGTTCATCCATGCTGTGGCTTATGTCAGCAATTCCTTTTTATTGCTAAATGATATTCTGTTATTTGGAAAGACCAGATTTTGTTGATCTGTTCATCTGTGATGGACATCTGGATTGTTTCCACCTCTTGGCTATCGGGAGTCATGCTGTTATGAACACGGGTGTGCGAGTTCTTGTTTGAACACCTGTTTTCAATTCTTTGGGGTCTATACCTGGGAGTGGAAATGCTGGACCACATTGTAATTCCATGTTTGATTTTTTTGAGGAAATGCCCAGCGTTCACAGCAGCCACCCCACCTAACATCCCCGCTGCCCTGCTCTTCTTGACCTGGCATCTTTCAATGCTCGGCCGTGATTTTTCTTGGCTGTCATGCTTCCCTCCCATTGCCTTAGAGACAGGCTCTCAGAATCTTCTGTTTGACAAGAGCTGGTCTGCTGAACAATCCAAGCTAATAGACCAATGAGAAAGGGCTAGGCTTACCTTCTCTGAGCCAAGTGCTGTATCTCAGGAGCCTTCTGTAGCAAATACTGGCAAATCCTTTGCCACGGAACATGGAGGAAATTGTACTCATGGTGGGCACTTAGGCCTCATAGGAGGGAAACCTGCTGTGGCAGGAAGGGTCCTGATTTGGGGGCCTTGTTCTTTCATGACCCTATCCCCAACAAAAGACTGTCCAATTCTGACCATGTTCTTCAAACACCTGGGGGAAATTATTCAAATAACGGGAGAGGGTAAGTTAAGGGGACTTAGTAAAGGGGCAAGGATAGAGCTTATGGAACTTAATTGTACTGATTGAGTTTGTGGGTTTATAAAACAGTGAGTGGGAGGGCTCGGATTTTCCCGTTCAGCCATCCATCTGCACAACACTTAGTTACTGAGCCAGGGGCTGTGCTAGGACTTGGGGCTCTGAATGAGAGTCACATGCGGTCTCTGTACTTGGGGGACATTTTCTTGTGGGTCACTTTTCTGCAGCTCTCCGCTGCAGAATATCTTGGCACCTGGCCCAAGAGCTGGAGTTCAAATTTAGCGCAAAAGAAGAAACCTAGGTCTAGGAGAGTTGTTTGATAATCCCTTAAACTACTCATGATGATCCTAGTACTTGGTTTCTTTGCTGCCCTAGTAGAAATAGTTGTGTAAAGTTGCACACCACATATATGAGGGAAAGTCGAAAGGATTAGTGTGGCTCTGTGAGCAAAATTTTGGCTGCAATTAACAGAGAATGCCATGCAATTGGCTTAACCAGGAAAGAAATGCGTTATCACGCATGTTGAGAAAGTCACACCTGGGACCACTCCAAAGCTCTCTTCCATTAGGCTGGCTTCCTCATGGTTTCAGGCTGCAAAGTTCCAGGGGTCCTACGCAGACATGATAATAAGTGGAAGAAGAAGGACTCCTCCTTCTATGTGACTCTTTTTCTAGAAGATTTAGGATTTAGTTCGTACACTCAGGCCAATGAGTCTTTTCAAATTAACTTTTGTGTATGGTGTGAGGTAGGGATCCAGGACTGTTGGTGTTCCATGCAGTTATCCGATTGTTCCAACACCGTCCACTGAAAAAGACTTTCCTTTCCTCCCTGGCACCTCTGTCAAGAATCAATTGCCCATGTAGGTGTGGGTTTATTGCTGGGCTCTTTTCTGTCCTGTTGGTCTCTTCATCTTTCTTTTTGCCTGGATCATACCATCTTCATTCCTGTTGTTTAGGAGTAAGACTGCAAATCAGGCAGCGTAAGTCCTCTGACTCTGGGGAGACAGTAGCACATGTTCCTTTAATGTCTCATTAGCCAGCATGGCATCAAATGCCCCATCCCAGCCTAGTCTCTGGCAAGAAGAGTGGGACCACAAGGTGACCTATCCCATCAGGATTTCTCTTGGAGAGGGGAAAGGGTCATTTTTCCTCAAGTCACATGGAAGAAGTGTAGACACACTGGGTTTTGATCCTGAATTAGGAAGCCGGGGGGAGAGGGGCAAAGCCAGGCTTTCCAGGAAGGAGGAGGGAAAGGCTTTGGGGTAAGAAGTCAACAGTTTGTGTCAAAATGTATGAAACACTTCAGTGGAATTTTAAATTATAGATAGATAGAATGAACACAAAATTAAAAGGGACAGACAGTGAACCTCAACTCATTCTGGATATTCTTGCCAGCCACCGATGACAATGACAGAGGTGACATGATGGCCATAAATGACAACAAGGCTTAGTGTACAGCACAGGGAGCTGCCAATGAGACAGGCTGCTTCTGCCCTGATGACAGCATCAGTGGCTCGGTGGCACATGAGCTCCATCCAGAGGCCTGGGTGGTGGGGAGCGAGTCTCAGAGCTCTTGGCTCGGGTCAAGCCCATTTCATTATTTGTTCTTGAAAACATGGGGATGGGCAAGAGATCCCGTGTCTCTTGAGCTGCTCAAGTATTTCTTGGGACAGTCTCAAACCATTCCTTCTGGTACATGTGATTTGGAGGCTGGTTCCTTAGAAGGATTGGATTCAGCCATAAATCACTCAAGGGCCTGGCTGCTTGGAGCCCTTGGCTGTTGTGCAGATTCTAACTTCCTGGCTCTCCTCCTCCTCCTCGGTAGCTCACACTCCCTGCTAGCTCTGCCCTCCGGGGCCCTCACTTAATTTTTCTATTCCTCCCCAGAATAAAGGAACAAGGCTTTGAGACTTTTCTCAGGGTCCTGGGTCTCTGTCCGCAGAGCAACGGGCAGCCCACTTGCTTGTATACGGGTTGTTTCTCTTCAATTTTGTCCTGGGGAATTTTGGTTGAACATGGGTGGGAACACGCTTCAGCATTTCGAAGGTGCTAAGTGTCTGAAACTCGAGTCCAAGCCCTCCCCAACCCCCCCTTCCCCAGAGTCCTACAGTGTCTGACCCTGGGTTAGGGTTGGCCAAATGCTCTCCATCATTGTGTTTTCACTGGTTCAGAGGAACAGGGCAGAGCCCCTCAGCAAAAGGGCTGGCTGGAATGGGAGGAGAGGTGCTGGTTAAAATCAGAGACTCTAACTTGGTCCCACTAGGATGCATTTAGGGAGCGGGACAAAAGGAGGCATAGGGAAAGCCCACTGGTAGGGAGGGGCCACTTTTCTTTGACTGGCCAAGTGTCCAGAGGCCTAGGTTTTGATCCAGCCCCCCATCTGGTCTTGGATCCCCAGTGTAGACACAGTGGACGGGACTGGATAGCCAAGCCAAGGCAGAGGGCGGTGGGGTGAGCAGTAACAGTGCGCTCTTCCTGCAAGTGGACGGGCCAGGCCCACCGTGCTCTCCACAGCAAACATGTGGTTATGTTAGGAAACAAAACCAGCTCCTCTGAGACCGCTCCTTCTGGAAATAGGGAAAAAATGTGGATTATCTTAAGTTCAAAAATGCGGGCTCCCAGATGGCCTGGAAGGTCAAGATGGTGGGATGGAAATTGATTGATAAGGCTGGGCTGTTTCCTCTGGGCCTTCAGCGCTCTTGCTGGGACCTGGGGCCTTGCTCACTCGGGGTGACCATAGTTACATTCTTGCTAAGCCCTGAGGACTTGGAGAGGCCCGTGCTTGGGGCAGTAAACCTGGCCACCCTGGACAGAATGACAGGTGCCCCCCCACCCCCTGGCTCTCTCCCATGGCAGGTGGGGAGGCTTTGTCTTGATGAGCTCAGACCTTTTCTTGAATCCTTCCTGTGCCTCCAAGCGATTCCTGCAGGTGTGTCTAGAGTGGTGGTGGGCGGCAAGAACCATTGGAGGTCCTCCTGGTAGCGCCCCTCCACCTCAAATAATTTTACAAATGGGGAAACCAAGGGCCAGAGAGGGGGAGGGCCTTGGTCAAGTTCACAAGGCTATTTCAGGACTCAAACCCATGACCCCACATGCCTTTGGGGTCAGCCCAAGGAGAAGCATCTTGTTTTCTTTGGGGTCAGCTCCGCTCTCACGTCCTTGGGGAGTAGGTTTATAATTTCTTGGTGTCTGCAAGTTCTCCCCTCTGAACTTCTGTGCTGTGACCTTTCTGAAATGCAGATTGGGTCAGGTTGCTTCCCTGCCCCAGTGCCTTTGGAGAAATCCTACGCTCTTCGCAAACCATTTAAGGTCCTTCGGGATCCGGCCTCTGTCCCCTCTTCTGCCATCACCTTCCAGTCACATGGGGCTAGCAGTGGGTGTCTCGTGCCTCCCCGCCCCCCCGCTTTGCACATGCTGTTCCCGCTCCCATGCTGTTCCCGCTCCCCTAATGCCCTTCCCTTCTTGTTCTTCAAGCCTTCTCAGGCTCACTCTGTGACCTCCAGTGACCCCTTAGGCGCAGCTCCTCCTTCCTCTGAGCTCCCAAAGCTCTTGGTAATTCCCCTATTAGCACTTATGTCATTGACTTAGAATTATTTGTTTACTTGTCTCTACTCCCCAGGGTAGGAAGCATGTCTTCTGCATCTGCATGTCCCCCCTCCCCCAACAGTGCCTAGCAGAGTGCCTGACACCCAGCTTAGGCTCAGCCAATGTCCCTGGAGTGAATGACTGAAGGAGTTGTTTGTTCCCAAAGTTCCCCACGCTGTGCCTGAAATGTCACCGTCTGTGAGCCTGGCCTGATCCTGGCTCCTGTTCGCCTTTGCTTTTCCACAGCTGGAGCCTCTCTTCTCTCTCCAACAGCTGGCCCAGCCCTGCCCAGGCTCTGGGGCCAATCACGGCCTTAGCCCAGGGAGATTTAAAGAGCCAGTGTTCAGAAGGGCAGGTGACTCGACTTCCGGTGAACATGGCCATGAGTTCTACTCTCGCGTGGCCCCGGGCACCTGGTTCCCACCACACCCCGTGAGCCGGCGAGCTCCGTGAAGATCCTCTCTCCTGGACCCCAGCCCTTCTGACACAGGGGCCTTGCCCTCGTCTAGCAGGGAGTCCCTGAACACACCCAGGGGTGCCGCCCCCTTGCTCCCCACCATTGCCAGTGCCCAGCTAGAAGCTGACCTATTCAGGTGACCCATTCAGGTGACCGACCTTCCTCGGGCGCCTGGAGTGTGCCAGGTACTGGGTCTCTGCTGCCCCGGGGGCTCACAGTTCGGGGTGGAAGGGACAGACCTACAGACGTGACATGACACTGGTGATAGTGTGGTCCATGCTGGGACAAGGGATCAGAGATGGGCCAGGAGCTCAGACTGAAGGGAAGGAGGACGTATGGGTTGGGAGGGGGCGACTTCCTCCTGGTTTCGGGGTCTGAAGGGGCAGGGGCTGGAGAAATCCCCCCGCCCCATAACAACGATGAGTTATAGACCCAAAGCCCTTTGCTGTGTCTAGGGGGCTGCTGTCCCTGTCCTGTGAGCATGGTTCTCTCAGGGGAGAGCCTGAGGTGGGGAGCAAGCGGCCCTCTCTCCCATGGCTCTCAAAACCAGGCCGGCTCACTCTCTCTTATCTCTTCAGGCAGCATTTAGTGAGTTTCCTCCCTGTGCCAGGAACTGGGCTAGGAACTGGGAGCTAACTGGGGGAACCAAGACACACCCATCACACGTGCCCTGTAACCTTCACATGCAGTCACCGGATCTGGTGAGGCAGCTGGGCAGAGGGGCAGCCTCCATTGCCATTGCCCGGAGTCACCAGGTGACTGACTCCTGACAATGTCTTCCAACACTTAGGGGAGCCAGCCAAGCCCAGGAGCTTTGGAATCTCTCTAACCATGGCTTCCAGTCTGGTCTCCGCCACTTGAGACCTGAGTGGCTTTAGGCAAATGACTTCCCATCAGTTTGCTGCCAAGTGAACCTCAGTTTGTCCATCTGTAAAATGGGCTTAGTGTTAGTGCTTTCCCTCTAGGGTTGCAGCGAGCACGGGAGGAAATAATAACTATGTAAACACGCTTAGCACGTAGTGGGTGCTTAGCTTAGGGTGCTTGGTTATGACCCTAATAATTGCAGTACTTGGGAAGCACAGACCCCCTGTGGAAAGAAAAAGACCTTTTAATGTCTCTCTGGGTGTCGGGGTTGGGGGCAGTTTAGGGGGTTGGGTGGAGAGAGCGGCAAAAGTCAGGGCCCGCTGTGGCCAGTCCTCGGGACAGGGGCCGGGACAGGGGCCGTCGTGTCGCCCCTCCCTCTTCCACCCCCACAGCGGGGCGCACCCTCGGCGGGAGGCGCAGGTGTCCGCGGCGTCCCGCGCGTCCCCAGCCCTCGCCGCCTTGGCCGCCGCCCCAGCTCCCCGCTGCCGTCCGCCCCGCGTCCTCCGCTAACCTCGGGTCTGGACTGGCGAACCGCGGGGCCGGGAAAATTTGAGTCACGGTGGGGGGAGCGGAGGAGGCGGGCCGTGACCCTGAACGGGGTGGGCTCTAGGACCCGCCCCGGGCTCCCAGCAGGGGGACCCGCCGCGAGCCCGCGTCCCGCAAGAGCGAGCGAGACGCCGCGCTGCCGCTGCGCGCTGGGCGGCCGCTGGGAGTCCGGGACCGTCGCGCTCGCTGCGACCCGCGCACCTTCACCGCTGCGGCCGCCGCCGGTCGCCCCAGCTCAGCACGATGCCCCGGGCGCCGCTCCTGCCGGTGCTGATGGCGGTCTCCGCGGCGGCGGCGGCGGCGGTGGTCGGCGAGCCCAGGCCGGCGCTGCCCCTTCCCACGGGGGACGCCACCCTGGCCATCGTCTTCGATGTCACCGGCTCCATGTGGGACGACCTGATGCAGGTGCTCGACGGCGCCTCACGCATCCTGGAGAGCAGCCTGAGCCGCCGCAGCCAGGCCATCGCCAACTACGCGCTGGTGCCCTTCCACGACCCAGGTAGCGTCCCCACGTCCCCCCTCACCCCGCCACCGCGGGCGCCCTGGCCTGGGGCGCTCACCGGTACCCCGCCGGCGATCGCGCCCGGGGCACACCTGGACGTCGGTACACTGTTCCGCCGGCCGGGGGCGCCTTCTCGACACGTTCGCGCCCGCGGACCCCGCACCTGGGGCAGCCGCCCCTTGCTGGCCCCGGGGACCCCGTTGTCTCTCCCTCTCCCGCGCGTCCGGGGGTAGCGGGACGCGCAGTCGGGCTAGCGACCCAGAGCGGCGGCACCGCGGTCGGATGCTGGGCCGCCACACCTGTGTGACTTGGGCAGGTGACCTCACCTTCCCGAGCCTCACCTTCCTCATTTACGAAACCGGGGGAGAAACTGTCCCCCACGCTCACAGAGACACGCTCGTACGCAGGGCTTGGCAGTGATGGAGCCGTGCAGCGTTTGCGTTTTTACTTTTTGTGAATTGTTAGAATTTGCTCCCTGCACTGGCTTCAGAGGCCAAAAGAGCCCCCAGAGGCAGACAGAGACCCGCCCCTGCCTCGATTTACCCCTGAGCTGTTTCCCCTGGGAAAACCGCAGCTCGTCCAGGTGGCCTACACCTCCCCGATTCTCACGGCCTGGTCCCCTCGCAGCCGCTTGAGTTTCGACCCCTGCCCTGAAAGGGTCCCTGGGAGCCCCCGCCGAGTGGAGAGAGCATCAGGGAAACAGCTGCCGAGTCCTGCCGGCGATCTCCGACCTTCTGAGGAGCAGGGCGGCTTTTTCGCCAGCAGTTTTGGATGAAAAATTTCAGGTTTCCAGCAAAATGGGGGGAGGGAGGGAAGTACATTGAGCACCTGTCTGCCCGCCACCCAGATCCTGGGATGAATATTTTACTGTCTGCTTTATGGAACGCCTCTCCATCCAGCCGCCTCTCTGTCAAGAACAATAGCGTTACTTTTTACAAAAAGTAAAAAATGTAAAAAGTAAAGCCAGAACATGAAATAAAACCGGCAGATTCCTTGCAAGATGGTACTACAGAGCGCCTCAGGCCGAGAAAACACGCATTGAACCAAGGCTATGTGAGATAGTAAGCCTTTTTAGAAGAAGCTGCCTTTATTAATCACAACAGCATTACAGAGTTTTGCAAAATGGGCAACCGTGGGTGTGATTTAATCTGGTGCAGTCCTCAGGCTGGGTTCAGAGGCGCTTCTGCTTCCAGGAGTTCTGGGTTCTGTAGGGATCTGTGGCTCAAAGCCCAGAGCCTGGGGGGCAGGTCTAGAAAAATCTGTTTGGGAATGAAAGGATAGCTTCTACCTCCTGGTTGGGGCAACAAAGCTGGGGGGGGGGTTGTGGGGCTTCAGCTCAGACACAGGTCACCCTCCTTCCCCCCAATCCTTTCTGGATCATTCTTGGGCTTCCAAAGACACCACACTGAAAGAACTGAGAGACCAGTCCACCCCTTTCTCTTACAGATGGAGAAACTGAGGCTCAGGACTCAGATGGGGCTTACCCAAAGCCACCTGCCAGGGTGATGTCATTTCTGATTTATAACCCACACTTGTCTCCAAAATGCGTGGCTGCAGTGGCAGGGCAGGAGATCAGCCTGCTGGAGCCAGATTTAGTGTCTCAGGGCCCAGGCTGGAGCTCTTGAGGGCTGCCCCCCCCCCCCAACGTGTGCCCTCTAACTGTGGGCTTTCTTGAAGCCAGACTCCCACGCCCAGCGTTTCCTCCCTTCTCTGGATGCCTAGCCGGTGTGCGACCCTCTGACCTTCACTGCATCCACTATGAGTCAAAATCACCAGTCCTCCTGTTTCCCAAACCATCCAGGTCCAAGTGCCGAGGGGCACCTCCGTGTTCAGTGAACGGGTGCTGCGTGCACAGCCTTTGTGAGGCCCCCAGAGTGAAGGGGGGCAGGCTTCCCTGTAAGAGGCAGGCATCCCGCTGGGGACAGGCCAGGTGGCGAGTAGAATGTGTCACATGCTGGCTCCGGTACCAGCTCCTGACTACGGGTCAGCAAGGGAGGGCGCTGACCAAAGTTTCTTCGAGAACGAAGCAGTGTTGGGGCAGGGTTCGAACACAGCTTTTGAGTATCTGCCTGGTGGATGCTTGGTGCTGGCAGGGCAGCGGGGTGGTGGGCTCCCTGAGCGCCTGGTGCTTGCTGGGGAGTGACCGACACGTGCGGACAGGTGCTGGGGGGAGTGTGGGAGGAGGGAATTGGGGAGGTGGGAAAGGCAAGACTGGTCCAGGTTCTGATGTCAGGCCTGGGGTTCTGGAGCACTTAGATTTCCTTCTATGGGCCGTGAGCTGCCACTGTGGGGTTCCGAGCAGGGATTGGACTGTGGCTTAGGTTTGAATCAGCCGTTGGAATTCCCTTTCATGGAAGAGGAACTTCAGAAACGGGTGTTTTAGCTGACTGTTGAGGCCCCCAAGGCTGTAGGCAAAGAGGGCTTTCTTAAAGGAAAACCCCATCCTAAACCCCAAGGACCAGTCTTCGTGGAGCACTGTCAGTGGCTCTGGTCTGCAAGTGTTGGGAGAGAAACCAGGACCTGTGCTTTGGAAATATCCTTAAAGTTTTTAAATGAAAAAAGTGGTATGTTTCCAAACCAGAAAGTGAACATTTTGTCAATGGTTTCATTCTGGCTGAAAACAGCTCATTTTCAGGTTTTCATTGTTAAGATGTTGCAAAAATCACTCTCATGTGTAAATCTTTCTCTCTCTGATTGGTTTTTCTTCAGGGTGAAGCTTCTCGAAGCTTCCTAGGCCATTTTTAACACACTGGGCAACTCTTCAGTTTGTTTTCCAAAATGTTTGAGGAGTTTCAACTTCTATCAGAAAGTTCCAAGGGACAGCTTCAGAGCAGCCATCCCCAACACCGGGAATTTAAGATAAAAAACATTTTTTCCCTCCTAATTCAAAAGACGAAAAACATTTAAATTTTTAGGGAGGTTCAGTGCATTTTCTTTCTTCATTTAAAAAAAAATATTTATTTATTTTACAGAGAGAGATACAGTGAGAGAGGGAACACAACCAGGGGGAGAGGGAGAAGCAGGCATCCCGTGGAGTGGGAAGCCCAACGTGGGGCTCGAGGTGGGGCTCGATCCCAGGACCCTGGGATCATGACCTGAGTCAAAGGCAGACGCCCAACGACTGAGCCACCACCACCCAGGCACCCTGGTTTAGTGCGTTTTCAAATGTTCACTAGATTTTTATTTTTGGTGTGAATTTCTTCTTTTGCAAATTGTCAGTGACTTTACTTGTTTTCCCGTTAGGATTTTAGTAGTTTTTTATCAGTCAGTATGAGGACTTTCATATTGATGCTATTAACTGTTTTTTGTTACGTGGTTAGTGTTTTTCTTGATTGTTGCCTTTTAGTATTGTTTGTAATTCCCAGCCGTCTGAAGTTTATTTATTTATTTATTTTTTCCTGGTGGTCTGAAATTTTAAATGTTTTTGTAGCAAAATCTATTGACTTTTTTTTCCTTTGTAATTTCCTCACCTACACGCTTAGAAGGACTTTCCCCCCCATCCCCAAATCAGTTAGGTACATGTTTTAGTTTTTTCTACTGGTTTTCTCCTTATATTTAAATATTTAACCTGAATTTTTTTAAAAAAAATTTGGTGTAAAAAACAATCTAATGTAATTCTTCCAGGACGGGATCATTGTTCAGATACGTTTTATCAAACAGTTCTCTTTTTTGTTGTTGTTGTTTTTTCCATTTATTTGGATCCTGCCTTTATCTCAAATTACTTTATCTATTGAGAATTTATCTGGGCTTCCCATTCTGTTTTGTTATATGACAACTCTGTGCCAAGAACATATTATATTCATTATTTGGTTTTATAATATGTATTAATAAGGCAATCTCTTCCTCATATTCTTTTTTCTTTAAAAAAATGTTTTCTTTTTCTTTAAAAAATTGTTTCTGCTGACTTAGTCGGTTAAACATCTGACTCTTGATCTCAGCTCAGATCTCGATCTCAGGGTTGTGAGTTCAAGGCCCATGCTGGGCTCCATGAGCTTCCTTTAAATCAATCAATCAACCCATCAATGGGTCTATCTTTTTTTTTTTTTTTTTCTTTTTTTAGTTTTCTCCCAGCTTTCCTGAGATGTAATTGACCCAGAACATTGGGTTAGTTTAAGGTGTGGCACAAGTTGCCTTGATACATTTATATATTGCAAGATGATTAGTGAACACCTCTTTGTTACTTAATTACCACTTATTTTGGGGGGTGAGAACATTTAATACCTGCTCTTTGACTCCGTTCAAGTATATGACACAGTATTAGCTGTAATCACCAAGCGGTACACTGGATCTCCAGGATGCATTTACTTTCCAACTGGGAGCCTCTATCCCACATCTCCTGTCCCCCGGTCCCTGGTGACCACCACTCTACTCTCTGTATCTGAGTTTGGCTTTTTTAGATCCCAGATGTGAGTGAGATGACACAGTATTTGTCTTTCTCTGTCTGGCTCATTTCACATAGTGCAATGCCCTCAGGGTCCGTCCGTGCTATTGCAAATGGCAGGATTTCCTTTCTATGGATTTCCTTTCTATGGCTGGATAATATTCCAGTATTCCATAATATTCCATCCCATATGTACATGTACCACATATTTATCCATTCATCAGTTCATGGTCAAAAAATTTTTTAGGGCCGCCTGTCTGACCCCAGTTGGTGGGGTATGTGACTCTTGATCTCAGCGTTGGGAGTTCGAGCCCCACGTTGGGTATAGAGATGACTTTAAAAAAATTTTTTAAATCTTAAAAAATTATTTAAATAAACTTTTAATTGTAGCACAGTTCTATTTTAGATTTACTGCAAAGATTGTACAGAAGTTCCCATATGCGCAACACCTAGTTTTCTTTTACTAACGTCTTAAATTACCGTAGTACATTCATCACAATTAACCAACCAATATTAATGTGTTATTATTAGCTAATGTTCATTCTTTATTCAGATTTCCTCAGTTTTCCTTTCATGACCATTTCTTGAGCCCATCCAGGATCCTATGGTACATTTAGTTGCCGTGTCCCCTTGGGCTCCTTTGGTTGTGACCATTTCTCAGACTTTTGCTCTTGATGACAAGGACAGTTTTGATGAGAATTGCTCAGATGTTTTTGTCCCTCTGTCATAATTTGTCCGGTGTTTTTCTCCAGTTAGACTGGGTGACGGGCGAGGAAGACTACAGAGGAGCAATGCCATTCTCATCTCCGTATGACCGTCATGGTTGATGTTGACCTTGATCCCATGGCTGAGGTTGACAGTTGTCTCCACTCTGAAGTTCCTCTTCTCTTTCTCCATTTCTAAACTGTCCTCTTTGTGCTTTTTTTTTTTTTTTTTTTAAGATTTTATTTATTTATTTGGGAGAGACAGAGAGAGGATGAGCAGGGAGAAGGGCAGAGGGAGGGAGAGAAGCAGATTCCCCGCTGATTAGGGAACATGACTTGATCCCAGGCTGGATCCCAGGAGCTGGAGATCATGACCTGAGCTGAAGGCAGATGTTTAACCAACTGAGCCACCCAGGCGTCCCTATACTGTCCTCTTTGGAAGAGTCACTATGTACGGCCCACATTTAAGAAGTGGACATTGTGCTCCACCTTGCCGAGGGTAGAGAATTGGCGTAAATCGTTTGGAATTTTTCATCAGAGAGTTTTCTCTTCCTCTCCATCTATTCTGTTATTTCTGTGTCTCAGTATAGACTCATGGATACTTATTTTGTTCTCTGGGTTATGACCCAATACTACTAGCCAATCTACTTTATTTTGTTCCTCAGTTTTTTGGTCATTGGCAGCTCTTTCTGTTGGCTTCTGCAAGACTTTGACATACTCCCATTGTGTGTGTGTGTGTGTGTGTGTGTGTGTGTGTGTGTGTGTGTGTATTTTAAAGCACTGTCTTATTTTCTGGCACTACAAGATGTTCAAGACTCATCTTGTATATTTCCTGCCCTAATCCTAGATCTAGAAATTTATCCAAGAATCCCTGGCTCCTTTTATGCAAAAATGGGACTAGGAAGTAGGATCTGAGTGCTGGATATACTGGGGTGTCACTGCTTTTAAGACCTTTAGCTGGCAGAGTAAGGAAGGGATGCTGTAGAGGTAACCTGGCTATCTGATTGCATCGAAGTATTTCTGTATGTTGCTGTCTGTGTCTGTATTAAGCTGGACGTTCCTACTGATGTCTCCAACTCTGGTTTTATTGTCCTGGAGATCATTCTAGCCTCCTCTTCTTGCTTATCTATGACCTCCTACTCCAACCGTGACAGACCTGCTCCCACCACCCACCATCAACCATGGGTTTACTTTAATGGTTCTGGTCCAGTGTGCGGAGAAGTGGTTTTAGCATTGTTAACTCGTTTCCCCACAGGAAACAACTTTACTAATTAGAGGCCCTCCTTTTGCCTTTGGTCTTTCAGATGACTTTATTTGCAGGATGACTTAGGCCAGTCCCTTATATCTTTTGATTCCTCTTCTTTATTTTCAAAATATTCCTAAACATGTATCCCTTCAGATGACAAACAGAAAAACTTCGTCAACTTCCCCCACAAAATTCCTACTGTGATTTTGCTTGGAACTGTATGAAATCTCGATTTGGGGAGAGCTGTCATTTAAAAAAAACTCAGTCGTTTCCATCTAGGACGGATGCCTCTTCCTTTGTTCGCATATTTATTTCCTTTTGTAAAGATTTATAATTTTTTTCCTTATAGGTTCCACCCATTTCTTTTAAAGATCATTTCTAAGTATTTTGGTTTTTTGTTACTATTTTGATTAGGAAATTTTTTCCATTACATTTTTTGCAAATGAGTATTGTTGGTATGTTGGAAAGCAATTCATTTTCATATATTTATTTTGTCTCCAATGTTCTTACTGAAGTTTTGTTTGCTTTTTTTTTTTTTTTTAAGTATTTCTAATTTGGGGGGTAATGGCTTGAGTTTCCTAGGCTGGCAACCATAACCTGTCCAGATAATAATATCATCTCCCCTTTTCCAATCATATATTTCACTTGTTTGAAATGTCTTGTGTTATTTGTCAGCCAGAACTTTCAGAACAGTGACAAAAACACAAGTGACGGCTGTGATCACTCTTGCCTTGCTTCTTATCGGGCGCTGCTGTGTGATGTTGGCTCTCGGTTTGAGGTTTTCTTCAACAAGGAAATGAAGATGAGGCTTTCATTCCTAGTTTACTAAGGGTAGAAACAAAACAAAACAAAACAAAACAAAAAACCCCCAAAACCAAAAAACCAAACACCACCCCAGAACAAAATAAAAAAATAATCCCGAACAGGGAGTGGTGCTGAATTTTAGCCAGTAGCTTTCTGGCTTTGTTGAAATATTTGTAAGCTCCTTCTCCTGCTGACCTATTGATGGGATTCCTTCATTTTTAACGACTTCCACATTCCCTGTATAAGCCCCGCTCGGTCACGGATGATTCTTTCATATCCAGCTGGATCCCGTTGGCCAGTGTTTTGTTTGGGGAATGTTGCATTTTGTTTGAGCGTGTCAGATCAGTAGGGGACATTCTCTCTGTGTGCCCTTTGTCAAGTGTTGGCATCGGGGCTGAGATAGCTCCTTTGGTTAACGGCTTAAATTCTTAAGTTTTCTCCCCAAATTGCAGATTTTTTTGTTTGTTTGTTTTAAGTTTATTGATTTACTTTTTTTTTAAAGATTTTATTTATTTATTTGACAGACAGAGATCACAAGTAGGCAGAGAGGCAGGCAGAGATAGAGAGAGAGAGAGAGGGAAGCAGGCTTCCTGCAGAGCAGGGAGCCCGATGCGGGGCTCGATCCCAGGACCCTGAGATCATGACCCAAGCCGAAGGCAGCAGCCCAAACCACTGAGCCACCCAGGCGCCCCTATTGATTTACTTTTTTAGTAATCTTCGCCACCCAACGTGGGGCTTGAACGCATGACCCTGAGATCAAGAGCTACAAGCTCCAACTGGCTGAGCCAGCCCGGCCCCAAATTATAAAATTGATATACACTTGTAAAATTATAAAATTGATATACACTTGTAAATATTCTAATAGTATGACTCTCAAGGGATACAAATGCTTTTAATATTTTGTATCCTTCCAGATCGTGTCTGTGTGTGTGTGTAATTTTCATATATATATATATATATATACACTTAATTTTTTATTACATAAAAAATGGAATTATTCAACACATACTGTTTTGCAACTTGCTTTCCTTCCCTACATGATACACCAGATAACTTTCCATATTAGGAAATAGTAATGCATCACATAAGATGTGACAGAAGGGGTCTTCATTTATCTTAATCCTATCTTGATTTATCTAGCCATTCCCATATTGTGGAAAATAGATTGCTTTTGGTTTCTTTCTTACTTTTTTAAAAAATTAATTAATTAATTAATTTGACACAGAGAGAGAGAGAGAGAGCAGGAGTAGGGGCAGAGGCAGAGGGAGAAGCGGACTCCCTGCTGAACAGGGAGCCCAATGCAGGGCTTGATCCCAGGACCCTGAGATCATGACCTGAGCCGAAGGCAGAGGCTTAACCGATGGAGCCACCCAGGCACCTTGCTTTCAGTTTCTTGACAACAAAACACATACACATTCGCCAACATATCTGTATGGTGGATTTCCAGAAATGCAGTTGCTTTGTCAAAGCACATGAGCATTTTAAATTTTGATAGCGATTACTAAACTGTCCTCCAGAGAAGCGGTACCATCCTGCCGTCCGACCAGCAGAAGACGAGACTGCGTTTTTCCCCCATATCACGCCTCGCTGGCATCCGGGCACATCATTCTTCCCTTTTTTTGCTAATTTGCTAGGTGTGAAATGGTGTCCCATTTTAATTCGCCTGTGACTGATGGCTAGTGAGTTTGAGCATCCTCTCTGGGTGGCCAGGGGCACCGTGGGCTTGGCTCGGGGAAGAGGAGGGTTAGGCGGTCGAGAGCAAGGATGGAGGCAGGCCATCGTCCTGCTCACAGCGTGGCCCGTGAGCTGGGGCGGCTCGGCCTCTGGCTGCAGATGTGTGTGTGTGTTTGGGGTTGCTGTGTGTGTGTGTACGGTAACCCCCGAGCGACCTTGCTGTTAACTAGCCTCTCATCGTGAAATAGATCAGATTAGTTTTTGCTCCAAGCGGAGAGTCCCGCCCTGCGGCGTGGCCCCTGGGCTTCTCTCTGTGGAGGTTGGGGGTTCTGAGCTGCCTGCGAGCTATCAGCTGGATGAGGTGCCTCCCTGTCATTGATGGCACCTGCTCCAAGGGCAGTGTCCCTGCCTGGGCTTTCCAGGCATGAGTCTGCACAGGACAGGGGTGCAAAGAGCAAGACAGGTTGGGGATGCCCTTGGGAGGAGGAGTGGCAGGGTAAGGACGTCAGGGGTCTGCCTGAAGGGGCTGGGGGCATTAGTCTGGTCCCCAGGGACCCCTGACCGACCCCCATTATTTATTTGCTCAATAGGTGGTTCTCGAAGGATCGCCACGGGCCAGGCAAGAGCCAGCTTGCCCTGCTGCCTTCCGTCCAGCCTGGCCCACAGCAAAGAGCCAAGTTCATTAGCCACAGTGGGGTCCTTGGTACAAAGGGGCCCTGGGGATAGAGGTGTGATGTTCGAGCTGAGGTGGAGAGGAGCTGGGGTAGGAGGGGGTAGGGGAGAGGCTGGACAGCTTGGGGAAGAGCACTCCAGGCAGAGGGAACAGTGGAGACAATGGCTCAGAGGCTGCCAGGAGTGTGGATATGAAGTTCTCCCTGAAGACAGCAGAGACTGGCTGAGGTGACACTCAGGGCTGGGTGTTCCGTTGGGTGTTCAGGGGAAGGGGCCCTCCTGAGACGGCCTTCAGGAGCGTCGGGTTCTGGACTCCTGGACATGAAGGAGGAGGTGGAAGAAGGTTCTGGCATCATTTTCGTTCTTTGGACAGAGCCACTTGCCCGGTGGCTTCCTTCCCCACCCTGTCCGTCTCGCATTCGCCCAGCCCCCGGCTCAGGAACTGTTGGAATTCTAGCGGCTGGCCTTCATTTTCTCCAGTCCCTGCCTTAGAAATGGGAAGACTGTGTCCCAGAGAGGGGACGCCATTTGCTCACAATGGTGGCAGACTGTGGGGCCCTGCCCGGGGGCCCTGCGGCTGGAGGAGGGGGGCAGGTGCGAATCCAGAAATGGTCCTGGATTCAAGCCCTGCTTTCCGGGAGGAGGCGGAAAGGGCAGACCCCGGGAAGGGTCCATGATTTGAAGTCTCTCTAAGGCTGGACCTCTGGTGCCTGGCTGTGGCCTTGACTGACTCCACTGGGGCACAGGATTCTGGGGAAGGGACTGGGACATCACCTGGGTGCGGAGCTGGGTGTGAGCCTGTGCGTGAGCCTCCCCCGTCCCAGAGGCTCCCCCACCCTCCTTGGGTGGAGCGGAAAAATCTGCCGGAGGAGAGATGGTTCCGGGCCAGGCTTCTGGGGCTCAGATGCTCAAGGGCGGCACGAGTGGAGCCAAGGTCATGGATTTAATGATTTTTGCAGCCCGCCGGCGGGCCCGGCTCAGAGGAACCGCACGCCACGTCTGCCCAGCTGTTTGGCAAGTGCCCACCTTTGGTCACGAGCCTCTCTCCAACCCCCTCCCCCCCCAGAAACAAGAACAAGGGACTAGGAAACAAGGGGACGATTTCTGAGTATCTGCAGCTTGACAGAGGCTGAGTTCTTGAACGTGGGGTGAGACAGACCAGCTTTGAATCCCACCTCCACAGCTTCCGTGTTGTAAGACCTGGGGCAGGTCAGAGCACCTCCCTGGGCCTCAAATTCTCATCTGTGAAATAGGAATAACAAACAGTCCACTTCTTTGGTTGCTGTGTTTTTTTTTCCCCCTAAGTGAATGTACGCCAAGTGCATAGAACAACACCTGATGCCTACTTCGTATTAAAACCGTTAATCCTATTAAAATACCATCTCCATCCCCACTGTGGTTTTCGGAGGTAGCATAGTTGGTGGCAAAGTGTCCAGGCTTTGGAGCCAAGCAAGTGGACTTGACATGGTTCTAAGTTGAGTAGTGTCCTCATGAAATTCTTGCCCTAAGATCAGAGTATGACCTTATTTGGAAATAGGATCGCTGAGGATGTAATTAGTTAGGATAAGTTCATACTGGAGTAGAGTGGACCCTTCATCCTATATGGTTGGTGCCCTGGTAAGAAGGGGGGACACAGAGCCTGCACAGGGAGAAGGCCCCGTGATAACGGCACAGAACTGGAGTGTTTATGTGTTTACAAGTCAAGGAACACCAAGGGTTGCTGGTATTTGCCTTCAGAGAGAGCACAGCTCTGCCAGTACTCTGACTGTGGGCTGCTAGTCTCAAGAACTGTTGGCGGGCGCCTGGGTGGCTTACTGGTTAAGCATCTGCTTTTGGCTCAGGTCATCACCCCGGGGTCCTGGGATCCAGCCCTGCATCGGGCTCCCTCCTCGGTGGGAAGCCTGCTTCTCCCTCTCCCACTCCCCCTGCTTGTGTTCTCTCTCTCACTGGGTCACTCTCTGTCAAATAAATAAAATACTAAAAAAAAAAAAAAAAGAACTGCAAGAAGGGAACTTTCTGTTGTATAAAGCCACCAAGTTCATAGTATTTTATTATGGTGTCCCCAGGAAACCAGGGCAGACATTAAGTATACTTAATAGCTGTTTGACCTTTACTAAGGGCATTATCTCCTCTCTAAGCCTTGGTATCCTCAGCTGTAACAGGGAAAAATTAATGGAAGTGAGCTCAAGACTATAAAATAAGAAGTGTTCAAGGCATAGAAACTGCTGTGACCATCACCACCATCACAATCATCATCAATGTCAACATCACCACCATCACCACCACCATCACCATCACCACCACCACCATCATCAACGTCAATGTCAATATCACCCCCACCCCCACCAACATCACCATCACCACCATCATCAACATCAATGTCAACATCACCACCATCACCACCATCAAACTCACTGCTACCACCATCATCAGCATCAATGTCAGCATCAGACACCATCATCACTACCATCAACATCACCACTACCACCATCATCAACATCAATGTCAATATCACAACCATCACTACCACCATCAACATCATCACCACCACCGCTATCAACATCAATGTCAACATCACCGCCACCACCATCATTATCAACATCGGTGACAACATCACCACCACCATCATCACCATCAATATCATGCCTGAAGGGCAGCATGCTAAGATGTAAGGTGATCAGAGCTTTTTGTGCAGAGCCAGCCCTGCCTGGACTGGGTGAAAGAAGGAGGTCAGGAGGGTCTCAGGTGACCCCTTTCAGTGGGTAAACTCTCATGGGGACATGTCAGGTGTCCTACCCTCTCCTACCCTGACCTATCACCTCACTCTGTCCTGCTGGAAGGTGGGTCTTGAGATGGTCATCCTGCTGAAAGCTCCCTGTCCTGGTGGGGTTTCAGGATGGTCAGTGACGATGTGCAGTGGGTCCTGGGAATGATAGAGGAAGCCATGCAGCAGTATTGAGTCGTTACAAGAAGGCATCCATCGCTGGCTTGCTGTCTCTAGCTGTGGATGGGCAGGTGGCTGGGAGAAGGGGTGGCAAGGAGACCTCCATATACATCCCCAACCCTTTGCATCTTGGAAGCCAGTCCTGCGCCAGGGTGATGGGGCCCTGTGTCATCAGTAACACCCTGTGCCTGGAACTGGCTTGGGGATGATTTATTCAGCAAAAGGAAGTAATATCAGATGTGTATGTGTGTGTGTGTGTGTGTGTGTGTGTGTGTGTGTATGTATAAGTGTGTGCTCTCAGAAGTTGAGGCAGGCATTTAAAAAACCCTTGCCTTCAGTCTTTACTGGGGCTTTGCCCTTTGTCTTTAAAGCAATCATGGACACTCTTGTCCATCTGGCCAGCCCTTCCTCCATATGGCCAGCTCCTTTGCATGTCCCAAACAACCACATCAGTTCCTTGCTTCGCTTCATATCTGTTTCTCTGGGAGATGGGCAGTGGCGTGTTGTAGTGAGAGGGACTGGGGCCTGGGTGGGCTTGACATTTAGCACGAGCTTGCTGAGTGTCGTACGCCTGGCATTGTTCTGGGACAGGTTATAAAGATAAATGAAGCTTTGTCCTGACCTGGGGCTGCTCAGACAATACGGAGTTCAAATCCATTTATTCAGCTACTCGTTGGAACCGGATTTACTGAATGTTTACCATGTGCCCAGCACTGAAATTGGCCCAAGATCTACAATGGTGAACAAGAGAAGGGGTCACTGTCTGTATGATATATCCAGGTAGGGAGACCTTGAAGGACTCCCTTCTCTTCTCTTTGGGCTTCCAGGTTCTGTCGCTTTAAAAGGGTGGGGTCTTTGGATCTCTCTCTCTCTTTTTAAGATTTTATTTATTTATTTGACACAGAGAGAGAGAGATCACAAGTAGGCAGAGATGCAGGCAGAGAGAGAGGGGGAAGCAGGCTCCCTGCTGAGCAGAGAGCCCGACGAGGGGCTCAATCCCAGGACCCTGAGATCATGACCTGAGCTGTAGGGCAGAGGCTTTAACCCACTGAGCCACCCAGGCACCCTCTTGGGATCTCTTTATCTTGAACTTTGTTATGTTTGGCACATGGGTTTGTAGTTCGAATTGGTTTTTCCCAAGTTCATTCTTGCCAGAGACAGGATGATGGCGTCTGAGGGAGGCAGAATAAATGACCCCCCAAAGATGTGCGTATCCTGATCCATGGAGCCCGTAAATCTGTTACTTGACACAGCAGAAGGGGCTCCACATGTGCGGTTAAGTTAGGGATCTGGAGATGGAGAGACTTTCGTGGCTTACCCAGATGGGCTCGTCGGAATTGCAAGCCTCCTTGTAAGAGGGAGCAGGGGAGCTGGAGTCCGAGGAGTTGCGGCAGAGCAGCAGAGGGTAGCGAGAGAGATACTGGAAGATTCTCTGCTGGAGACTTTCTAGATGCACGACGGCCACGATCCAAGGAGTATGGGCGGCCTCTCAAAGCTGGAAAAATCAAGGAAGCAAAGTTTCCTGGAGAGTCTCCAAAAGGGATGCAGCCATGCGGCTAATACCTTGATTTGAGGGCTTCTGACCTCCAGAATTGGTGTGTGTTGTTTTAAGATGCTGAGTTTGTAGTAATGGATGAAAGCAGCAACAGGAAACGAATACAAAAGCCAACCTTACAATCCTTTCCAGGGCTTTCCCGCTCAGAGGACCCTCCCTGGTTCCTGAAATGGTCCACGTCCATGTGTTAGCCATACAGTCCCTGGCCTTCAGCATGAGCTGGCCAAGTGTTTGGGACATAAGGAGGCTGGACGAGGATGTCACTGAGCGTCACTGAGGGGTGTGAGGGAATCAGGGTGGGTGACTTCCCAGGAGAATCTTCCTCTCCCAGAGTGAGGACCTTTCTAGAACAGCCTTGGCGGTAGAAGGCTAGACCCTAGATGCTGGGTCTGGCACCCTTCCTGCCCTCTACCACCGGGCCGCCCACTTTGGGTTTCTCAATCCAATAAAATTGTTAAAAGAAAAAAAAAAACTAAAAGGAAACAAAAACAGAAGGAATTGACATAGGTGACCCCCACATTTTATTCTACCAGGTAGAAACATGAACAGAATCCACTCTCCTGAACAATTACTGTCCCTTCACGAAACAGAGCAGTCCTCAGCTCGCCAGGGAGGAAGAGCAGAGATTGGAAAATAAAGGGCCGCCTCTCCAACCGCCGCTTGATTTGTGATAACTGACGTCACCGACTTTGTTGTTCTCCTGTTGCTGCAAATGGGAGAGAACATGGTTGCTGGGGCCCTGGTCCAGCGTTGGGAACCGAGGGGAGCTGAGGTCACTAGACCATGATGGGGGAGGGCAGGGCCAGCCAGAGTCAGAGCTGGGCTCCCGGCGGGCTGCCCTGGGTTACAGACAATGAGCCGTCGGTGTCCATTCTCCATGTGAGCAAAACTGGGTGCAGGCCATCTTCCCTAGCATTGGCAGGTGGACGGATGAGTGGCTGGCTCGTCTGGAGAAGGGGAGGACAGTTATGAGGTTACTGGACTTGCTTCCAGAGTCTTTTCAAACGTCCTCGCCTGTGACCCAGTAATTGTGCTCATGGGAGTATATGCCAAGGCCTCAGCTATGCTGGTGTGTAAATGTTCTGGATCTAGAGGTGTTCTTGGTATCATTGCTTCTTATAAAACCTGGAAACAAGCGACGTGAGATGGAGCACGGCCACTCTTAGTCATTCCTACAAAGGAAATACTTTGTAGCCATTAAAAATGATCTTGAACTTGAGCATTTGGTCTCTTGGAAAGTTGCTCAACATATGTTGTTCCATGAAAAGAATCAGGTGAAAAATAGTATGTTATTGATACTTCAGTAGAAATTCTTCTTCTTTTTTTTTAAGATTTTATTTATTTATTTTTTGACAGAGAGAGATCACCAGTAGGCAGAGAGGCAGGCAGAGAGAGAGAGAGAGAGAGAGAGAGAATCAGGCTCCTCGCTAAGCAAAGAGCCCAACGCGGGGCTCAATCCCAGAACCCCAAGACCATGACCCGAGCTGAAGGCAGCGGCTTTAACCCATTGAGCCACCCAGGTGCCCCTTCAGTAGAAATTCTACATAAAATGGTATGCGTATGTGTAAGAGACAGGCTTACAAATATGCACGAAAGTGTTGAAGGTTATGTGTAAAAATAGGAATGACTGTCTCTGGTTGGTAGAATTCCCTTCTCTTTCTGTGTGTCAGGAATTTCTCTGTATGGTTCACAGGGAGTGGTTCTCAAGAGCTCAGTTTCTAGAGTTGTACAGACCTAGGCTCATCCCAGCCCTGCCACTTACTGGCTGTGTGTCTTTGGGGAGGTACTCGGCCTCTCTAGGCTTCCATGTTCTCTGTAAAATGTGGGTGATGCTGACTGGAGGCCAGCAAGAACTCAGTAAGCAAGTGCTCGGGAGCAAGCTAGTGCTGGGGAAGCATCTTGGCACAGGTACTTAGTAAGTGCTTAGTAAATGTCAGTATCATCTTAGTAAATGTCAGTATCATTAGTGTCTTTTTTTTTTTTTTTTACATTGAACATGTATTATCGTGTAGTCAAGAAAGAACCAATGTTGAATAAAATTTTTGCTTTTCTCCATCTAATTGGAGTTTGAGGACCTCACACTGGGACACAGGCAGCCATGTGGCTGTGTTTGCAGAGACTTCACTGTGTACATGGGATCCATGCGGGGTCTGCGTCTCCCTGACCCCACTCTGTTCTCATAGCGATGCTTCCTCAGCTAGGAGAGATGGTGTTGCTCTATGCCTCATTTTCAGATGGGGAAACTGAGCCTGGGGACGGTGAAGTAAGGTCTGAGATGCCTCGTGGCTAAAGGATGAAGTCAGGATTCCAGTCAGATCTGTCAGCAAAGGCTGAGGGTTTGGCTGCATCAGTGGCTGCAGAGTTCAGAGAGTGGGAGGCCATGGGGGGAGGGGCAAGGCTTGGTAAACGCCGGAGCAGCTGAGGGAGGGGTGTTGGGCATGATGAACGATAGATTCAGAACGCAGAATCAAGGGCCCCCATGGGACAATTGGTTCCAAAAGTGCTGGACAGAAGAGCTGGTGTCCACACTCTCCTTGAGAATGGTGGATGAATGCTGGGTAATTTCCTGGGAGTCCTTCCCTAAGAAGGACCAAGGTCAAGTTGACGAGTCGATGAGGATGGGAATTGTTTTAGGAGGACTAGAATTTAGAATTCTTGAACTAAAAACAGTCCATTGCTAGAGTTCATCAAGGACGCAGATGAACTATTTTCCTAGGAAATTTGACGTCCATAAAACTTGTAAAACCCCCTTCGTGCACACATCCTCAAGGGGAGTTGGGATCCTTGCCTCTGTTTTCAGTGCCTTGGAAGCCTTGTCTTGTGCTGGCTGTGGCTCTCAGTTACAGCTATTAAAAAAAAAAATCTTTTTCTCAAGGAACATTTCAAATATATACGAAGTCTGCAGAGGAGTGTAGTGAATCCGCACATCCCCATCACCAAACATCAAACCTGTTCTGCCGTTCTTGTTCGTCTATACCCTCCTCCCGTCTCCACCCCCGCGCAACATGAGTGTTCTCTGCTGGGCTGGCTTTAGGGATTGAAATTTACATACATTGAAATGCACAAATCTTTGCTTTGCGCTTTGGGGGAACCCATAGACCTGTGGAACCCACACTCCTATCACACTATAGAACATTTCTGATTCCCCTGACAGTCGCTTTGCAGCTCCCCAGCCTCCAGACAACCTCTGTTCTGATTCTTTTCACCTTAGATTAATCCTGCCTGTTCCAGAGCTTCTATAAATGGAAGCATATAAACGTGCACTCTTCTGCGTCTGGCTTCTTTCGTGCGACGGGATGTCTGTGAGATGCATCTGTGTGGCTGCCTGCATTGGTAGCTCTTCTGCTTTCTTTTCGAGCAGAATTAGATTACACAAAGAAACCACGGTTTGTTTATCTTTCCTTGGTTGAGGGACATTTGGCTGGTGTCCCGTTCTGGGCTGTTATGAACGCAGCCGCTCTGAACGTTTGAGTTCAAGTCTTGGTGTGGACAGATGTTTTCATTTCTCTTGGGTAAATACCTAGGCGTGAAATGACTGAGTCTCATGGTATGCACATGCTTAGGGTTTTAGAAAGTCCTGTGTGTCTTCCAAAGTGGTCGAACCATTTTACATTCCCACGAGCAGCGGTCGGAAGTTCCTGTTGCCGCCCATCGTCGCCTACATTGGGTGTAGTCAACCTTCGCAATTTAGCTCTGCTCTTTTTAAATGAGCTAATACGCGGATGGAGTTTCTAGAAGATTTCCTCTCATTGATCAGTCTGGTGTTGGACAGTTCTCTCTTTGTCTTTCCAGAATTCCTTTCCCACGGATGGTGGGTTGGGTAGGGTGGTAGAGGGGAGGTTCCTAGGGCAGCCATGTTCAGGAAAGACTGAGAGCTGTGGTTTCGAGGAGGAACTGGGTGTTTGCTCTCTGTCTCATCTCTGTGCTCTGGAGCTCTGGGCCTGACTTGGGGCAGGGTAGGCGGCTGAGCGTCCTGGAAGACCTGGAAACTGTCCCCTTACTGCTCCCCCTTTGGTTGGGAGGGGTGTCTCTGGGGCCCAAGGTTTCACCTTCTTTTCCATCTTGTGACTGCTTCCCCATCCCATGGAGGTGGTGCGTCTGGGAATACAAGCCAGCCTGGGCCTCTCTCTCTTTTCCCGCAGATATTGGCCCAGTGACCCTCACGGCCGACCCAGAGGTGTTTCAGAGAGAGCTGAGAGAACTCTATGTGCAGGTGGGCCGCCCCGCCCCGCTGCTCGCTGCCTGCTCCTTTCCAGTCCCAGCCTGAGGCCAAGGTCTTTGCCCCACCCAGGGCCCAAGATGGTGGCTTCCCGCCACCGTCATGCCTGCCTCCTAACACTGCCTCTGGCCTGCACCCCAGTTTGGGGATGCTGGAGATCCTGTACTTCTTGGGGTTCCTTCCTTTATTCAGTGACCCAAGGCCCTCTGGGAGTCTCTGGGCCCTGCCCATAGTAGGTGCTTATTATTTAGTGACTGGATGAAGCAGCAGAAGGAGGAGGTATGTGGTGAGTGAGAGGTCTCACTCCATCCCCCCAAACCACCTGGGCGTCTTTGGCGAGGGCAGCAGCTTCCTGAAGGCTGGCTAACCCACCGCCAGGTCCTGTGGGGCCGAGAACAGGGCCTGGCATGTAGGGGACAGGAAGTGCTGATGGGCTGGAGGGCTGAGCCCAGGAGGGAGCATTACTGAAAAGTGCCCACGTGCCAACGGTGTTGCTGGCCCTGGCTGAGCAAAGCCCGTGAGGCAGGGCACACTCCCTTCCTGCAGAGCAGAGCTCCTGTCCGTGGTCGGGGAGCGGGGGAGCATGTGCTGGTTTGGGACTGATTCCAGGGCCGGCTACAAAGAGGATTTGGGGAAGCGGTTTCGAATGCTTTGCTCTGCCCCATGCCCACCGCTCCTTCTCCTGGCTACCTCCGCACCCCCAGCACCTTGTTCTCCCATCCTTGGCTAACACGTGGCTGTTTTGGGGCACCTGTCGGATGTCCTGGGGCTCCCAGCCTCCCTCCCCCAGCTCGTATCACTCCTCACAGTGATTAATTAAATAATCATGTGCTGACCCCACGGGAGGGACCGTGCCTCTCTTGGTAAGGAGAAGGTGCTACTTGTCTAAACACCCCTCGCCCACCTGTCGGTGTCCGGGACGTCCGTGGGTGGGCCAGCCCCTGACATACCCCTGCCCTGCAGGGGGGCGGTGACTGCCCCGAGATGAGTGTGGGAGCCATCAAGGCGGCCGTGGAGGTGGCCAACCCCGGCTCCTTCATCTACGTCTTCTCGGATGCCCGCGCCAAGGACTACCACAAGAAGGAGGAGCTCCTGCGGCTCTTACAGCTTAAACAGTCACAGGTGAGTAGGCTGACCTTGAGGGTGCATGCGTGGGGACCCTCAGGAGTGCTGAGGAAGCCGGGGTCCCCGGTGCAGGCAGCCCAAGCCCCCATTGCCCAGGTGGAGGGCGGCTGCTTCCCCTCCAGGGTCCCCGCCAGTGCAGCCGCGGGTCCTCAAGTCCGAGCTGGTCTGGTGAAGTCCAAGTGTGTTCTCATGCTCTGGGCCCCCGGCCCGCCGGAGCTCCTGCCGCCTGGCGAGCCTCATTCTTGATAAAGACCACGCCACCCGCTCTCCTTGCTCCCTGTCAGAGCCTGTGCAATCCATCTTCCTCCTGGCGTCGCCTCCGCTCCTGTCTTTGGGGTGTGCGGCGCCCTTCTGCCTGCTGCCTCGGGGCCTGACGGCCTGCTGGGGCTTTGCTTCTGGCTTACACAGCCAGGGCTGGGGGAGGGACGTGCGTGGGGACGGGGGAAGGGCCACCCAACCGTGGGACCTCCTCGGGTGAAGGTCTCAAGAGCCGGGACAGCTTCTCTGGTCTCTGGTCTCCCATCAGGAGCAAACTTCATTCTCCAAGGTTCTTCTAACATCGTGGCCCCCAGGGGCTGCGCGGAGCAGCCGATTTCCATTTCCTGCCTTGTTGTAGATTTCCTAACGGCTCCCGTTTATGGAACACCTGAAGTGGTCCTGGTCCCCTGCTACGCCCTTGACCTGCCTTAGCCCTGGTCCCCATGGGGCGGATACTCCCATCATTCCCATTCTACAGATGCATCACCCGAGCCCAGAGAGAGGCAAGGGCTCCCCCTGGGTCCCCCTCCCTCGTCCCGGCCTTGCCACACACGCCCGAAGCAGGTGGCCAGGAGATCCCGGAGCCAGGCTTCTCATCCCTCTTCCAGGTGGTCTTTGTGCTGACGGGGGACTGCGGCGACCGCACTCATCCCGGCTATCTGGCTTACGAAGAGATCGCTGCCACCAGCTCCGGGCAGGTGTTCCACCTGGACAAGCAGCAGGTGACCGAGGTGAGCCTGCCCTGGCCCTCCTGCGTCTCTGGGCACCTGTGCCTGGTGGTTGGGTCGCTGCCATTGATGGGCAGCGCTGTGTCTCACCCTGTGGCCAGTGCAGCGAGCGCTGTACTCAGGGCTGTACGACGTCGTCTCTCCAGAACCTTCTACCTGCTCCCCACCCCAAAGGCGGGTGCCACAGACTTACCAATTTTGCAGGTAAAGAGCCTGGAGCTTGAGGAAGCACGCTGGGTCCCCTGGATGGTGCAGCCTGGGGATGGACCTAGCAAAGTTTGCCAGAGGAGGGGTAGGGGGGTGAGCTTCTCCCTAGAGTCAGGGAACCCAGGGGTGGATAGAGGAGTGGGTGGGGGGCAGGGGCTGTCTGAGTCAGGCTCTGTTGCTGGGCCAGGAGATCCTGCTGGGGGACCTAGCCCTCAGGGGCTTGCTTGGCCCTGTGTCCTGAGGCAGACGTCAGTGATCTGGAATCATTCAGCTCGGTGCTGATCAGGTGTCTGCATCCTTGTCCTGTTCTAAGACCAGGGGCCTGGCCTTACCCCACTCCAGGCCCCACTGGCCACTCAGCGCTCACTCTGCTTTCCCTCTCCCCGCACGTCTGTTCCCTCCCAGGAGCCGGAGGGATCCTTTCGGGGACACGCTGGTGAATGTCCACAACCACCTCCCTGAATAGAACAAGAATGCCCATTTCTGTGGTATAAGTCCCCCTACTCTGACTGATTTCAAGCTGCCATCCTGAAGTCACTGAGCACAGTTGGGAAGTGATGCTCTCAGTGGACTTCTCTGAGCCTCTACGAGCCGTCTCTTGTACATTGGATCTTTCTAAAGCAGATCTGACCAAAGGGTCTCTCCCGGCTGTCCGCTGGAGAAGGTCCAGAGCCTTCTCTGACCCCATGGCCTGTGTTCTCCCCCTTGCTCACAGCTGCTACCCCACTGGCCTCCGCTCACTCTTCAGTGTCCCATGTCTTTCTACCCCAGGGCCTTTGCTCATGCCACTTGTTTTTCCGACACCATCATGGGCTCCTCATTTCCCCATTCTTAGCTGAAATGCTTTCTCCCTGGCAGAACTTTCTTGATTTCTCATCAAAATGAAGTCTTTCATACCCTCTCCCCGCTCCTGGTACTGCTTCACATAACTGGTTTTCTAAGCCTGGCATCACTGAACGCCGTTAGGCTGTGGGCTCCCTGAAGGCCAGGCACTTATTACAGGTTCTCTTTGCTGCTGTATCCCCAGGACCTCCTGTGGCCTCCAGCACAGTGCAGGTGCTCAGTAATAGCAGGTAAATGGACAGATACGGGGTCCCTTGTGCCTGAGGCCCTGGGAAGAGGAAAGCAAGAGAGGCCGTGTCTAGGAGGCGGGCCCCGGCCCCAGCCAGCCCTGCCGCAGCCTCCAGGGGAGGGTTTTTCTGTGTTATATATTTATGGCCTGAAGAGAACGGTCTCTAGGGCCGTGTTTAGATTAGCGCGCCGTAACTCCCCGTTGACAGATGGCGTTTATGGTTCTCTGCGACACATGAGACTTTGGTTTTTGGCATGTCAGCCTACTCTGGCCCTGAGCCGCCCGAGCCAGGGTGGGAGGCCTTTCAGAGTGGACGGATGGCTCAGTCCTTGTTGCTGGGGGAGACCTATTTGGGCGGGAGCTCGGTTCTAAACATCAGGGGCGATTCAGACAGCAGGGCAGCTGGGCAGGTCAGTGGGAGACAGCTAGCCCAGGTGTGGGGCTGGGCTCCCCTGTCCTCTCTCTTGAGGCAGGGAAAGTGGGGGCGAGTCCACTGGCTCCTGGCCACGGTGTCCAGCCTTCTGCTTGTGGGAGCCTGACTTGGCAGTGTGTGTCTCACTTGATGAGACCTCCAGTGGCCAGGATTGGCTGCCGCTGGGTAGGGGCCTGGAGAATCCTTCTCCTTCCTGGACACAGAGCTGTGTCACTCCAGATGTTCCCAGACATTCAGAAAGCCTGAGAAATTGGCCGCAGCAGCCAGGGCTGTGGTCGTCCCCCCCTGAGACCTCCCCAAGGAGAGGGAACAGTGCCTTTGCCCACGCCGGGGGCTCCAGCTGAGAGAATGACTCCTCAGAACAGAAGCTGCAGACGTTTCCAAACTGTGCGTGTGTAGTTAGTCCTTTTACCTTTTCACAGTATGTCCAGTGTGGCCGGAGGGACACGTTCTGCATTCTCTCTTGCCTTCATTACCTGCTTACTGTGCACCTGCTACTGGCTAACTTGGGTCCAGGCGCTGGGCATGGAGACAGAGTCTGTCAAGGTTAGGTCTCAGTGTTTTTGAGTTTGGACTTTTTTCCAGTTGGGGCGCTGGCCCTGTGGGGTTCTAGGGTAATTAAAGCAAGGCAAAGGTCCCTTCCCCCTGGTGGGGGTAATTTGGAGCTTTTGCCATCTTTCAATGGACAGGGGAGGTGGGCACCTTTGCCCCTTGAGGTGTGCATTTCTGGTCAAGGCTTAGCTAGCTCCATGACCCACCCTGGCCCAGGCACAGCCTCCCCCCAGCTTAGAACCCGCTCGATACTGTCACCAGCCCCAGCAGAGTGGGCCAGAATTGCTGGGCATACCTCCATTCTGCAGCCTTCCCTGGTCCTGGAAAGTCCGTTCTGGGAGCCCGGATCCTTCCCCTGTCCAGCACCAGCCCATACAAATGTGCCAAATCACCCAGATTCTGTGCATCAACCAGGGGAAAGGTGAACCACCTTCTAAGACAGTAAGTGTGGAGGATGGGGGAGGGGGGGACGTCCAACCAGGTGGTTCCAATTAACAGATCAGGAGGCACAGGCCCCGGAGATGACTTCATCCTGGACTCTTCCGGGAAGATGCAGCATGGTGGAGGGTTAGGGCCCCATGCCAGCTGCAGACCCTGGCCCTGCCACCTGCCTACAGGGTGACCTTGAACATAGTACTTGACCTCTCTGGGGCTCCATTTCCTCCTTGGCACAGTGGGTTAAGAGAGCCCCTGCCTGTGAGATGGGGGTGCCCGGCAGGCACTGGGAAGCCCGTGGTAAGAGCTGGTGATGGCTGTGACTCTAGCCCCCTGCTTTGGTGCCCAGAATGCATGCCCGGTGCCCACGAAGCCCCCTGAAGAGTAAGGGCTCTCTCAGAACAGGTTCTCAGGACCTGAGTGCCCAGCGGTGAGCTACTGGCAGGGGCCGGTGCTGTCTCCCCATCCCTGCCCACTGAGCTTCCTGCCCCAGGCCCCGCAGTCAGGCCCCAGCTTTCTGCTCTGTGGTTCTGAGGCCCTCTAGGCCCCCCGACCTCTCCTCTCTGCTTCCTCGGCCGCCCAGGCTGTCAAGTGTCCGGGGAGGAGCCCCAGGGATGATTTATCTGCCGTGAACGGCTGAGCGGCAGCCATCTGGCCAGGGCGGCAGCGCCAGAGTCTCCCATCCCTTCCCTATCGGTGACAGAGAGATGAGCCCCACTGCAACACTGGCTCGCAGGCCCTCAGTCCCACTAACATCTGGAAGCCATTGTCTCCGCCAAATAAACACTGAGCCTGTTTGATGAAGGCTGTCTGCTGAGAAGGCTCCCTGCATTCTGCTTGGAGCCTGGGGGACATCGTGGGGTCCAGACAGCCTTGTCTGTAGGCCTGAGCCTACAGGGGGTCTGGCTTTGCTCTGGGCAAGATGGTCGGTACCCCCAGCTCCCTGGCAGCCACATGCTTTCAGGGCAGGACCCGTGGGCACACTGCTTCCTGCTGGGGTCACTGGCATCGTGCTCTGTCTGAGGCTTCTCTGCGGTTCAGTAGCCTGAACTCCCAGGCATCATCCCTCTGTTGGAACATCTTAGGACAAGCTTGTAATGACAGTTGTGGCACAACCAGTGGGTATGATCTCTCTGGGACGTTGTCAGCTGGTGCCGCCGCCACCCGGCAGCTTTGCTCAGTTATGATTTCCTCCCGAGCCCTGACAAAGCCCAACCCCACAGTGGTGGGGGAAAGAGGACAGTGATCACGGGGCTGTGGCTTAGCTGTGGGGGCATCTCGCCAGCTTCTGTCCACCTCTCCAGCTGGGAGCCTCAGCTGCTGCTTCCTCCAGCCTGCCCCCACGTGCACGAGTGTTGTTAAGAGAAACGTTACTTGCAGAGTGAGGCAAAACAGAGGAGGGCACACGATCACATGCAGAAGAGGGTTTTTAGAATGCAGGGTTCTTATCCTGGGATAACTGAAGTCTAGGCACCTGCATTCCAGCTCAGTCTGAACAAAACGTATTCACTTTTTCAATCTCAGGCAGATCTTCCCATTCCCTTTGTGTCCTGTGCTCTTGCGTGGAAGATTGCACGGTAGGACTATGATTCAGAGCAAGGGTGGCCAATAGGCAGCACGCGAGACTCTGCTCTCTCAACCCATATCCGTGGCAGACATCACTCATCAATCACAGAGCGGTTTCCTGTCTGCAGCCCAGGCAGCTTTGGGTTTAGTCCAACAGCATCGTTTCTAGTTGATTGGAATTGGCAACCGGACCCCACTGTGGTCTTTTGGGTATTTATGAAAGTCATGACATACTTGGTCTTTTTAAGGGACTTTTATGTAAAAAAATTACTATGAAAGATGTTAAAGAAAAGTGAGAAGAACCCATGTCCCAACTAGATTCAGCACTTAACCTTTTGGCGCCCCCGCTTCGTCTCTCCTATTCTATCTTCTCCATAAATAAATTTTTTTTTAAATATGATCTTGGACATAACCCACAATATCCTCTGATTAAATGAAGAGGGCTGGTATCATCCAATGCCAAGTTCAAATTCAAATTTCCCTAATTGTCTTCAGAATGTCTTTGGTAACAGTTTTGTCAAATCAGGATTTAATCAGGGGCCGTGCATTTCATTTGTTCATTGTGTCTGTTAAGTCTGCTTGCATCTGGAGCCTTCTACCCGCCTCCCCCCCCCCTTTTTTTTACGCCACTAACTTGCTGGAAAGGCCTTGATTGTACAATGCCCCAGGTTCCAGATTCATCTGATTGTTTCCTTGTGGTGTCATTAATTTGTTCCCCGCCCCCCATTTCCCTAACTAACCTGGCAGTTAGTTCTCAGGGACTGATGAGCAGAGGCCAGCATTGGAGGCAGGAATAGTTCACGGTTGGTGCTATGTGTCTCTCTTTGGTTGCATCACACCAGGAGGTAAGTCATGTCTGAGTGTCCTGCTGTTCCTGATGGTAGGTTTGGTTCCTGGGTGAAGGAGGTGACAGTTATCTGTATCGTAGGGCCACATTTTTCCCTGTATGGTGCAAGTGGTCTGTGGGTTAATGCTGGGGTTCTGCGTGGACATATGGTCCCCCACCCACTCTCACCCAATGGTTGTAGCGTCCACGGCGGACGCTTGCCTGAAACGGTGACTTCATTAAGGGTTGCAGGATGGTGGTGTCCTAATTGTATCATCTCTTGCATATTTATTCGTGAGTCTCCTTCCACGAAGAAGAGCGTTTGAGGTCCTGGTGTTTTTGAAGCACAAAAAAACCTATTGAAAAGGCAGGGATCATACTTAGTTCTTTGTCTTTAATAAAGAAGTGACCTTCGTTGGTGGTAAGTGAGGTTTCATTGCTTTGAATTTTGCTTTTCTTTTTTTTGAGTATTATTGTGGGCACGCAGAGTCTACAATCGGATCTGTTTCTGTTAATTACAGTCATTATGTTTTGGGGGCTCAAGTTCCCCCAGATTTAGCTAATGGGAGCTGTCTTGGGCTGGTTCCTATTGGTGTGTCCCCTTAGTTCCTGAGAACCTCCTGGCTTAGTGGAACGACCAGTTGTCTCACACTTACCTTGTAAATCACCTGCCCCAGCCCTAGAATCAGCCATTTCTCCAAACAATCCCTGTGGGGAATGGTATTTAGAAATCCCCGGGTTATAAATTCACTTGGAATGAATTTGTATATAAATAAAACACTTGCAACTCTCTCTTACACTTGGCTGTAAGAGAAAATCTTGGTTCAGCAAGACTTACCATCTTTATGTCTTTGCTTTATCCTGCAAGATGCATAAACAGTCTCCTGAGCTGGGCACTGATGGTTGTGCCAAACCCAGGTTCCTAAATAAGAATGTCTTTGCAGCTCTTTCTGTCCCCAGGGTGCCTCCCACCAGGAAAGCTCAGTTGAACCCTGGGTTCTCAAGGCTCCAGGAGTTCTTCTTTTCTCTCTGTGGTTATGGTGCTCCTTTGCTGCACAGCGAGGTTCAAGTTTCATTTTGTTTAGTTTGAGAAGCATCCTGGGAAAACTTGAAATTTACTTGGCCTGGAAGGAAGCCCCCTCCTCATCCTCATTCCTGGTTTTCTAACGGGAAACTGGGAGGTGTGATCACAAGGCGGGCTTGGGGGTGAACAGAGTGAGAGGTCTGTGATCAGATGCCCGCATTCAGGAGCTGTGCGCCCTGCCGTATCACACACAGTGAACAGAAGCTTCCCAAACACCCTCTCCATGCCAGCCACTGAGCTCGGGGCATAGCAGAGAGTCCCTGCCCTCATGGGGCTTCCAGGCTAAGAAGGGAGGCAGGCATGAACCTAAGCAGGAGGGAGTGGGTCATTTCTGCAAGAGAGCAGCATGTGTGGTGGGCACTGCCTCGGGAGGCATGGGGGTCCAACCCTGGGGGTCCAACCCATGCGAGCATGGGGAGAGTCAGGGCAAACTGACCTGTTGGACAACTGCCTAAAACCCAGGACAGAACATGTGGTCTTGAAGGCCATGGTGAGGATTGGGAGAAACTCCGTAATTTTATGCTCAGTGAGAGATCTGGTTGCTCACATGGGGTCTGTGTACTCCTGGGGGGTGGTCTTTGAGGGATTTTGAGGATCCCCCCAAATAATACTTTAAATGTGCACCTAGGTGATCTGCTAGTCTGGAGGGGGAGTCCTCACCTCTTATCTGCTTTTCATTGGGACCAGCCCCAAACACTTAAGATTTTAGAATGAATCTGCAATTTTAAGGTTTAAGGATTGAAGATTTCTCAATGCCGTGACACAGATCAGGAGGAGACTCTATCTTTGCAGCAGATCCCCTCAGTCCTGCTTAGGGCACCCTGGCAGGAGGGTGGTCTGAGGCCCCTTGGGGTGACGGTGACTTACATGGTTCTGGGGGAGAGTCTGGATCACAAGAGTTCATCTGTGTGTAGGAGGCATCAGGAAGGCTTTCTGGAGGAAGTAATGGGTGCCACTGAGATTAGCCCTTCCTTCTAAGCAGCCTCAATCCAGGTTTCACAGCTCCCAGCCCATAGGCCAAGAGGGTAATGAAGTGTGAATTGGCCTGGTGTAGGGCAGTGGGAGTGGGGTGGCCCTGGGTGACCTGGAAAGCCTATATGCTGCCTCAAACCCAGGTGGGGGACTGGATCCTGCCAGGAACCTATTAGAGACCTATCTCCGGTGGGTCGGTTCTAAATAAGACCAGAGACACCTGCCGGCATCCGCTTCTTATGCCTGCCTCCCAGGTGCTGAAGTGGGTAGAGTCTGCGGTCCAGGCCACCAAGGTGCACCTGCTGTCCACGGACCACAAGGAGGAGGGCGAGCACACGTGGAAGATTCCCTTTGACCCCAGCCTGAAGGAGGTCACCGTCTCCCTGAGTGGTCCGGGGCCCCAGATTGAAGTCCGCGACCCTCTGGGTATGTGTACCCCACTGCTGGCCTCTTCTTTGAACCCGAGACTGAGCTAGGAGTCCAGGATAGGACAAAGAGAAAGACCCAGGGTGGCGGGGGGTTTGGACACAAGGCTCTGGGAACAGGGAGGGTGGGGGAAGCCACGTGGAGGGCAGAGGGGGTGCCTGTGGTGGGCGAGGAAGCAGGAAGGCCGTGAGCGGCCAGGTGAGGGGAAGGAAGGTAGCCACAGGCCCTGGGACGCGAGGCTCATGGGCCGTCTTCCTCTGCTCTCTCAGCGGATCCCTACGGTGGCCTAGCAGGTCAGTCAGGGCAAGAATTAGTGGCAGGCCACGAGATGAGAAGCTGTGGCTCTGGAAGGTAGAGTGACTTGTTCAGGTCACCCAGGGTCAGTGTGATTTGGGACCTGGCCACCTGGCCTCACAGTGCTCCAAGGATGTCGTGGTTCCCAGGTCTAGAGGTGTCCGACCCTGATGGGGTGGACGAGGGTGGCGTGCACAATGAGATGAAGGACCAAACACCACCGAAGGTCTCTTGTCAGTTACTCTGGGAAGCCTGAGGTTGGTGTTTGGAGGGCTCTGGGCTCCTGGGGACAGGATGGGGCTTCTGTCACCACCAGGAAAAGATGAGGGACTGAGAACTCCTTGGGGTTCCACAGGGAGGATCCTACAGAAGGATGAGGGCCTCAATGTGCTTCTCAACATCCCTGACTCTGCCAAGGTTGTGGCCTTTAAGCCTGAGCATCCTGGGCTGTGGTCCATCAAGGTAAGAGGCCCTTATTCCCAGGCGGAGGGAGGCTGGTTTCCCCAAGCTGGGGCCCTGTCTCCCTCCTGCCTGTCCTGGGGAGCCTGGGGCCCTGGGGAGCTGTGGGTTGGAGCATGGGCGGTGACGTGGACATATCAATAGAAGCAGAGGGTCAAGAACAGAGGAGAACTGTTCTGCTTTGCAACAGTGAGAGGAAGTAGAGTGGTTTGGGGTTAGTTAGGGAACTTTTAAGAAAGAGTTAGAGAAACAGCTTGAGTGTGCAGAGGTAGGTGACTAAGCCAGCTTGAGTTTCAGAAACCTATCCTATGAAGAATGAACAAAAGAAACAAGGGTGACCTTGGGGGAAGGATGGCTTGGAGGAACATGCCTGGCAGGGGGTGGGGGGCCTGCTCTCATCTGTAAGGTGCTGGAGACCGGGGACTGGGGGAAGCCTGGGCTCTTGGCAGAAGGTCCTGGCATGGGACAGGCTGCTGCCTCGGAAGGATGTGAGCTCCTGCTGGTTGAGCAAACCTTTATGGAGCACCTCCTGGATGCCAGACCCTGGGCGAGGTGTAGATGCTACAGGTGAAGGGGCAACATTGGCCCTGCCCTTCAAACTCCGAGCATTTTTGAGCCAAGAGCTCTAATGCCAGTGGAGAAGGCAAGGCAGAGATTAGACATACAGGGGACAGATGGGGCTGTGAGTGTTGGGGGGGGGGCAGCTGGAAAGGCAGAGCAGCTTCAAGAGTCCTACTCGGGACAGTGCCACAGCTGGGGCCTCTTCTGCATTTAGGGAGCATAGCGCTGGGCCCTCAGGGAGCAGGGGAGTTGCCTTTCATGTCTGCAAAGTGGGGAGAACTCCAGCAGTCAGCACCAGGTCAGGGTGGCAGCTTTCTGCCCTGGAACAGGAGTCAGGTGCCCTGGGGATGGGGTCTGGGTCTTGCTAGGTCTACAGCAGTGGTCGCCATTCAGTGAGGATCACAGGTGTCAGCAACATCGACTTCCGGGCCGGCTTCTCCACCCAGCCCTCTCTGGACCTCAACCACACCATCGAGTGGCCCCTGCAAGGTACAGTGCTCCTGACCCTGGGGGCGATGCTTTCTGGAACGTGGGGGAGCCTTGGGAGGCAGGCCACGAGTGTGCAGCTAGAGTGGGCCCTGTGCAGGCTGGGTGGGGGGGGGGTTGGGAGCCTAGGAGGATGTTGGAGTTGGAGGCTCAAGATCCGTTTTCTGGTCAGAAGGCACCCACTGGGATCTGGGGTTGCCTGTCTGCCCCAGCATGGTTCCATCTGGAGAAGGCTGGGCTCCAGAGCAGGCAGAGGCTTTTGGCTCTGGTTGCCAGAACTCTATGCCAGAAACCACCATCTGGTGGCCAGATCAGGGGTCCCAGTTTATAGTTTGGGAATTGTGGTCCCTCACCATGGGGGACTCTTCAGAGGATTTTGCTGGGACCAGATCGGAAGGGAGATGGGGAGGGACCTAGACCAGGTCAGGCTAACTCCGGGTCACTGACTGGGGACCAAGGCGGTAGCTGGCAGAGCCTTAGAGCTGTAGAGTGTGCAGTTCCTCTAACCCTTGTCACCCTTGTCAGCCCTGGTTGGTTCTGTGCCAGGACCAGCAGTAAGATCTTCAAAGTGAAAGGGGGCTGCTTGCTTATTTAGTGCTTGTTTTTCCCAGTAGCAGGAAGGGGGAGAGGCAGGGAAGCTTCTAGAGTCAGGAGAGATAAGAAATCCTAAATGCGGTGCTTGAAAACTGAAGGGTCCCTAGGGCCGTTCCCCAGTGGGAGAGGGAGAAGGGGGGGCCACAGGTGACCTTCTCGGGTTTCTGCTTTTGGGAAAGATGTGGGTCCAAGATAATTTTTTTTTTTAAAAAGTGGGGAGAGAGAAATAGCAGGGCAGTTGTAAATGATGAACGGCAGGTGGCACTTGGCCTCAGTACAGGGGCATCAGGAAGTGGGGGTTCCCACCCCCCGGGAGCATGCCCTTGGCTGATTGTTGCTGCAGTGGAGTTTGGGCCCAGCATGGACACGCGTCCTTTTTCAAAGGAATCTGGACTTCCAGATTTAAATGCCCTTTCCAGATTGTTCCATGTTTCTTCAAAAATTTTAAGGCATTTGATGGGATCATACCAACCACACCCTGTTTCCTGGTTTATGATCTCTAAGGAAAAAAATTAATAACTGTGAAAAGGGAAAGACCTGAGCGACCTTCCCAAATCAGCTGAGGGAATCATGAAGCCCAACTCCAATTCTGTGTTTTCTGGAATAATGTGAAACGTCCACTTCTAATAAGTCAGAAAGACAAATCAAAGGAAAGCTAAGCAGAGGGGAAGGACGGGCAGGAGCTGGAGTTCCCAGGCCCGCAGGTGTCTCCCACCTAGGCTGGTCCCAGAGCCTGTCTGATGACAGCCAGCCCCAGAGTTCCTGGGGGAGGGGAGGGTGGAGAGAAATGCTCGAGTCTGCAGACAGGAGGTGATGCAGCGGTGGGCAGCCGTGGCCGGGATGGACGGGGCATTTCAGGACCACGGACAGTAGCAGGCCCCCTCTGTTCATCCACCCCCAGCATTAGTTGGCACAAGGAACAGAAGGTGAGCGGGTGGTAGAAGGGCCAAGTAGGCTGGGTCCCTGATTGTGGACCGAGGACCCCTGCTTGGGGAGGATCATGGAGCAGATACAGACACCAGGATCTTCTTCCTCACCCTTCCCTCCGCAGGGGTGCCCATCTCCTTGGTGATCAACTCCACGGGCCTGCAGGCCCCTGGCCACCTGGACTCGGTGGAGCTCTCGCGCAGCTCAGGGCAGCCCCTCCTGACTCTGCCCACGCAGCCCCTCTCCAACGGATCCACGTATCAGCTGTGGGGCGGACCACCCTTCCAGGCCCCCCAGGAGCGCTTCTACCTCAAGGTGAAGGGCCAAGACCATGAGGGGAATCCCCTGGTCCGTGTGTCTGGAGTTTCCTACAGTGGGGTGGCCCCAGGTGAGTGATGGGCTTTTACCGCTCCCAGCTCCCTGGCTCCCTTGGAGACCCATTTCTTCCCGGAAGCCTTCCCTGATTAGATGAGATGAGGAAATGCTCATTAAGCTTCTACGAGCTGCACACTCTGCCATGTGACGTGCTCAGTACTGAGTGGCTTCAGATGTGGCTATCAGGTCAAGGAATTAGTACAAGGCCATCCTCTGTTGACCCACTCAGACATCTACCCAACCACTCGTGGATCCAAACCTCCCTCCATCCATCTGTCCATCCTTCGTCCATCTATCCAATTACTCGTCCATGCATCCATCCATCCAAATATCCACCCCCCTCTGCTCATGCATGTGTGCCTCCATCCAGATACTCATCTAGCATTCATTTTGTGTCCATCGTGGTGCCAGGCTCTGTAGGCACAGCAAGGGGCAGGGCAGTGAGTGGGGGTGCGCTCTTGCGTAATCATAATCATGGTAAGACCAGTCACCGTCTTGAGCGCCTCTCATGGGACAATCCTGAGCCAAGCACCTGCCATGTAGTAGCTCACGGAGTCTTAAAATACTTCTGAGGTGTGTCCCCATTTTACAGATGAAGCAGCTGAGGCTGCCCATCTCACAGGGTTGCCCCGAGGGTTCCATAAGCTAATGCACAAAGCAAGACATCTCTTGGGTGCCCTGAGGCTCTGCCCAGGATGTGGGCATCGTGGTCCAGGGCCCCCCACATGTGACAGCTGCTGTTAGTCTCATGTCATTGTGGGCACAGGTCATTTTAGGGTCCTATCTTTGGTCACGTGTGGCTTCTTGCTTGTTTCCTTGTGTCCCTGAGATCACCCATCTAGGTCAGAAGCTTCCAGAGCACAGGGCTGAGTCTTTGGCTCTCCAGCTCTGCCTCTGGTCCTGGCTTGGGGTATCTGAGTTCACTGCCCAACAGCTTCCCCATTGGTTTTGTTCCCTCCTCTTGATCACTCCCCCCTTTCCCATGGCAGTGGCCTGGGGGGAGCTCACAGAGATGGAGGTCATTGATACCCAACATCTTCTTCACTGGGGATCTCTGGACAAGGAGCAAAATCCTCTGTCTACTTCAAGTAGGGGTGCAGGGAGGGCACGAAGGTGCCCACGGTGAGGTACAGGACTTTGAGAGGCCAAGTGTGACGCGGTGGGGGGGCCTGGGACCCCCTTCTCTCAGCCTCCTGGCCTCCCCTCCCCTGCTGTGGTCCCTGGGCCCCTCCTCCCTTGGCTTTTAGAAGCCCAAGGAGGAATTTTCAGGAAGGAGTTTCAGCAGGGGCAAAGCTACTTCTGTTTCTCTCTCTCCTGGTCTTTCAGAGGAACCAAGGGTTTGGAATTTAGCTCTGGCTTTGGTCTTCATCTCTGCTCTAGATGAAAGTGTGTGTGTGTGTGTGTGTGTGTGTGGGCACGCGCACGTGCATGCACGCGCAGGGCAGGGAGAAGGGAAGTGACTTGGAGTTTTACTTCTTTCCCCACCTTCTAGATCTGGGAGGCTGGGAGTTTGGCCTTGAGCAGGAGGCCCTGGGTTTAGAGACATGGGCGGGTGGTGCTTCCTGGGCTCATGGAGCTCGTGGAAGACAGAGCCTGAGCTGGCCTTGCAGAGGCCCCAGTGTGTGTGGGTGAGCGGTGACTTGCTCTGCACACAGCTGAGGACGTGGCTGGATGGTCCGACATCCCTCTCCCCGGGGATGTGGCAGGGAGCCCGCAGCATGATGTCACCGCCGCCCGCCCACCCCCAGCTCTGGGCTCGGAGGACGTCTGGTGCATTGTCTCACCCACAGAGCATCTCTGGTGGGGATGCGGAGGGGGAGGGCAGGACGAGAGTTGAGCCTACGCCCGCGATCCCCCAGTGAGGCCCTGATAGCAGTCGCTGACCCTGCGGGGGTGTTCTCAGACCTTCCCACTGAAGTGATTCCACTGGCCATGGGGGAGAAACATGTCACCCCAAGACCAGGGATAGGCGGAGGAGGGTGTCTCCCGGGGGCCCCATGGGGCTCATCAGAAACTGAGATTTCATTGAAGTCTTATTTTATCTCAAAAATGTGTGTGAACTTCGCGTTCACAGCCATGTTCCAGCTTTACTTATTTTTAAATAAACAAAAAGGCTTTCTTCCAACATCCTTGGGTGAGACTGACCCTCCAGGCAGATGAGAGGTCTGGAAGTGTGGAGAGCCCAGTCTGGGGAGCATTTCGTCAGATCTCGGGACTGGTCCGATGTCTGCGTCCTGGACAGTGGAGAAGGCGGGGGCGCAGGCCGGTCCCTCTTGGCTGGTCCTCCCACAAACCCCAGACAGGACAGGAGCTCCTCCCGCGGGGGCTGGCCATGCCCTGTGCACACGCCCTGCCTCTCACCAACTCTCCGGACGACAGCACGGGGATGTCGGTACCAGGATTGAGCCCATTTTATAGAGGTGGAATCCGAGCTAGCAGGGGCAAAGCAACCAGTTCTTGGTGCCCTCCAGATGGCAGGGCCAGGGATGGAATCCTGGCTCATCCCGGCATCTCAGCATTGCTGAGGAGGGCGGGCTGTGAGGGGCTGGCAGGGAGGGACCCTGACTGCTGGCCCTTGCCTGCAGGTGCCCCCATGGTCAGCATGCCCCCGAGGATCCATGGCTATCTGCACCAGCCCCTGCTGGTCTCCTGCTCTGTGCACAGCACCCTGCCCTTCCGGCTGCAGCTGCGGCGGAACAGAGCCAGACTGGGCGAGGAAAGGCACTTTCAGTGAGTGGGTGCTGGTCGCTGGTGTCCCCAGACCTGGGGGTCTGAGGGGGTGGGTGGCAGGAGAAGGACCTTGGTTTCAGTCATAGTGTCCTCCCGGCAGCTCGCAGCTTGGCCCAGAATGGGGGAAGGTGGTCCCCAAAGCTCCCAACACTGCTGGGTCATCACCCTGTGAAGGAGCTATGGGCCTCTTCGGCTTCTGGAACACTCATCCCGTGCAGGGCCTGGCTCCATGAGGGCAGGGCAGGAAGGACCCTCAGAGACCCTCCCCATCATGGACAAGAAAGTCACACTCAGAGAGGGAAAGGGACCTGCTCCAAGTCACACAGCATGTTGTAAAAGTTGCATGCTCTTGGTAGTCTGACTCTTCCTACCAAGTCTCCAAGAGGATTTGTCCCCTCTGGGTAGGGTTTAGGGATCGGATGAGGCTGGGGGTCCCTGGCTTGGGTCAGCGGGATTGTGTGTCTCCAGCTGTTCTGTGGTTTCAGGGTGTCGGGAAACAGCAGCTGGGAGATCCCACGGGCCTCCAAGACCGAGGAAGGGACGTATGAGTGCACGGCCATCAGCAGGGCTGGGACCGGACAAGCCAAGGCCCAGATTGTTGTCACAGGTCTGTCCTTCCCGCCATCCTTGTGTCCCCTCCCCACCTCCTTCCTGATTTTTCCCTCTAGGGTTTCCCCCAGGGTGTCTCCATCTGTGGGGGAGCATGCCAGCCAGCTGCTAGGAACTGTCCATCCCCCAGAGTCTGCTGCCCATGCGGCCACCTGCCTCCTGGAGCCCCATTTGGGCTGTCACCCAGGAGTGGCCTGCTGATCTCAGATGGAGAGAGGCTGAGCAGCCAGGCTAGGGTCATGCCCTCCTCCCCTCGGCCCTTCCAGGGCCCACCGTCCATCTGGAAACCCCCTCCCTTAATGCCTTAGGGTCCTGCCAGGATGGCACCATCCAGCTCAGGAAGGTTGGAGATGCCACAGGCCATCTAGAAATGAAATCAGCTCTGTCTTACAAATTGGGAATCTAGGGGCGCCTAGGTGGCTCAGTGTGCTAAGTGGCTCAGGTCATGATCTCAGGGTCCTGGGATTGAGCCCCACGTTGGGCTCTCTGCTCAGCAGGGAACTTTCCTCTCTCTCTCTCTCTCTGCCTGTCTCTGCTTACTTGTGATCTCTGTCTGTCAAATAAATAAATAAAATCTTTAAAAATAAATAAATAAACCGGGAATCTAAACTGTCGTGAAGAGAAGAAAAAGAGCCCAAGGAACGTGGAAAGATTAGCCAGTCTGCAGCCTCTAATCTCACACAGACTCGCCATGCTCCTTGCAGGAAGACCAGGGGAGTACAGACAGGCAAGAGAAGATCTGGATAAGCTCTGGTCTTATTCTAGAAACACCCTCCATAGCATTTTTTTAAAAAGGTTTGTTTATTTATTTTAGAGAAAAAGGAGAGAGAGAGAGAGCACATACATGTGGCGTGGGGAGGGAGGGGCAGAGGGAGAGAGAGAATCCCAAGCAGACTCCCCCATGAGCTCAGAGCCTGAAGCAGGGCTTGATCTCACACCCCTGAGATCATGACCTGAGCTGAAATCAAGAGTTGGACACTTAAGTGACTGAGCCACCAGCGCCCCCCATAGCATTTTAATTTACTTCCTTTAAGACCTTTATCTATGTGTGCATTTTAAGAAAACTAGAATAGTAATTATACATATGTATTACACATCTATGTGTATGACACATAGGACAACCTGATTTTTTTTTTTTATCATCTAATGATACAATGTGTCTGCAAACATGCTTCTATGGAATGAATTAACAGTTTTACTTTTACATTTTTAATTATTTTTAAAAATTTAAGCATTTATGTATTTGAGGAGGGGGGAGGGACAGAGGGAGGCAGAGAGAGAGAATCCCAAGCAGACTCTCTCCGTGGGATCGATCTCATGATCCTGGGATCATGACCTGAGCAGAAATCAAGTCGGCTGCTTAACCAACTGAGCCACCCAGGCGCCCCATGGTTTCATTTTTTATAAATGATATGGACAGGAAAAGGGAACAGTGTAAGGAAACACACACACCCATTCCTTAGACTTACTAATCACTAAAATTTTTCCATATTTGCTTTCTTGCTCTCTGGCTAAACTATTTTAAACTAAATTGTAGGGAATCCTGACATTTCAGTATTTATCTCTCTCTCTTTTTTTTTAAGAAAGTACATTTTCCCATATAATAAAAATTTTCTGATCACACCTAATAAAACGAATGATAATACCTTAATGCTGTTTAATTTGGCTGCAGTCAGATTTTTTCATTTGCCCCAGAATATTATTTCTGGCTGGTTTCTACGGTATCGTTTTTCGGGGCTGTCAAGTTCACATGCTCTTTGGTGACAGCAGGCCGTTAGCACGTGTAACTTGTGCAGACCCAGCTCTCTCCCTGCGAGGGCTCGGGCCCACACCCCTGCTTAGACAGTCTCTGGCCTCGTCACTTACCCCTTAAACCTTGTCAAGATAGTGGTCTTAGCGCTTGCCTCTTTGGGGGCTGTGACCTCGGTTGTACATTTGGCTGTTAGGAACCCCCTGCGATCTGCAGAGAGAATAGCTCGGTATTCATCACCGTGTCCCTCTTGAGGGTGGTCTCCCGGGCTGTCCTCCCCAGGGTGGAGTCAGGGGCTCACGGCTGAGAAGAGCTGTGGAGAGCTGGCCACGTGTTGCCTTTGAGTGTCCTGTGGAATGCACGCAGATGCCGCGCAGCCCTCAGCGGGAGTGTGATGGTGGTGGGGACATCAGGGGACGTGGGGGGAATGTGTCCTCCGCCGGCAGCGCCGGTCCGGGATGGTGAGCAGATGGTCCCTCTGCTGCTCTACAGCCTGACGTGTCCTCAAGGATCCTGTGCGGGACTCTGGAGTCAGGACGCCCCCGATACCCGCAGGATGGGCCCCTCTCCATGTCAGCCCCCTCCTGTTTTCCTGTTTTTACCCCTTCAGATCCCCCGCCGCAGCTGGTCCCCGCCCCCAACATCACCGTGTCCCCGGGGGAGACTGCCATCCTGTCCTGCCAGGTCCTGAGCGATGTCCCCTACAACCTGACGTGGATCCGGGACTGGCGAGTCCTGTCGGCCTCGATGGGCAGAATCACCCAGCTGGCCGACCTGTCCCTGGAGGTCAGCGACATCAGTCCCAGTGATGGTGGGCGGTACCAGTGCCTGGCCAGCAACGCCAATGGGGTCAGCAGGGCGTCCGTCTGGCTCCTGGTGCGAGGTGAGGCTCTGCCTTCTGCCTGTCCTTCCAGTTTAACACATCTACTGCCTCTCCCCAGAGCCCGTCCATCCGTGCCTCTGCCCACGCATCAGTCTGGCAGGCAACTTTAGTCCTGTGAGCGTCTTCTGAGCTTTCAGGGAAAGAGGATTCTATAGTCTCCAAGCATAAGTTTGGTGGTTTTCCCTGCTGGAAAGTTCATCCCAATATCTAACCTAAGTTTCTACTGCTGTAGGCCAAGCCGATTTCATTGTGTCCTGTTGGTTTCTCATGCCGTGAAACACCTCCATTCCTCCTCCTGCCAGTATGTTAAGGCAGGGATGGAATCTGGGAAACTTGTGGAAGTCCAGGGATCAGATGAACTTGGCAGAGGGCTGGGGGACACTGGCCAGATGGGGTCAGGGGAGACAGTGGGAAAAGCACCCGTCTGGGCGGTTTAGGACCTGGAGGTCACCTCGGGTCTGCCCAGGGCGTACGCAGATCCCTCTCTCTGGGCCGCTATTTCCCCAAACGTGAAAATGAGCCTATTGGGACAACTGTTCTCTCTGGTGCCAACAACTCCTGGTCAGTTGCCTAGAGTGTGTTGAGAAAGAGTCTGGAGCCATGTCTAGCCTCTGCCATATATATTTGCTTTGTCTGTCCCTGACATGGGAAGGGGCTGTTTACCTTTTCTAGGTGAGTTGGCCTCGTGGGGTCTGTTTGAGTCTAACAAGCCTGTTGTACTGTGAACAGAACCTAAGTTTGTGGCCAACACATGGGCAGGACTTGGGTTCACTCAGGGTCCCTGGCGATGAGAGTTGTCCCCAGCCCTGGCATCTGCCTATCTGCCCAAGCTTCTCCAAGATGCTCAGCCCGGAGCAGAACCCCAGGGAGCTTGAGGCTCTCCCAGGGGCGTTGGGAAATTCACCTCGTGTGGCCTGGGCGGCTGCCTGGTCAGCCCAGGTTCCCAGGAAAGCCACTCCCTGGAGATTCAGGCCCTTTGGGGATGGAGAGGAGGACGGGGCTGGGCACCCGGAGCGGCGTGGCTGCCCTGACAGGCTGTCCCCTACCCGTCCACTCTTTACACCACAGGGGCCCCACAGGTCAGCATCCATTCCCGGTCCCAGCACTTCTCCCAGGGTATGGAGGTGAGCATCAGCTGCTCGGCCTCCGGGTACCCCCCGCCCCACATCTCTTGGAGCCGAGAGGGTCATGCTCTGCAAGAGGACAGCAGGTAAGAAGCCCAGGGCCAGGAGCTCTGGGACTAGGGGCAGGTGAACAATGACCCCCAGGGGATGCCTCTGGGGCTCCATCTTTCTGCCTGTAAATGGGGCGATGGCCGTGGGGAGGTGGTGCGGGGAGAGGGTAGTGCTTGCCCTGCCTTCTTTCTGGGATCATTTGAGACTCGGGAGCAAGATCAGTTTGGAAACATAGCGATGCCTCAGTATGAGCTCAGGGGTCAGGAGCTACAGTTCCAGAATCCAGCGGACCGGTGCTTGAACCCTGCCCCCGCCATCCAGGCCGTGTGACGTTGGACAAGTCGCTTTACCTTCATGAATTCACAAGCACAATCTATGTAAAGCTCCGAGCACACAGCCAGGCCCAGAGCAAGCAGTCAGTATAAAATGGCAATCACTAGTGACGCTATTAATTAAGTTGTTATTGATGATGACTGAGGTAGTTCTCGTGTGACCAGAACTGATCAGCCCCTTGGCCACTGAACATGTTGTTTTATGGCTTGACTCCAGAATCCGAGTGGATGCCCAGGGAACCCTGACCATTCAGGATGTGGCCCCAGAGGATGCTGGGAATTACAGCTGCCTGGCTGTGAATGAGGTCGGCACAGACGAGGAGACGGTCACCCTCTACTATACAGGTACTGGGCCCCGGGCATCTCAGGAGAACCTCTCTCTCTCCCTCCCTCCTTCCCACCCACAAATACTTACTGAGCACCTACTGTGTGCCAGGCCCTGGGGATACAGCAGGGAGTACATGGTCTCTGCCTGGGGGGAGCTGAAATTCTAATGGGGGGGCACGGAAGAAGCATGCAAGCAGATAATGGTACTTTTGGAGGGTGCTGTGGGAGCACAGGGCAGAAACGGGGACGGGGAAGTGTTCCAGGCGGAGGGACCTGGTGAGGCAAAGGCCCTGAGGTCAGGATGAGTCTGGGGTCCTCAAGAGGTTGGGAGAAGGCTAGTGTGGAGAGAATGGGAGGGAATTGGGGGCGGAGACAGGGAGGGATGGGCAGCCCATGTAGGGGATTTTAGGACTTTGTAGGGTTTTAGCTTCCCTTTTTTTTTTTTTTTTTTTGTTAAGATCTTATTTATTTATTTAAGAGAGAGGGAGAGAGCACACAAGCAGGGGGAGGGGCAAAGGGAGAGGGAGAAACAGACTCCCTGCTGAGCAGAGAGCCCTACGGACATGGGACTCAATCCCGGGACCCTGAGACCATGACCTGAGCTGAAGGCAGCCACTTAACCAACTGAGCCACCCAGATGCCCCACATTTTGGCTATTATGGCAAATTCAATGAGAAAAATGTGTGTAGGGTGGGTTGGTTCCAAGAGTGGCTGGCTTTCATTTGAGGTCCTGGGTCAGAAACTTCTAAGAAAGCAACAGGGGCCAGATCTTTCTGGGTGACAGTCCCTGACTGGTAGAGGGGTGGGGAAGAAGGCAGGGGTGCAGCTCCTTCTCTGTCCTCACCCCTTCCCCTAGGAAAATCTGCACTGTTGCTCTAGGGAGTCTGTGGGTGGGTCCCAAGTTCCCCATCTGTTCCCACGCAGACCCACCGTCCATCTCGGCCGTGAACGCGGTGGTGCTGGCCGCTGTTGGGGATGAGGCTGTGCTGGTGTGTGACGTGTCCGGGGTGCCACCACCCCGGGTCATCTGGTATCGAGGTACGTCAGGTGGGAGAGGGGCCTGGGGAATGGTCCCTCTGGGGCCCCTGGAGGATCCGCTTTCCAGAATGGTCATGGGGTAGTGGCCCTACAAATGGGGTGTCTGGGGGGCTGGCCCGTTCCAGCAGCACCCTATCGCCCAGCTCCGTGGCCAGAAACAGGATTTAGAGTAGGCTCAGATTTAAATTCTGCCTCCCCTGGGTGACAGTGGGCAGGTGGCCTGGCATCGCTGAGCCTGCTCCCTCATTCGGGAAACGGGAGCATCAGATAGGTCAGTTGTGTGAGGGTGACATGAGTTAGAATAGGCCTGGAACACGGGCTGGGCTCGGTGTTCTTTTTTTTTTTTTAAGATTTTATTTATTTATTTGAGGGAGAGGGAGAAGAGCAGACTCCCCGCTGAGCAGGGAGCCTGCTGCGGGGCTCGATCCCAGGACCCCCAGGATCCCGACCTAAGCCGAAAACAGATGCTTTACCCACTGAGTCCCGCAGGTGCCCCCGGACTTGGTGTTCTTAGTGACCGTGACGGTGATGCGGTTAATCTGGAAACAGGGCCATTGTTACGAGGGCTGTTCTGAGGCTCTTTTGAGTGAATGGGTCCAGAAGGGCTTCCCGATGCCAGACTCAGAGCTGGAGTTCGGCTGCTGGGAGTGTTCTGGAACCCCCTGCAGGGGCTGCTCCTGTCTTTCCAGGAGTAGACTCCCAGCTCCCTCTCAAGGGTCAGCCTTTGCCCGTGTTGCCCTCTCTGACCTGGAGGCACTCTATCATTCATGGCACCTGTCTGCCAGCTTGTCAGAGCCCACCTTGACCTTGACACAGGCAGAAGCAGCTCAGAGTCTGAGCATGTGCCAGGCCACCCCTGGGTGGCAGAGGTCCCGGGACTCCTGGCTCCGTGCTCGTGTCTCTCCTGTTCCGGCTGAGCACCCGCCCCGGGAACCCTTTGTCAAAAGGGCCTCTCTCAGTGGGACATTATTCAGGCTGGAAGAGAAGTGGAGTTCAAAATCGTACAACAATGTCAACTCAGCCATCGCCCCTGAACTGTGCTCTTGAAAGTGGTTAAGATGGCAAATTTTGTTCTGGGTTTTTTACCATGATTAAAAAAAATTCTTTTTTAAAAAAAGATTTATTGGGGCACCTGGGTGGCTCAGTGGATTAAAAAAAGATTTATTTATTTATTTATTTATTTGACAGACAGAGATCACAAGTAGCAGAGAGGCAGAGAGAGAGAGAGAGGAAGGGAAGCAGGCTCCCTGCCTAGCAGAGAGCCCGATATAGGGCTCGATCCCAGGACCAAGGGATCATGACCCGAGCCGAAGGCAGAGGCTTTAACCCACTGAGCCACCCAGGTGTGCCCCCCATTTTTTTTTTAATTTGAAAAGAAGGGGAGAAATTCTGAAAACAGCACAGAGGAGCGTGGGGGCCATATGCGGAGAGAAATCAGCCATCCCTGGAAGGAAACACACTCTAGGATTCCCCTTACACGGGGACCTAGATGAGGCAGATGCGTAGGGACAGGAAGGAAAAGAGTGGGCACCAGGGCCTAGGTGTTGGGGGGCTGGGGACAGAGTTTCAGTTTGCGAAGCTGGGAAAGTTCTGGAGAAGGATGGAGGTGAGGGTTGCACCGTAATGTGGGCCTATTTCATGCCACTGAACTGGACACTCAGAATGCTTAAAAACTGGTCAAATTTTGTGTTACGTACATTTCTCCACAATAAAAGCAGTAAAAATAAAAAAATTATATTAAAATCTAGAAAGTGGGTTTGGATCAGGGGAGCCTGGGCGTAGTAGACCACAGCAGGGAGACAGGAGGGGGGCCTCGGGGTGGGTTTTGGGAGGCCTGCCTGGGGTCAGGCGTCAGAGAAGCAGCCATGGCTGCGGTGTGCTCCTCCCAGTCTGGAGCCTGGGCGGAGGATGGGGACCAACCAGGCAAGGAGTCTGCGGGTGCTGAGCCTGTCACACATGGGGGGACAGGCGGGGCCTCGCTCCTCGTCAGCAGAGGGGCAAAGGGAAAGCCCCCCACCGTGGGACTGGAGCCAGGAGGGCTGACTTAAACCTTCTTTTTAGAAAATTGTAAAATGCATATAACAAACTTTACATCGTAACCCTTTTTAGGGATACCGCTCGGTAGTGTTAAATACCTTCGCGCTGTCGTACAACAGTTACTGGCCTCTGTTTCCAGAACTCTGTTCCTCTTACAAAACTGAAACTCTGTCCCTGTTAAATAACAGGGGTCCTGGCTTTTGGGGAGCAACCTTGCCCCACTCGGCCCCTCCCAGGCCTCGGCCCAGTGCAGCTCCAGGAGCCCGAGGGTCGGGAAGGCTCAGCAGCCTCTGTGGCCACCACGGGCACCTGCCTGATGCTTTCCCGTCTTTGGTCCAGGGGGTCTTGAAATGATTCTGGCCCCCGAAGCCTCCAGCTCCGGGACACTGCGGATCCCAGCAGCTCGGGAGAGGGACGCTGGCACCTACACCTGCCGGGCCGTCAATGAGATGGGCGATGCGTCTGCAGAGATCCGGCTGGAGGTTGGACGTGAGTGCCCCCTGCCCCTTTGCCCCACCTCTGAGCAGGGAGGAGGGATCGCCCCTGTAGAGTACGCTGGTACAGAATCTGTATCGTGTGGGTCTGGAGCACATGGGACCAAGGACACAATGCCTCTCACTGAGTGACAGATTTCCCCAAAACTCTGTGGCTTAAACAGTAAGCATTTACTCACTGGCATTTCTGGAAGGCCAGGGTTTGGCCTGGCTGGGTGGCGGAGGCTCGGAGGCTGTCATGAGATTGCAGGGGATGCTTAGCGGGGGACGTGTCATCCGAAGGCTTGACTGGGGCTGGAGGAGCCGGTCTGGATTCACTCCCGCGGCGGCTGGCGGGATGCCTCTGTGCATCCACCATGTGCGTGTCTCTAGAAGGCTTCTCCTGACATGGATTCCCACAAGCAAGGGAGCTAAGAGAGAGAGAGACTGACCAAGAGGGAGAGAGAAAGAGAGAAAGAGAGAGGGAGAAGGAGAGAGGGGGGTGAAAAGTGGGGGGAGGGGGAGGGAGAGAATCCCACAAGGAAGCTGCAGTCTTTATATCCAGCCCGTCCTAGAAGGGACAGACACTCACTTCTGCCATATTCTGTTGGTCACAGAGACCAACCCTGCCACACAGTGGGTGGGAGGGGCTACTCAAGTGTGTGTGTACCAGGAGGCTGGGGTCCTTGGGGGCTGCCTGCCACAGAGACCAGCATTGTCCTCCCCGAGGCCCGAGTTCCCGTCTTGTCTCCATCACTTGCCATCTGTGTGCTTTGGTTGAGTCACTGACTCTCAGTTTCCCTATCTGTAAAATGGAGCTGATCATGGGCAAATAATGCTTAGCACAGGGTTTGGCCCATCTTGGGTGCTTAATAAGCAGAGGGGTGATTATCCCCATTTTACAGATGAGGAGTCTGGGTTCTTCTGCGGCAACGCACGGCCTTGACATCTGCATTCCGGGCCTGCACGAGTTCCGTGGGGATGGCTCGGAGTTGTAGACACAGCTCCTGGGCATGCTGGGCCAGCGCGAACTGGGCTCTGAGGGGCTTGCTGTGGCCACGGTGGGGAGGCAGATGCGGGGAGTCCCGGGAAAGCACAGAGAAATAGCAGGGTGCTGGTCTTGGCTGGGTGGGATGGCCAAGGGGCTCCCCAAGGACGGTGGGGGTCCCTGAGGGGAGCAGGTTCGGGCCCTGAGGACACTGGCACCAAGTCAGGGTTGGATCCCCCAGGCTTGGGGTACCCTTAGCCTCTGTTTTGTTCCGTCCCTCCTTCCTCCAGCACGTGGTCCCCAGGGGGCCAGGCCCTGCGCTAGGGACACAACGGCACTACTCAGCATCTGCTTTTGTGTCGCTCTTGGTGTCAAGGAGAGAGACGGCAAACGGACAAGTGGGATCTCAGGGTCGGGAGCGTTTGCAGGTGGCATCTGTGGGGAGCTGTGGGTGCCCAGAGAAGGGGTCCAAACGACACTGCAGGCTGGGAAGGCTTCTTGGAGGAGGTGATGTCCGGGATGAACCCCGAAGCCGTCAGGCAGGTGATGAGCTGCGGAGCCGTGCTCGAGGCAAGCGGAGTGGCAGGAGCAGACCTCCTGCGGCAAGAGAAGCGAGCCGGGGAGTAGGACCGAGCCGGGGCCGAGGGGCGCCCGGGGGCTGCTGACTGCTCTGGGTCGTGCTCGCCTCAGGAGACCAGCACAGTCTAGGCTTTCTCCTGCGAGGGTCAGGAGAGTTTTTAGGGTAGAGAAGGATGTGCTTCAGTGTTCCCTATAGAGGGTGTGCTGTGTGGCTCCCTCTCGGGTGGGGCGGGGTGGGTGGGGAAAGCCACGGGCTTAGAGCCTGATAGCAAGAAACACGGAAGCCAGGATTTCTGTGAAATTTGCCACTGCCAGGGCCGGCTCTACGCCTGTCTTGTGCACTAGCACGTGAACCTCACAACTCTTTGAGGCGGGTTCGGTCATTACCTCCTGTAGGGATGGGAGAAAGCACAGAGAGCTTAAGGAACTCGTCCAAGGTCACACAGCTGGTGAGTGGCAGAGCTGAGATCCGAACCCAGGGCCCAGGCCTCTGGCCCCTGGAGGGCATCCCCTATGCTCAGCGGCAGGGTGAGCTCGGACTTGCTTCCCCACCCTGAGGCTCGGGTCCCTGGTCAGTGAACTCTCTGGGACGTTATACGTGTGCGAGGTGAGACAGGCCTGGGGCGGCGGGTTCTGATCCACGCCGCTGTCATTGTTAATAGTAGGTTCTGGGTGAACGGAGAAGGCTCTCCAGGCACGGCTGTTCTTGGCTTTGTCACAGGCAGGCATCCTCTGCTCCGTGTCTGATTTCTTTTCAGCGGTGCCTTATTTCTTTGGGTCCCAGCCTGACAAGCCTGCCTGGTCCTGGCCTTCACCTGTTAGCGAAGGACCTTAGGGCCGGTTCCCTGGGTCAGAGGAGGAGACGTCTGGTACCCCAGAGGCGGGCTTCTTGGCCACAGGTGGCCTTCGGCTTGAGGTCAGGGAAGGGATGGACTGTGGCCCAGCACCAGCGTGTCTGGGAGAGTTGGCCTGGCAGCGGCGGTGGGAAATCGAATTTCCTGCCCATCTGGGTGGCAGCTGTGGCCCGGCCTTCCTAGCCAGGCGGGCAGAGCCTTCCAGGGCGGGGAACGGCTGGGCGCTGTGCCCACCTCCTGCTGCTGAGCTGGGAACCGGCTTCCTGGCCGTGTTTGGGAAGGAGGGCGGCGAGTGCCCGTGTTGGTGGCCCCCATCCCCTGTGGGTCCGGCTTCTGGTAGACTCGATTCCTGCATCGATGACCCCCAGACCCCCCTGCTTCTTCGGCCAAGGTATCGGCCTCCCTGAGCCTTCCTTTCCGCATCTGTGCAAAGGGAGGATAGCAGTAGAGCTTTGCTCATAGGGTCCTTGAGAGATTTAATGAGAGAACGGGCGTCGCTCGGGGCTTGAATGGAGCAGATGCTCAACACGCCGGCTGCCCCGGGCCTGGGGAGACAGGCCGATCCATCACAGGGCTGAAGACCGGGCTCCCAGCAGGCACGCCTTCCCCAATTTCAGCGCCCTTTCTGTTCCCTTTCTGTTCCTTCCCTGCTCTGAGCGAACTTATCTGCACCTGCTGGGTTCTCCCTCGAAAGCGAGGATGCTCGTTCCTCCCTGTGTTTCCTCCTTTCCGCCGCTGCCTTCTGTTCCCGGCCTGGGAGCCCCAGGTTGCCGGGTAGATGAGCAGGGGGTAAGAGCTTGTGTTTGGGGGAGCATAGGGCCCCCCTGGCCAGCCTGGGGGAACAGGAGAGAAGCAGCTCTGGCTTTTCCGTCAGGCACAGCAGGCATGGACCCAGGACCTGGGATGGGACCAGAGCCCAGGGACAAGGCTCTGATTTTCATTTCTTTTAAAAAATCAGAAGGAAACGGATGGATGACAACAAGTAGATGACAAGGAATCCGGCCTGGATCGTGTTCGCCTTTATGTCAGTGCGGCTGTAGACTAGAACTGTCGATAGTTGTCTGAGACGAAGAGGCCCAAGGGAGTGTGCCCCAGTGCTGGCGGCCCCGGCCCAGTGGCAGGAACCGTCCCAGGAGGGGGATGTGGAGACCGTTCCCTCCCGTCACAGACATCCTGACATTCCCTCAATGCAGGGCCAGTTTGTGGTCCCTTGCTGGGGTGCTGATGGGCTCCCCTGGAAGTCTGTGAGGAGGGGGCCTGAAGGCAGGGATGGCTGACCCACTGATGAGTCTCTGGGAAGGGCGCCGGGTTGGGAACCCAGTCCCCACGGACACGCTGTAGGACTCAGGGTCGGCCCTGCCTCTGCCCCCAGCCTCAGTTTCCCCCGTCTGCAAATGAGGGGACCACAGGACCTTCAGCTCTAGCATATGAGGATTCTGGGGCTCTGCCTTATTTGGGGGCTCCAGTGAGGACTGGCACAGGAGGGATGGCTGTGCTGGAGGCTGGTGTTTTCTGGGTGGGATCAATCTGAGTCTGGGATCTGGCTGCTTTGGAATCCACCCCAAAGAGAGGACAGGAGGGGTGGGTGCGGCTCTGGCTGAAACAGCAGCCAAGTTGCTCCCGAGGACGCAGGGGGACACCGGGGTGCGGTGGGTGAGAGCCTGGGCCTTAGCAGTAGCCAGACCCAAGCTTGGAGCCCATCTCCGCGGTTGACTTGGAGCTGTGCCCTTGGGCAGATTCCTGATCTTTCTGAACCTCAGTTTCCTCATCTTCAAAATGGGGTTGATGAAACTGTGTTTCTGAAAGCTCCATCACCATGCCTGTCCCTCAGTAGGCATTCCAGAATCTGCCCTCTGTACGGGTTATTTGCTGTTAGAGGCCGGCTGTCCCTTTTGGGGGGCGCGTTCAGGACTGGGAGGAGAAAGGGGAAGAGTGTGCGCTTTGTGGTGTCCCAGAGCCTGGAGACAAAGCTGGGCTGTTTGGGGGCTAAGGAAGGGCGGGTCAGGAAGCAGGTCTGGCTGGACGGAGTGGGTAAAGGCAGACTCTGGGGGTATCTCCCCAGCAAGGGGGGATGGCAGAGCCACGCCTCCTGGGGCCAGGGCTCTGCAGGACCAATGATCCTGACTGAGGCGAGCCTGGAACAGAGGTTTTCCGGGATCCTGGGCTGCGGCAGATGCGAGGTACCACCAACAAAGACAGGCATGCGGGTGGCGTGTGAGGCCGGCTCCGAGACTGTTGGGTCTTCCTTGCAGTAATTTTCCAAGTTGTGTTTATATCTCCTTGGAACATCCCTAATCCCCAGGCCAGGAGGGAAATTTGACGTCATGATTTGGATGGACGGGGGAGATGTCTGGAGGGAGGCGGACAGAACAAAAGGGTGGAGGGTTTTCCATGGTGTTGGATGCCATGGGGTTAAGAAAAGGCTAGGGGACCTTCCTGGTCGCAGGTCTGGGGACAGGGACCTGAGAACTGTGCCTATACGCTGTGGGGACAAGGCCCGGATCCATCTGGAATTGGCCTGGCTCCTGGCCTGCCAGGATCATGAATTCCTATTTTGGGAAACAACTTATTTTCTCTTGATTATAAATATAAGACAGGGCTTAGAAGAAATACTGTGAACTGTGAACAGTGGTGACTCTGGGGAAGGGCATGAGGTTTGGGGTGACTCTGGGGAAGGGCATGAGGTTTGGGGTGTGTGGAGGAAAAATGGGGGGAAATATATTTGTGTGTTACTAGAGTTTTGTTTGATTCTTGTGAGCAGGGCCATTCTTGTCTGGGACGTTTGTCCTGGTGCTATGATTAAGACAGCCCTGGTCATGCTCCAGTGTCCTGTTTGGACCATCAGGTGTAAGGCCACCTCATTTATTGTAAGCCTGTTTTCGTTTTGTGGTGGAGTTTTATATACTCCTTATGAAAAGATCAGCAGAGACGTAGAGAGGAGAGAGAAGGTGGCCATTCATCTCTCCACGGATTCGGCTCTTGGGGGTCAGGGAATGGTCGCCCAAGTTCAGGACATCTACAAGAGGAAGGTGGAGGTGGCCGAGGTGGGGTGGAGGGTCTCCGAGGTGGTGGGGCTCCTGTGGCTGGAGCTTGACTTGCTGCCCCTCAGAGGTGGGCTTCCCGGGAGGTGTTGCTGCTAAAAGCTGGCCTGTTGCCTCCGCCTGCATGGCAAGGCCCCTGTGACCCCATGCGGGGGTATGAGGCGTGGCGGCAACTTCTTCCCGCCAAAGGCCGCTCCCTCTGCCTAATCCCCAAGAGCTCTCCAGGGCTGGACCAAGCCAAGCTCAGGTTGGCTCTGGAGCCCTGGGTGTGATTCAGCCCCAGGTTCACAGGGTGAGGTTGGGAGAAATGGAAGCTCCCAACAATGGGAGGGGAGGCGGGCGGCGGGTTAGGGTTACAAGTTCAGCCCCCAGGCATGGCTGACCAGTCCTCTCCCTGCAGATGCGCCCCGGCTGATGGAGCTGCCCCGGGACGTCACCGTGGAGCTGGGGAAGAGCGCCCTCCTGGCGTGCCGGGCCTCAGGCCGCCCGCCCCCAAAGGTCACCTGGCGCCGTGGAGATGGCCAGCCACTGGGGCCCGGGCGGGGCAGCAGGACCGGGCAGCCCGATTCGGGAGTGCTGTTCTTTGAGAGTAAGACACTGGGGCTGGAGGTGGGTGGCCAGGGAAGGCAGGGTGGTGTCTGATAGTCTCGGCCCCCAGGCTGGGGGGCTCGGAGCAGAGCCTTGACCCTGGCAATGACCATGGGTAAGGTGGTCGCGAGGTCATATTTTGGCTGGCTGACCCCGGGCAAGCCGTTCTGCTAGTCTGACCCCGAGGCAGTGGTAAGGACAGAAGCTGCCACTTGCGTTTCCTGAAAGGCTGCCCGGAGGGGTTGCTATGTGGGTCTTACACAGGAAGTGCCCAGCATGGTTCCTGACACAGGTAAAGTGTTCTGTGCTTTAACAATTGTCACGGCCACCATTGTCACTACTACGATCACTTGCCCGGATGCCGGCCACTGTGTCTGCATCGGGGACCCCATCCCTCACACCGCAAGGCACAGGGATTCACAGACGGGCCCCATTCCTGCCCTTCCAAGGCCTGGCTGCTTCTCCCAGCCCTCCTACCTCCCCTCTGCAGGGCTGGGCTCTGCTGAGGGCTTCCTGCCCCTTGGGGGGGCTGGAGCAGAGGTGTGCCTGGGCAGTCAAGCCTGCCCCTTTCTGCCCCTCAGGTGTGGTCCCTGAAGACCAGGCCCAGTATGTCTGCGAAGCTCAAAATATGTTTGGGAAGGTCCGGGCAGAGGCCCAGCTCGTCGTGACTGGACATGGTTCGCTGGTGGAGCTAGGGGAGGAGGGTTTGGGGGGAGATCGGGGCCCCTGGGGAGGCCCCCCCTATGGCTGTCCACCCCTCTGGAACAGATGTGCCCCTGCCCAGTTCTCCAAGAGGAGCCTCTGGACCCCTCCTTCCTGTGCAGCATGCCCCAGAAAGTGCACCTTGGACTTGAGGATCCCTTATCCTGATGCTCCCACTGGTTCCCTGGGGAGGAGTGGGGGGGCTGTGGGGCCTCTGTCCCCCAGATGACCACCCGTGGGAATCTGGGTGACCCCTACCATCTCCTGTCCCCACAGTCCCCCCGCAGATCGCCAGCAGCGCCTCTACTGTCCGGGTGCTGGAGAGACAGCCGGTGTCCCTGCCCTGTATCATCCTGGCTGGGAGGCCCTTCCCGGAGAGGCGCTGGCTCAGGGCCGGCCTGCCCGTGAGTGCTGGCTCTTTGGGCGCAGTGGCCCTAGTGCCGGGGCACGGAGAGGCTGCTGTGTAACCCTTGACCTCCGCTTCGCTCTTTGCTTGCTTGGGACTGTGCTCTTTCTTCCTCCCTCTTTCCTGCGTTCTTCCAGAAACTCTCTGACAAGTGCGCTGAAAGCCTCTGTCGCCCTCTCAAGTCCTGCTGAGGATCGTGTGGCTGCTGGTCCCCGCCGGAGAGCTACGGAAGGACCTCGGGCTCCATCAGTGCTGAGGCTAGGGAGCAGAAAGTTGGGGGGCACAGAGACAGTGCTTTCACCACCCCCCGATTCTGAGAGCTTTGCAGAGGCCGATCATGCTACTGACTCCCCCTGCAGCCTGCGTGGTTGCCCATGACCCTGAGGAGGCCCCTGCTTGGGGGTGTGGGCTGTGGCGGTGAGGAGCCCTCCCGACGAGGATCGGAGGGGCAGAGCGAAAGGGGTGGCCCTGGGCCTTGTCGAGGCCAGGACGGGGAGTGGCTGGAGATGCGGAGTCTGTTTCAGTAAGGATGCTGGGCAGAAACCCCCTCAGGCTTGCTCAGCCCATAAAGGCCTGGCCCCGAGATGGCTCAGGAGCAGCTTCTAGAACCTGAGGGCAGGGTGTGAGGCTGGACCTCCGGGACAGGGTCAAGAAGGCCGAACCCCCTCCCCAAAGATGGGCTGACCTTACATCTTCTCAGAGGTTACCCCAGGCCCCATTCCGGAACAACACTCCCTGCCCTACCCTAGTCCCCATGGGGACACATCTGGGCAGCCACCAGGAGCTGCTGTCTCTGCTTTTCTCTCTGGGACCACATCTGGTGTGGTGGCAGCTCTGTCCTACTCCATGTGGCTCTGTTCTCACCGGGACTTTGTCCCTCCTCTCTGTAACCTTGGAGTGGAAGGGCCTTGGAGCCCCAGCCCCTGCGCAGGAAAGGCTCTGGCCCCAACCCTGCACTCTTGGGAGAGGCTCCCATTGGCCCACGGGGGTCAGGCAGCTTGTCCTAGTCCAGCTGGCCGTGGGAGACTGGGTTCAAGATGACCCATAGCCCTAAGTCTCTGCAGGGGTAGAGGAGTCTCAGGGAAGGGGTGGGGGTGCTCCAAACCACTAGCCTGTCAGTCCAGCCTGCTCCCCACCGGCCCAGGAGGGGAGGCAGTGTGGCTTCTAGAACACTCTCTCAGCTGGCTCGGTGTTGGGCCGCAGTTCAGACTGGGGCTTCCTCCCCCCTTACCAGCTCCCACCCGGCAGCCGGCATTCCGTCCGAGCAGACGGCAGCCTTCACCTTGACCGGGCGCTGCAGGAGGACGCGGGGAGGTACAGCTGTGTGGTCACCAACACGGCTGGCTCTCAGCACAGGGACGTGGACCTCGTTGTCCAGGGTGAGTCCCCGGGTGGGGGAAGGGTGCGGGGTGTGATGGGATGGGGAAGCGGCATGGGGAGAACTTGATCTTCAATACTTTAAAAAAAAAAAAAGCACAAAGAGTACATTTTCACTGGAGGAAAATCTGAGGTGTGACAAGTAAAAGACAAGACTCCCATAATGCCAGAAGCTAAAGAGAACCAGATAATTTTACATGTTGGTGTGTATCTCTCACACTTTATACCCATGTGAGCTTGCACATGTGCATATACACACACTACATATGTAATGAGTTACGTGTAACTGAAATTGTATATAACTGTGTTTACATTGTATATAAATGATCTTTATATAATATATACATCCTGCCAGGGTCTGTGTATGTTTCACTTAAATATCATAAGGACTCAAGACACGAGGTTCAAAAGACTCCCCGTTCTGAACTGACAGCTCAGACAGGCGTGTCCCTCAGCAGGATCTTGGGACCAGCAGAGGCTACCTCTCGCCCGCGGGGCCGGGGCCCGCGCTGGCTCTTGGCTCGCTTCATTTCCATTCAATGTTAATAATCGACTTTGGCAGGCTTTGGCCCCCTGAGACGATCCAGAAGGGCATTTTCCTCCCTAACGGGTCTCAGCATTACTGGCAGAGCCCTCGGCATCTCCCGACTGGTCCACACCCGGTTTCTCCTCCCCCGCAAATCTGGGTGGTGCCCAGAATGGATTTGGCACTTGTTTTCAAGTTCACTGTGTTCTGTGAACACTCTTTGCTGCCATTTCTCATCTGTCCATCCCTGGAGAGTAGGCAGGGAATTGGGTTTAAGGAGCTTTTTTGCTGATGAAGGAATCCGGGTACCAAAAGATTAAGTGGTTTTATCCGAAGTCCCAGAGCATAGAAATGGCACAGCTGGTTCCCAGGCACGGCTGCCCTCCGTTCGTCTACAAAAGTGTGGCTGTCGGTCGATGAGATCCATGCCACTGTATTCTTTCATTGAAGTAGTTTTTTAAAAATTGTGGCAAATACCATTTTGCCCACTTTAAACCCTCAGTTCAGGGGCATGAAGCACATTCACAGTGCTATACAACCACCCCCGTCCAGCTCCAGAACCTTCTACTCCTCCCAAATTGTAGCTCTGTTCCCATTGAACCGTAGGTCGCCGTTTCTCCTCCCGCAGCCCCTGGCAACTGCCATTCTCCCTTCTGTCTCGGACTTTCCCTGTCCCAGGGACCCCATGTGAGTGGGAGCATACCGTATTTGTGCGGTGTCTGGCTAGGTTCACTTAGCATACTGTGTTCAGGGTGCATTCTTGTTATAGTACGCATCGGGCTTTTATTCCTTTTTTAAAGCTGAATAATATTTGACCTCTGCATGCCCCATTGCGTTTATCCGTCAGCCCATTGATGGATAACTGGGTTGTTTCCACCTTTTGGCTACTGTGGATAATGCTGCTCAGAACCTTGGTTTATAAAATCGGTTTGTTTTTGAAAGTGCCACCTCGGATCCAGCCCACTGCCACCCACCATGTCACCAATGAAGGGGTTCCAGCCTCCCTCCCCTGTGTGGCCTCAGGAGTCCCCACGCCCACCATCACTTGGACCAAGGTAAGAGGAGCCTGTTAGCATGAGGGTAACCAGAGACAGGCCCAGTGCATCATGGGAAGGAGAATGATGCAAATCCCCATGGGGGTGTGGGCTTTGCTGATGTCCCCTGCGACTCTACCATAGGAAACCAATGTGCTGAACTCTGGGGGTCTCCACTACAACGTGAGCAAGGATGGCACCCTGGTCATCGTCCGGCCATCTCCCCAGGATGCCGGGGCCTATGTCTGCACAGCCACCAATGCTGTGGGCTTCTCAAGCCAGGAGATGAGGCTTTCTGTGAACAGTGAGTGATGGCTCCCCATGTCTCGGGAGAAGGGCTTGGCAGTCGTGGAGGCAGGGGCATGGACAATCTGACCTTACCTGTATCTTCCCTGTCCTCTGTCAATCCTGCCTCTAAATTCTGCCTATCTGAAAGGTACACAGACTAAAGATGTCCTCCTCCAGTCCTCAGTAGTGTGGGCATACCCTTAAAGGGGTCCCGACTCTACCCTTTGTAAGCAGATGGCGGGAAACCGTCACTCTAACAAGGCTGGGAAACCCACAGGCCCTCAACCGGAGCCCTTTCACCTTGGTGGTCCCCTTGCCCACCTCTCTCTCCAAGCCTCTGTACCCCAGACCCTTTGCTCCTTTCAGTTTCTTAAATGGTGCCCCCTGCCTCAGGGCCTTGGGACATGCAGGTTCCTCTGTTTGGAATTCCCTACCCCCTCTTGGCCCAGCTGACTTCTTCCATTGGTCAGATGTAGGTAGGCTCTCTGACTCCAAGTCACTTTGCTGTCAATTCTCTAGAATCTCCCTTTCGTGAGACACTTCGCAAGCCTGGTTAAATCATGAATCACGTATTGAGCTGTTTGGTACCCGTGTTCCCTCTGGGCCCTAACACTGGGAGGACAGGGGCAGGATCCGTCTCCTTTGCTGCTTCTGGCCAGCATTCATGCAGAGCCGGGTACTCAGGAACTGGCTGAAATAAATGAGCAAATGCACAGCCCAGTTTTTCTAGATACACTCCTAGAGCCAATATTTTCATATTGTAAAAAAAAATTTTTTTTCTTAGAATGGAGATTTTCTCTCTCTCATGTGCGAGGGATGCGTGAGGGGTACATGGGTCTTGATATCTCCAGCTGGTTAGCTTAATTATCGTTGCTTAGACACCTACCAGTGCCATCCGTGTGCGAGCACCTGGCTAGGAGTGTGGGGGTGGGGCATAAAGACAGAGGGGTGCAGGGAATCTCCATCATCAGGAGCCTCAAGCTTGATAGGAGAAAGACTTGATGGGCATGGGTTGTTACAAACCCCCAGTGAGGGTTTGAGGAGGCCAGGGGACATGTGTGTCTTCTGGTGGTTGATAGCCTGAGAATAATTGGGATGATCCCAGGGGAGAAGGGAGACAGAGAAGATAAGGATAGAACCATCTGGAATGTCTCCAGGGAACATTCCAACCAGCTAGCGGGTAGCAGACGTTGGAGCAGGAGGGACCTGATCAGGGTCACCAAGGCCAGCCGAGCTTCCAGAGGGAGAGTGACCGTGAAGACGTAGAGGCCAGGACTTGGGGGGAGAAACCATTGGGTCTGAGGCCTCCCCCAAACCTGCGCTCTTCCCTGATGGCAGAGCCCACCCAGTCTCTGCACTTCCCAGGGTGGCAGTGTCCTCTCTGCTTCCTGGGGGCAGCTGTCCTGGTCCCCCCTGGGCCCCTGTGCAATGACTTCCTGTCTGGCTCACAGTCCCTGCGTGCTTCTACCAACAGCTGAGCCCAGGATCCGTGTGAACGGCTCACATGATGCCGAAGAGCCCCTGAGAGTCATGGCCAAGGCCGGTGAGGAGGTGACCCTGGACTGTGAGGCCCAGGGTTCCCCACCTCCACTGGTCACCTGGACCAAGGACTTCCTCCCTGTGCCATCCGTCACAGACAGGTAACCTGGACCACGTGCCCCTGGGCCTGGGAAATGGGCGGAGTTTGGGGTCTAAGGAAACTGGCCTCAAGGTGGCCAGTGACCCAGCCAGTTGGTGGGACCCTGTGGACACTCCCAGGGGGATGTGTATTCAATTTCACACATAGCACTTTTTAAAAAGATTTTATTAATTTGAGAGAGAGAGAGTGTAAGTGAGGGGAGGGGCAGAGGGGCAAGCAGACCCCCCCACGGCTGAGCTGGGAACCCAGTGGGGGCTCAATCCCCAAACCCTGGGATCCTGACCTGAGCCAAAGGCAGACGCTTCCCGACTGAGCCCCTCAGGCCTCCCACACATAGTACTTCAGTCCCTGGGCCCCGGAAGCCTGTCAGGGGACCCGAGAGAGCAGAGACCCCTCCAAGAGAAAGACAGAGACCGGTCTGGAGTCACGGATGCCCAGCACTTCGGGCCCTGGCCCCTGGATGCTGCAGGCAGAAACTCCATTAATCTGCATGGCAGCCCTTCTCTCGGGCCCACTGAGGCTCAGCGACGTGCGGTGAGCCACTTGTGGTCGCCGCCGTTGGTACAGGGTCCCGACTGTCACGTTCTGTGTCCTCGCCTGCTCCGCAGGCCAGGTGTCTGGTGGCTGGGCTTTCTGACTCAGCTTCCCGCCTGCCCTCGGAGAGGCCGCGCACTCCACCCCCCAACAGGCAGGGCTGCGGGGGATGGCGGTTCCAGACAAGAAGGCCTCGAAACTCCTGAGGCCCTTGAGTTTTGGGCCCAGGATGGCGGGAGGGGGTGGTGGTGGTGGTGGGGAGCTCTGACCAGTGACATCAGTCCTGGCAAGGACTTTGAGAAGTTCCAGACCCAGGAGTTCTCGCCCCCCCCCCCAACTCCCCCGCGAACGCCCCCACGTGCTTCTATGCATCTCAGAACATCTGTTTGGTGAGCCCTTCCAAACCTCAAAGCCTGCACCCCTGACTGTGGCTGAGGTCCTGTGCCTGGGCTGGGTCTGAGCGCCTCCACCCGTGTGCCCCATCGGTGTCCCCGCAGCGGCACGTCTTGGCCTGGGAGACCGGGGAGCCTCCGTCTCTTCCCAGAGGGCCTGGCGCGAGCTCCTCGGGTGGGTGGCGGCCGGCGGGGCTTGTTATTTATGGCTTGTTACTGAAATGATCCACAGTATACCCATTTGTTCACCCCTCCTGGTTGTGATGTGTTAATAGATCAGCCGGGAGCCATAAATTTGTAGGAGCTGCTTTTGCAATCCTGCATTCTGTTCCTTCTCCCTTGCCCTCTCCACTTCTCGCTGGCTTCCAGCTTTCCCCTGAGACTTACGGGACTCTGGGAGTTTATCTAAGCGAGGAGGAAAGTAGGCCTGGGGGGGGATTGCGGGGCTGGGTGAGGAGCTCAGGCTGTGGAGGTGGTCACACCTGGCTGCGGATCCCGGCTGGTGTTCGGGGGGGTCGTGTGGCCTCGGGTGGCCGATAGTTCCTCCTAGCTTATTTCTCCACCTGTAAAGTGGACGTTGTTTACATAAGGCTCACGGGGGCCCGTGAGGGATGAATGATGCTTCGTACACGGTCAAGTGCAGGAAAATCGCACCGTCTGATACCACTTTTTGGCCATGGCTATTCACAAACTAAGGCATCGTTTCTGGCATTTGAGAGATGATCACATCTCTTACCTCATTTTGTTCTAACCTACTGTTTTAAATACACAAGCTTTAATGAGATACAATCCCCCGTGAGACAGTTCTGGGTTTCGGCATATTCAGAGTCATGTCACCATCACGACAACCGCTTTTAGGACATTTCCAGCAATTTCCAGCCCCCTCCCCCCAGCAAACCCCACACTCAGTGGCAGCCCCTCCTGTGCCTGCCTGTCCCCTACTTCAGCCCCTGGCAACCCCTGATCTGCTTTCTGGTTTCGGACTGATCTCTTCTGGATGTTTCCAGAAGATTCCAGAAATGAAATCATATAATCTATGGCTTTTTGTGTCTGCTTCTTTTCACTCTACGTATGTTTTGGGGATTCAAGCATATCCTAGTGTGGATCAGGACTTCTTTCCATTTTGTGGCTGAATGGTACTCCCTTGTATGGAAAGACCCCCTTTTGTCTATTCAGCCACCTGCTGAGGGGCCTCTGGGGTGTTGTTGCTGCGGCTGGCCGTGGTGAGTAACCTCACCGACTTTGATTGCGTTTGAACTTGGCTCACAGGCTCCGGGTCCCCGTGGTTCTCTGGGCCTCCCTGCGGCGCAGACAGCTTCCCGCACAGAATGGAACTCCGTCTGCTCACAGACACACAGCTGCCCTTAGTCCTACAGCCATTCAGCCAGAAAATGAGGATTTAAAAGCCCTCCAGGAAATACGCACCGAGTGGAGCGTGGCGGTGCGGGCCGGGCGGGAGCTGCTGTCTGCTCCCTCTCCGAGGCTGTCCTTCCTTTCTTCCTTCTCTAGGGGGGTCTCAAGGCTCAGCTTCCATCAAAGCGGCCATTCTGGAAGTTTGTGGATGGAGTCTTCTGAGTCATAAGTGTTCACGGACCTCCAGGACTCAGCCCTTCCCCGCCTTCCTCTTTCCTCAGGGATGAGAGGCCGGCGTCTGTCCCGTGGTTGGCTGGTGCCTGTCTTTCCTGACTGGGTGTCATTGGCGAGGGGCTTTCAGCCTTGGCTACAGTTAGGGTTGCCCGCTTCTTCAGGTTCTCTGGCGACTCTGTGATGCGGTCAGGTTGAGAAGCACGATGTGTTTGAGTCTCGGAGGCCTCCTGCATTTCCACTGGGACGTAGGTGACCCTCTTCTCCTGCCAGCCCTTTTGGAGGCGGCCGGGGTGAGCAGTGCCGTGCCCGGTGCACAGAGGGGGAAACAGAAGCCTAAGGGGTGGGGAAACTGAGATCCTGACCTCACTCCTGGGGCTGGGTCCTAACACGTGCACGCGCGCACGCACGCGCGCACACACACACACACACACACACACACACACACAGACATGGACAGACCTGGACACATACACATGCCCACAGAGACCAGACACACAGACGCACGGACAGACACAGGCATGCGTGCAGACACAAACGCGGACACATGGGGACCTGCTCGCAGACGTGAGAACATGTTGACACATGTTGACACACATACATCAGGCTTCTGGGTTAAGGTTAGGCAGGCCACTGCTCTCTCTGCAGGGTCTAGAGAATTCTCTGGGCTCCTCTCTCCTCTGAGTCAATGAGTTCCAAAGGAAAGACAACTGTAGGTGCTTGAGTATCATTAAACTTGAAACCTTCCACCTGCGTCCACGCCCCCTTCCCCCTGGGGCACGCAGATGCTTGGATAGGATCCGGCTTAGTGTTCCCTGGTATTGTATTCCTCATTTGCCCATTTCCTTGATTCATCCTGGCCCGTGTCACTTGCTGTTCATTGAAAGGGCAAAATAACATTCCAGGGCGCTCGGCTCTCATGGTTGCTAAGCGGCTTCTCTGTTTAGGGCATGTGCTCCACTGCCAGTTCTCCATGGGGATCCATGCGCTGTTGGGACATCTTCCCACAAACGCTTCTCCTTATCTTCTGGGTCATTTCCTTGGGGTATCATCCCAAAAGCAAACAACTGATTCCGGGGGTGGGAATGGTCGTCGGGTGCTTACTACCCCGTGTGTCTGTCGTGATTTGGCCGGACTGTCAGCAGGGCTCCTGAGCAAGCCCGTGTGCCCAGGGGGCCATGGCAGCAGCCACGAGAGACGGCGCTTGGAGAGACACCAGCGTCTGTCTGTGCATGACACTGGGCAGTCCTGTCCCAGCCTGGTCCCCAACTCACTGACTGAACTTGAGCGAGACTCATCCCCTCTTTGGGCCTCAGTCTTCCCATCTGAGAAATGAAAGGGTTGGGCAGAGGATGGTGGCCAGAGAACTCTTCGTGGCTCTTGTCCCACGATTCCGCGCCGGGATGCTGGGGCGAGGTGGGGTTTCCAGGCAACAGTGTTTGTTTGTGGCTCCGAGGTGTGGTTGGGACAGCTGTGAGCGCTCCTGGCTCGGGCTCCAGCTCCCGGGGGCAGTGGGCCAAGGTCCCACTCAGGGCTAATCTGGACGCATCCGGGGGTGGGGGGAAGCTGGTGGGGAGGGGACAGCGAGTGGAGGGGGCATCGCGCGGATAGCCCTGAGTGGAGTGGACTGTCGAGCTGCAGCCAGATTCTGGTGGTCCCAGAGAAGAGTGACTGCCCCCCTGTGGGGTCTTCGCCTTGACAGATGCGCACAGCTCGTGCTGCCTCCTGGCCTAGCAGCTCTGAGCCAGGGTCTCATTAGCCTATAGCCGACAGCTCTCTTTCTGGAGAACAGTCAAGTACAACGAACTTCAGAAGCAAACACTAGGAGTACCTTGATGGTTGGGAGCATGGTTGCAGCATCCAAAGTTCAAGTGCGCGTGCTGCCCTGACCCTCTGGGGTGCCCTCGTCTCTCTGTTTGGACTCAGTTTGTCCTCTGCAGAAGAGGGTGTTCCCGGTAGGCTCTGTCTGCCTGCAGCTCCGGCCGTTGGGAGTTCCAAGCAAGAGTGGGCGTAGTAGGTGCTGAGACGTGCATGGCACACAGGAGGCGCTCAGCCCTCTGTGCTGGCGTTGCTGCGCTGTTCCTCGGACTCACGGGGATGGCGCCTCCTCCCGCTCTCACCTAGGTCATGTTTGGTCCTTTTGTGGGTATCAGGCCCCTCTACCTAAATTCTCTAGACTGGTTTTTCCATCTGGGGCTTCCTTACAAGGTTCTGTGGCGTGACCCCAGCACGGAGATGAGGGTCAGAGTGGTCATCGGTGGGAGACGGTGCGGGCCGACTGGAGCTGTGCCCCCCCAGGCACGTGGCCCGCACACGTGGGTGAGGACTGGCCCTCTGGCGGGTGACCTTGAGGGGTGCTGTTTGTTGGACAGCCACCGATCCTTCTCCTGAGGGATTTGGGCTCATGCAGTGAGCTTGGAAGGGCGGCAGCAGGCCCTTTAGAAATGGGGGCAGCAGGGTGAGCAATAGGGGACGCGGCCAGAGGGTTGGGGCGTAGACAAGCCGCCTGGACTCTGAGCAGCCCGAGGACGGGAGCGTTTCCCCCACCCCTGTAGCGGCCGGCCCACCCGGAACCCCTCGGCTCTCCAGCGAGGGAACAAATGAGCAGGTAGCTGAGCTGAACTCCACGCAACTCAGAGCAGGGCGTGCATCAGGGAGGGCTTGCTGGAGGAGCTGGGGCATGTGTGGCCTCGAAGGGGATCTGGAGGGCCGGAGAGTGTCCTTAAGACCAGTTTGGAGGGGATGGGACACCGTATGAGTGAAGGGGGGAGGGCAGGGTGTGTGCATGGACAGCTGGGATTTGCCATGCATTTATTAAGCACCTGCTGTGGGTCAGGGCCTGCCTTAAGGGCTGGGGACAGGGCAGGACCCTGGCCCCTCCACTTACGGAAGTGTCAGTGTCAACAGGTGATCCCAAGCGAGATGAATGGCGTAATGGCTCCAGAGTCTTTAACCAGATGCAGGGCATTGCCCAAGACAGGGGTGGCTTCTCTTCTGTGAGCCCCAGAGAATGCGAGGGAGCTGGACAGGTGAGCTTGAGTGTGCTGGCATGAGGCTGATGGTGTAGCCCAGCTCCCAGCTCTTGGCTTGATTCCGAGCACTTTCTATCTGGTGCCCTTTGGTCTCCCTGGGTAGGTAGGTCCCCCCCCTTGGAACTCCAAGAACCAGAGGGACTGGGCAGAGTAGGTGGGCCGCTGCCAGATCTGAGCCCCGATCTGTGTGTCGGTGTGAAGCCTGCAGGGGCAGCCCGCAGTGATAACTCGGGCCCAGGACATGTCATAAACAGGAAATTCCCCTGTTCTCATCCGGGTGCTTCGGGGAGCCATCTGGCCGCTCTGCCACGACGGAGGGGCTGCTGCTGATCACGCCGCGTGCGCACGTGCGCACATGCGCACAGCGGCCGTGTTCTCTTCATTTCCTCCCACCTCTCCCTGGCCCCACCCCCAGGCTCCAGCTGCCAGAGCTGCAGAGCCTCTGAGAACGGGGACGGAGAGCTGGGTCACAAGCCCGTGGGGCGGGGGAAGGACAGGCAGCCGTGGGAGTCCATGGGCTGCCCCTACCGGCCTTGAAGCGTCAAGGCAGGAGACCTTCCTGGAGGAGGTGATGTCTGAGTAATTGAAGGCTGAGCTGGTGTAATTTGGGTGCGCAGGAGGTGGAGGGGTGCCCCAGGTAGACAGAATGGTGGTCCAGCAGGGGTGGGGAACTGGTCCACAGAGGCCAGGATACTGTGCTTGGGTTTGGGGAAGCCAGCAGTGGACAGCCGCAGAGGGCTTTGAAACAAGGCGGTGATAGGACCATTTTGTCAGTGGCGGCAGACTCAGGCTGCACGGGGCCGGCACTGGGTCCTTTGGCCTGTTAGGACTCAGCTTGTCCATCTGTAAGATGGATTCTCCCTGTGTTCCATTTTCGTTGGTGATAAAGCAAGCAGCATTCCCTTTCTGGGCACTGACCTGGGGCTGGTCCCAAGAAAGACAAAATGCCTACCTTCACTATGGGGGATTTTCTGCTTTCAGACTTTTCTTTGATTATCTTTTTCCAGAAGCTTCTACTTCCTATCCTTTTAAAAAATGTTTTAAAAGATTTTAATTATTTATTTGACAAAGAGAGAGATCACAAGTAGGCAGAGAAGCAGGCAGAGAGAGAGAGAAGGAAGCAGGCTCCCTGCTGAGCAGAGAGCTGGATGGGGGGCTCCATCCCAGGACCCTGAGATCATGACCTGAGCCGAAGGCAGAGGCTTTAACCCACTGAGCCACCAGGTACCCCCCCCCACTTTTTTTTTTTTTTTTTTTTTTTTTTAAGATTTTACCTACTTCCTATCCTTTTAAGGTCTTGTTGAGGCAGGGAGAGAGAGAGGGAGCGAGCCAGCAAAGAGCTCTGTGGTCTCTAAAGTTCTCAGAACTAGAAGGCAACTTTTAAATAAAGGAATCCAGAGCTGCCTCTTCAGAGATGAAAGAGTCAGGATTCAGAGACATCGTCCGGCTTCCTGAAGTTGCACAGCGTGTCTGTAGCAGGACCAGACCTCAGGTCCTGAACTGCAGTCCCCACCCCAGATCTCTTTCCCCTGAGCTGCGCTGTCCCCATTTTGCCAGTGGAGGTGTGCAGTGAGGCGGGGGAGGGAGGGAACCGTGTCCCTGCCGCCAGTGTGACTGAGACTACACTCCATTCTCAGAATGATCTGGTCCTTGTTTGGTGGATGTCAACATTATTTAATTAAAGAAACCAAACAGACAACAATTGTAAGAAAAACCAAGCCAAGAAAGTGATGCCAGGTGGGGGAAGCATTCCCCCGTTACTGGGATGAAGTGGGACCGAAATGTTTTCCCTCCCTTTTGAAAGATGAAGCAACCAGCTCAGGGCAGCTCAGCTGGTTGTTGACTGAGCCCTGGCTCTGCCCCACATCCATAGGCTTCATGTCATGTCCCGTCCACCAGCTCCTGTAACTCCAGATGAGGACACGGAGTCTTAGGGAGACAGAGACCTTGACCCTAGGTCAGCCTGAAAGAGGCAGATGGTAGTTCATGCGGGGACACCTGTTGTCAAAGCCTTGCTCCAATCTGCTACCCGGGTAGGGGCACTGCCATCAGAGTCTCAGGGTGGGGCCAGGAGAGTCTGATGAGAGTCTGATGAGAAGCTGAGCCCTACGAGCCATCAGGGAGGCGGTCTGTGCCAATGAGAGTGGATGGTATATGAGCTGTGGTCCAGGACTCCTGTGCCCGTGCCTACAGGACACACAGCAGTGTGCACAGAGCTCTGGTGGTGGAAGAGAGAGAGAGAAAGAAGGGAGAGAGGGAGGAAGATAGTAAAGAAAAAAAATCTAAATATTTAATGTCCACCAAAGGAAACCAGTTCATGAATTATGGTAGAATCACATGGAAATACTATACAGCAGTGAAAAATGAGTGACCCCCCCCACATACACATGAAGCCAGTTATGTGAACGTTTTAAACACTGCAGAACTGTATTGTGTATTGTTTGTGCCTGTGCCGTCATCACCATGGTAAACGCTGCCCTCTGCTCAGTAACTTTCTGTTCTGAGCAGTGTACTGCGCGTTAGGCCATTCTGTTCTTCCGATGACCCCAGGAGGGATAAGCGCCACTGCTGTCTCTAGTTTCCAGAATGAGACATTGGGGACACAGGGAGGTTAAATGTCTAGATCAACCTCCCATAGCAAGCGTGTGGCCAAACAAGGTTGGACTGACCCAGTGTTCTGACCCAGTGCCTGGGCTCTGGGCTGAGGCCACCCCCCCACGTGTCACTTACAGCTGTCCTCAGACAACTTGCGCCACGTGCCTGCTGGATGCTCTAGGAGGGGCCGCTGAGCGGAGCGATTATTACCCCATCTCACAGATGGGGAGACAGAGGCCCAGCAGGGCCAAAGTAGATAGCCTGGGGTTGCCTAGAGAGTCTCTTGCCGGTGACACTGACCTATTTGAGAAACACATGCCCAGCACTTGATTCACAGATGCCTGGGACATGGGGACTCTTGTCACCTCCGTGTTGCCGAGGAGGAAACCAAGGCTCAGCAGAAGGGGGAGGGGGCGGCCCAGACCTATGGGGCTTTAGAGCTCAGCTGTATCCTGGGAGCACAGTCTGCAGGGCTGGCCTTTGGGGTCCCCCTCCCCCATGCTGGCCGCTTGCATTTGGGGCCAGCTGGGGCTAGTGGCTGCAGCTGCCCTCTTTGATTTGTGGGGACAGGGGCTTCACAGAGCCAGCACATGTGGGCCGGTGACATCATGTCTGCAGGGGCCCCCTGGGGTCCAGCCCAGCTGCAGGAGTCTGGCTGGGGGCCCCCGATCCCTTTGGGATAGGGGCCAGGTGCCTTGAACAAGGTGGGCCAGATGGGGAGGGCCGTGACGGGCAGCCTCCACAGCTCCCTCCACAGCACCATGCTGGGCCACAGGGCACCAAAGAGCACTGGCTTCCGAGTCTGGCCGGCCCTGGCACTTAGGCACAGGGGGTCTCTGGGCTGGCAGCTTCTCCCTACAAGCCGTGGGAAGGGCGGGCAAAGGGGGCCTCATCCCCTGCCTGAGGGCAGGGCGTGCAGTAGAAGACGGGGAGTTACTGGTGACCCTGTGCCAGGCCCTGGGCTGAACCCACATGGAATCCGCTCACCAGCCCGAGACGCAGGCCTTCCTGGTGTGCCCATTTTGCAGATAAGGAAATGGAGGCCCCAAGAGGGAAAGGGACTTGATTTACTCAGTGAGGAAAGTTCGGACTATGGACCAGGCCCCAAGCTGTGGATTCCTAGTCCAGTACTCATTAGGTCTTAGACCAGTTGGGCTGGGACCTGGCCCTGGCCTGGAAGTAGAGGCAGGTGGAGGATGGGGGGAGACTGAAGCTTGGGGGTAGACACAGCCTCAGTCCTGGCAGGCTTCCAGGGGTAGGTGGCTAGTTCCAAGTTGGGTCTGGAGGTCCTTCCCACGGGGGTGGGGTTGGTTGTGGACTCACCAGTGCCCCTCGCTCCGGCAGGCAGCGCCTCCTCCCATCAGGCTCCCTGCGTCTGGTCCAGGCCCAGGTCAGTGACAGCGGCCTCTACAGATGCACGGCCAGCAACCCTGCCGGGTCTGCCTCTCAGCGCTACGACCTCGAGGTGCAAGGTAGGGCTCTGCTGGTCTCCTGGGTTTCACCCGTGGCCCCACCTTTCCCTCTGTCTTTCTCAGGCCTTCTCCGTGCTCTTCCCTCTCTGCAGGCTGGGCCCTGTCACCTCTTCGTGGGAGCCCTCCGGGGCTTCCTCCCCTCCCCTGCATCCTGCCTTCCTCCAGCCCTGTCTCTTTCCTTCCCTTGCTCCCTACTCCTGTGCTCATGCTCGGGATGCCCTGAGAACAGAGGGCAGGGTCCAGGGCAGGCCTAGGTCGGTGGGGGCTTAGAAGACAGGAGGGGGTTCTGGTTCCTGGCTCGGCTGGGACCCCAGCAGTGGACATGTCCGTGGGTGTCCAGGTCCCATCCACAGAGACTAGCCACGGAGTCGCTCCACCAAAAAGAGCCAGGGAGCTTGTCATCTCCAAAAGCCCCAGGGAATGACTGAAGACGGGGTCAGCCAACTCCGGCCCTTGGGCCCCATCTGCCCCATTTCCTGTTTTCACGTGGCCCACCAGTGAAGAACGCCGTCTGCATTTTTAAGTGATTGGGAAAAAGAAAACCCCAGATAATACTGTGTGACGCGTGAAAATTACACAAGGTTCAGGTTTCAGTGTCCATAAAACCAGCCCTCTTGGGGCACGGCCTGACACACTTGTGGACGTGTGGTCTGGGGGGCTGCTTTGGTGCCACAATGGCTAGTTGAGTAGCTGAGAGACAGACCATCTGGCCCGTGTGAAAGATTTACTCTCTTGCCCTTTCGAGAAAATTTGTCCCCTGATCTAAGCTGGCATCCCATTTCCCAGGTGGAAGCGTCGAGGCTCAGAGAGGGCGAGGGCTCAAAGGTTTGCTGTGGGTTTGCATGAACATCCGAGCGACATGGCAGCGGGGGGGCTGGGTGACATGTAGGGCCTCAGAGCTGGGAGGACTGGATTTGAATCCTGCCTCTACCACCACTGGGCTGTGTGACCTTGGTTGGCCCCTAGGCCTCTCTGAGCCTTGGTTTCCTCCTTTGTGAAGGGGGGCCCACAGTAATGTCCATCCCATGGTTGTCATAAGGGGGCGTGCAGCACAGAGGAAGCTGCTATTGTTTTCGGCAGGCGTGGGGGTGGGCGGGGTGTGTACACCCTCCTGCTCCTGGACATAGAGACCCAGGGGGGCCTGGTCCCCCAGAGCCAGGCAGGCTCCAGCTCCTATCACCTGAAGGGGTGGGCGGCTCTGGTTAATCACACAGCCCTTCTGAGCCTCAGTTTTTTCCATCTGCCAAATGGGCATGGTATCACCTTCCTGTAGGAAAGACCAAATGCGACGGAGGAGGTGTGAATGTGGTAGAAGTGAGCACCTACATCTTCCCCAGCCTGGGGGAGGGAGGGCGTAGGGGGGCGGGGAGAGGTGGGAAGGGCTGGGGGGGGGGGTTGGGAGAGGTGGGGGGGAGCCGCGGAGCACTGAGGAGTGATTTTGTGATGAGAAAACATGTGTTCAGGTGAAATGCCAGACTGTTCACTTTGGGGGGTCCACATGGGGTGTCCTGCTGTCCTTTCCTGACAGAATGAGGAATGGTCAGCCTTAGACCAAGCGCCGGGATGATTTCTGCTGGTTGGTGATACCCAGAAGGGAGGGCAGGCAGACCCTCCTTGGGGGTCTGGGCTCTGTGACCCCCACCTGGGGGCTCCACGACCTGACGCCCCTCCCCGGGGCCGTATCAGTGCCCCCTCAGGTGCAGCTGGGCCCGCGGGTCCTGAAGGTGCTGGCAGGAGAGATTCTGGACCTGAACTGTGTGGCTGAGGGCAGCCCAGAGCCGCGGCTGAACTGGTCCAAGGACGGGGTGACCCTGCAGGGTGGGGGGCCCGCGGGCTCCGTCCACTTCTCCGCCATCCAGACCTCTGACGCCGGGGTGTACCGCTGTGAGGCCTCCAACAGCGCCGGCCTGGATGCCTGGGAGCTGGAGCTCCGGGTGCTGGGTGAGTGTCCCCCGAACCCCAGAACTCACTGCTCCTACCTCCCCCAACAGCAGCCAGGGCTTCTGAGATGCGTGACCCCTGCCTTCCTCCCAGCCTCCAGTGCCCCGAGGCGGCGGCGCTGTCCCTCGTGAGGGAGGCTCGTGGGTACCCTGTCCACTGGTGTGGACAGAAGGTGCCAGGGCCAAGGTTCGGCTTCTTCCACTTTCCAGCTGGAGAACTGTAGGCCGGTTATTTCCACTCTGTGGCCCTGGGTTTTCTCCCTTGGAAAATGGGCCTGATTATATGCGAGGAGTCAGTGAGAGAAAGTGTGGGAGGTGCCTGGAGCCCAAGCGGTCTGGATCAGTGGTTTTATTGATGGGGCGCCTGGGTGGCTCCGTCGGTGGAGCGTCTGCCTTGGGCTCAGGTCTTGATCTCAGGTTCTGGGATCGAATCCTGCATCGGGCTCCCTGCTCCAAGGGGAGTCTGCTTCTCCCTTTCCCTCTGCCCTTTCCTCTGCTTATGTGCACGCGTGCTCTCTCTCTCTCTCTCTCTCAAATAAATAAAATCTTTTAAAAAATAAACAAAGATTCTATTTATTTAAGAGAGGGAGGTGTGAGGAGCAGAGGGGGCGGGAGCAGCAGACTCATGCCGGGTGCACAGCCTGGTGCGGGGCTCGATCCCACGATCCTGAGTTCACAACGTGCGCTGAGTTCAAGAGTCAGACGCTCCAACAACCGAACCACCTAGGAGCCCCTCACTATTTTGAAATTAAACCAGGGAGTGGCAGCTGGAGGGGCACGGAGGGCAGGGCGATGCCAGGTTCCACCTTCCAAGCCCTAGAGTCTTGGGGGATCCTGGTGGCTTCTCCGTGGGCCACCCGTGGGCCACCTGGTGGGAGGCAGGTCTGCACCAGCGGCCAGGAAGCTGAGGGCCTTATGCCAGGCTGGGTTGTGGATGGGACGCCCTCTCCACCGGCCCCGGGGTAAGTAGGGTCATGCCGTCTCTCCGCAGAGCCGCCGCACTGGGAGGCCGATGAGAGCAGCGGCCTGCTGGAGAGAGCGGCCGGAGAGAACGCCAGCCTGCCGTGCCCGGCCCGAGGTGATGCTGGGCCCCGGGGGGTTGGGCTGGGAAGGAGCACCCCTTCCATGTCAGCGCCCTGGGTCACACCTTGGGGGCAGTACCCACGGGTTACGGAGGGTTAGGGAGTCCAAACTTTCAGCTCGGCACTGTGCCAGGACTTTTATCCTATTGACAACTTCGTAGGGTGGGTATTCGCATTGGCTTTTTTTTTTTCTTTTGACTAGGGGCCATCTAGGCCCAGAGGGTGTAAGCAAGTTGTCAGAGGTCACTCAGCCAGGAGGTGACTCACGATATGTGGTTGCAGGTTTGACCTGCCCAAAGGGCCCCTTAAGCCCCAGCTCCTCTAGGGAATGCTACAGCCCAGGCAAAGACGGCCCAAGGGTCTTGGGATTGGGGCTCGGAGGCCGCTGCAGAGGATGGATTCACGTGGCTCGGGGAAGACTAGCCCTTTGGGGGCCCCTTGGGAGCAGCAGCACAGTTGTGGGGCCAAGATAGCCACCTCTGTGGTCAGCCATCCCATGCTGAGCCCTGCTTTGGCCCCTCTAGGCCAGATACCATGAGGCAGTTCGTACCTTTTGACGGAGCCTCTATTTTCTCATCTGTACAGTGGGGCCATTCCAGACCCCCCCACAGGACAGCTGGGAGGGGTCGGGGGAACAGCAGGAGTTTTGGGACCCGGCACTGTGCCTGGCACACTGTAGAGGCTCAGGGGGATGTGTTGGATGGGGATCTGGGTCCGAGGCTGCTTGCAAGAAGTCTAGAAGGAGTCAGGAGATCTGGTTCTAGTCCCTGCGTCACTTCTGGTGCCAGGAGCCCAGGGAAGTCCCTGGAACAGGCCCCAGGGAGGGGCAGGTAGGAGGCAGGGCTGGGTGGGAGTAGCCCGGGAACCTCCTGGACTTCTCTCTGAGACCCGCCCACCTGGAGGCCCGACAGCCCACTCTCAGCCAGGGCGCCACCTTGTGCCTGTCTCTGGGAACAGCAAGCCGCCGATCCGCAGTCCTGGGAGGTGGGGGCATGGGTGGGGGTGGAGGACCCAGCCAGTGGCCCTTCTGCCCCTCGTGCCCCTCATCCTGTCTGGTCAGTCAGCGGCTCGTCCTCTGGGCCCGACATCAGCTGAATCAGCATAACCCAAGCCCCCTCTGATAAACAGCACCTGCCCCCCAGGTGCCCTTGGCCTTCTCCCTTTCAAGCGGGTCGCTGCCTGGTGGGCAGGGTTGGGCGCTGGCACTCACCAGCCGTGCCACCTTGGGCTCAGAGGGCTAAGGAGAAGGTGCCACGCCCAGTGCTCGGAATGCAGAAGCCCTGGTACCCGCGGTGGGTGACAGCACCCGCCTGCTCCTTGGGGGGCGGGACGGGAAGGCCAGGAGCCCGGCCGCTGCCTGGCTGGGGATGTGGGCCACACCACTGCTCCTCTCTAGGCCCCTGTGAAACAGGAGCGGGGAGGTGAGGTGAGTGATTGTCACCGACAGTTCGGAGTCCCCTGGGCAGAGATATGGGGCAGCTCTGTGGTTAGAGCTCATTGACGGGTTAGATGTTTTGCATTTTTAAAAACAAGTTCCAGGGTTCAAAACTCAGTGTCCCTCCAGGAGAGCAGCTCTGAAGTCCTGGGACCTGGCATGGCGGGAGGATGTGGGTGGGGTCGGCCACTCCAGAAGAGCTGAGGAGCTGGGGGGAGCATTGTGTGTTGTGGAGTGTGTGTGTTTGTGCGTGTGATGTGTGGTGTATATGTGTGTGGTGTGTGTGTGGTAGAGTATGTGTGTGTGAGGTGTGGGGTGTGTGTGGTGTGTGAGGTGTATGTGTGTCTGGTGTGTATATATGTGTATGTGTTGGTGGCATGTGGTGTTTATGCGTGTGGTGTGGTGTGCGTTTGTGTGTGTTGCGTGTGTATGTTGCGCATGTGGCGGGTATGTATGCATATGTATATGTTGTGATGTGTGTGGTGTATGTGTGTGAGGGGGGCTTGTGTGTGTCTGGTGTGTACATATGTGTGAGCACATGTTGTGGCACGTGTGGCCTGGGGGCTGCAGCGTGTGTGTGGACTGGTGTTTACGCAGGTGGCGTGGTGTACATGTGCTGTGTGTGTGCTCACCTGTGTGTGCCCGCTGTGGGGAGCAAGGCCCCTGTGGCAGGAGGTTCCAGCAGGCTCACGGGTGGGCACAGAGTGGGTGACAGGCCCCCTCCCCGCCTGGCGGTGGGCAGAGTCCCAGAACGGGAGGCACAGTGGCCAGGGTGGGGGGTGGAGGGCCTGGGGACCCTCCGGAAGGGGGCGACACCTGGGATGCCCGGGGTGTGCCACGTCCTGCTGGCCACCCTAGATCAGAAACTGGCCCAAATGGGGTGGCGCACCCCTTCTTCCCCGTGGCTGAGGTTGGAGGAGCGATTCGGGGGGCTTGTGTCTGGGGTGGGGCGTGGCATTAGCCCACGTGGCTTCGCCCACACTGTGGGTCCCGATGACCAGCGTTGGCCAAGAGGGAGGGGGGTGATGGAGGTGTGAGGGCGCTGTCCCTGGCGTTTGGGGAGTGTCCCCTTCCTATGTGGCTCCAGTGAAGGAAGGAGGGCCGGGGAGGGCCCGGCGCGGGCCAGGCGCTCAGAGCGCTTTGTCCTGACGTCGTCCAGTTGGTCCATAGGGCGGGGGCGTGTGTGGCCCTCAGGAGGCTGAGTCATCTCCCAACACCAATCTGAGGACCCCACTGTGTGCCTGGCCCCAGGGGGGTGGCCGTGTGTTCCCAGTCCTCCGTGTGCCAGGCCATCTCTGCCTGGTGGCAGAGATGGACCTTGGGCAGTGAGTTGTGTCCAAGAAGGGAGTCCAGGGTGGTTGTGGCACTCACAGTGGGGCTGGGGGGTGGCCGGCAGTGCCAAGCCCCATGCCTGTGGGGGGACGAGCAGCCCAGCGGCACCGGAGCCTCCCCTTTCCAGCACAGACTGGACAGATGCTGAGTACGGCGGGCTCGCGCATTCAGCGGGCTCGCGCATTCAGTTCGCGCCTGCTGTGGGCCGGGCCCTGGGCTTGCGGGGTGGGGTCAGGGAATCAGAGGGAAGATCCTGGCCCTTGTTGGGAGACAGGCGGTAGGCAAAAGAAATCTAAGTAAAAGCATCTTGTGCTCAGTAGAAAGTTGGGGCTGACTGGCAGAAAGTAGTGTGGGCCAGCTCACGGGGCCAGGGGTATGATTCCAGATGATGGGCCCTCTTTGAGAAGGGAGCCGGGAAGAGGGCTCTGGCCCCTTGCCTGTGGCCCTCAGAGCCCCGGGAGACCAGTGGACCTGCAGCACGGGGTGGGAGGCAGTGGGCACATGGGTACTCCTGCCAGGCTAGGGGCGAGGAGGCGCTTGGAGTCACCACCGGAGGGTCGGTGACGTTTGCACAAGGGAGGGGGGCGGGAATGTGGGTGCAGAGGGGGGAGCGCTCATGCTGATGACTCCATGTGCCCTGCCAGGGACTCCCAAGCCACACATCACGTGGCGGAAGGGCCCATCCTTGGAGCCCCTGCGTGGCCGGCCGGACCTGGAGGTGCTGGAGGAAGGCTCCCTGTTTCTGTCCTCAGTTTCTCCCGCTGACAGCGGAGAATATGAGTGCCAGGCCACCAACGAGGCAGGTTCCACGTCCAGGAGAGCCAAGCTGGTGGTCTACGGTAAGCCGGGACCCCAGAGCAGGGCATGACTTGTATGTACTTGCCAGGGGTGCCCCAGGATGCCCAGGTAGGGCGGCGCCAGCTCCCCAGGGCTCTGAGCCACCCTGGCTTGCACTGTGATGACTGGCCTGGGAGGTTTGGTACAAAGATAGACCCAGGCCCCACCTTCAGAGATGACGACTCCGGGGTCCCTCCCAGGTGACCCCAGCAACAGGTTAGAAGGAGAACCAGATGGGTCTGGGGGCCCCAGCACCTTGCAGAGCAGAATGTCAGAGAAAGTGGCACAGTGCCTGGGAACAGCTGGGGTGTGCAGGTCCCAGGGTGGGCTCTGCTGCACTCCCAGGTCCACGTCGATCCTGGTGGCCAGATCAGAAACTGGGGTGGGACCCCAGAATCTGGGGAAAGGCAGTCTGCCCGTCCAGGCCAGGGAGAGTGGCCCAGATGGGATCTGGGTAGCCGTGACCCTCCGGGGTGGGGACAGCTTCTCTGCTTCTCTTTGCTCCCAAGTGCCCCCTAGCATCCAGGAGGACGGGCGGAGGGCCAATGTGTCAGGCATGGCCGGGCAGTCCTTGACTTTGGAGTGTGACGCGAATGGCTTTCCAGCCCCTGAGATCACGTGGTTCAAGGATGGGCAGCCGGTGGGTGTCCTTGGGAGGTTGGTGGGGGGAGGCGGGCTGTGGGTGGGATTTGGATAGGGTATGGGCCTTCTGAATGGGTTTTTGCATGTGCCACGTGTGGCAAGGGGATGTGACAGGGGTTTTGGGGAATGCACTGGACAGTGGAGGCCTGCGTTCCTACAAGGAAGCCTGGGGGGCTGCATGGTGGAGGGGGCATGGCACCGTTATCAGAAACCCCAAGTTCCAAGTCACCGACTAGCTCCCTGGGCCTCAGGTTCTCACTGCTGATGTCAGGGAGTGGCCAGACCCTTCTCACCAGCTCCCTCTGGCCTCTCCTGCCCAGATCCCCAAGACAGGCAGTCACCATCTCCTGGACAAGTCCCGGGCCCTCCACTTTCCCAGGATTCAGGAGGGTGATTCCGGCCTCTACTCCTGTCGGGCGGAGAACCAGGCAGGAACCGCCCAGAGGGACTTCGATCTCCTCGTGCTCAGTGAGTGACTGAGCCCCTACCCTTTTATGGAGGCTGGGGAGGAGGGGGGCTTTGCCTGCTGAGTGTCAGGGACACAGAGGGGCCCACGACAGATCCTGTCCCTGTCCTCACAGAGCTCTCAGTATAGACACTAGACAATCACATGTTGAACCCTGTAATTAGTGTTGTGTTACGTGCTACAAAAAAACCATACAGGCTGCTGAGAAAGTACAGAGCAGGGTCCCGATCCAGCCAGGGAGCTTTGAGTGAGGGACGGATGGGGAGGGAAGGGTGCACCGAGCTGGGGATCCACACAGACGAAGGCCTACCACAGGGCCTTTGCCTATGCAGGATTTGAGGAGTTTTCTCCCCTCTACCCCTTGACACCCAGTTCCTCCTTCCGTGCTTGGAGCCGGGGCTGCCCAGGAGGTGCTGGGCCTGGCCGGTGCAGAGGTGGAGCTGGAGTGCCGCACCTCGGGGGTCCCCGCACCCCAGGTGGAATGGACCAAGGACGGGCAGTGAGTGGTCTTCCTGGTGCATGGTATGGGGGTGGTGCCCAGGCCGGGGCTGGGTGGAGGGGGGCCGTGGGGAGGGCAAACTCGAGTGAGGAAGACTGACGGGCATCACACGTGCCACCCAGGACCCAGGCAGCAGAGGGCAGCATGGGACACCTCCCGCCCCCGCCTGCCATTACCCAGGGACTCTCCTCCCCCCCCGCCACCGCAGGATTTTCTCATTACTTAGCCAGTGTTGCTTTTTGTTTTTAACTTTTTTTTTAAGGTAAAATTTGCAAAATATAAAATCAACCATTCTAAAGCGCACACTTCCGTAGTATTTAGTGCACGCACCGCGGGCACACATCGGTCCCCTTTCTCTAGTACCAGAACGTTTTGTCACCCCAAAAGGGGACTCCATACCCATCAGCCCCGGCAATCACTAGTCATCTCACTATCTCCGTAGATGTGCCTGTATTTCAGATTAATTCCCCGCAGTCATGGAGTACATGTCCTTCTGGGCCCAGCGTGCCTAACTCAGCACGCAGTTCTCAGGGCTCATCTGTGCTGGAGCAGGGAACGGTACAGGCACATCTCGAAGATGCCGCGGCCTCAGCTCCAGGACTCTGCAAGAGAGCAGATCCTGCGATAGAGCAAATCGAATGAATTTTTTCATTTCCTAGTGTGCATGCACGTGACATTCTGCAGCAGTCTGCCAACCGTGCAACAGTATCATGTCTAAAAAACAATGTACCGTTTGGGGCGCCTGGGTGGCTCAGTGGGTTAAGTGTCTGCCTTCAGCTCAGGTCATGATCCTGGCCGGGGTCCTGGGATATCGAGCCCTTCTTTGGGCTCCCTGCTCAGTGGGGAGCCTGCTTCTCCCTCTGCCTCTGCCTGCCACCCCGCCTGCTTGTGCTCTCTCTCGGTCAAATAAATGAATAAAATCTTAAGAAAACAACAACCACAAAAAAATGGTAAAACAAAAAATAGCAGATTGCTAAACAATGCCAACCATCCTCTGAGCTCTCAGCCAGTCATCCTGGGCCTACACTGGCTGAATAACATTCCACTATAGGCACTCCTCGGTGGATGGGCACTCTTTCCAGCAACTGGAACCTTTCAGACTCGTCTTTCACCGGAGGCAGGCTCCCCTCTGTGCAGCCTCGCCCTAACCGGTGGCGTTCTCATGCCCGCCCTTCCAGGCCTGTCCTTCCAGGAGACCCTCACGTCCAGCTCCAGGAGGATGGCCAGGTTCTCAGAATCCCCAGCAGTCACCTGGGGGACGAGGGACGGTACCAGTGTGTGGCCTTCAGCCCTGCCGGCCAGCAGGCCAAGGACTTCCGGCTCAGAATGCAGGGTGAGCCCGACACCCCCGTCACGGCTGCCCGCTGCACGGTGGCAGGATGGGGCAGAGATGGGGGCCCAGGAGGAGGAGCTCCCCGGTCTAATACGGCTGTGGGGAGGGACAGGGAATCTGGCCCCAGGCTCCTGAAATCCCACTGTCCCCATCCGCAGCTTTGCAGCTTTCCTATTCCTGACCCTGCTTGGGATGATCATTTCTTTAAATCGAGTCCCTTGTCTTACATGGAAACACACTTATTTCAAAGGATATTTGATGTCTCCACTCCAAGTGGGAAGCCAGGGACTCTGGGCAGTCCTAGCCTGGTTCTCCGCCCGGCAGGAGTAGAGGCCAGAATCACCTGCCTGGATCCTGGGAAAGGGGAGGGCCCAGGGCTTGAAAACAAATGCAGCAAGAGAGCACTGCTCTAGAAAGTACTAGAAGATTATGTACACCTCTACCAACCTCGCCTTTCCCTTTGTTGTAATCAGGATGGAAGGAGTTTGGGAAGGGCAGAGCTGTTCCTTCCTGAGATCCAGTGCTAGTTTGTGCTGTGCCCGCATGTCCCCTCCATCACTGAGGGTGTCACCTGTGGTGAACCCCTGATTTCGGTCATTTTATGGATGGGGAGACTGAGTACACGCAGAGCGGGGAAGTGACCTGTGCCTGGTCACGCAGTGAGTTCGAAGCAGAGTGGATCTAGAGGCCGGAGCCGGGGCTCCTCCAACATCTCCACACCTCTTGTGATGACTGGGTCCCACATCAGCATGTCCCAAGAGGTCTGTTCCCATCTGTCCCCAGACACTCTACTGTCCCCGTGCCCCAAGCATTCCACACCCTGTGGTAGGAGCTGGTGACGTGTGTAGGGTTTGTGGTCCACGGGCATGGGATCACCACTCTGGGGCTGGGACTCCAGCCGCCTTGGGGAGGCTCTCTGTGACCAGCACCCCTCTATGTCATTCTCAGCACCTCCCACCATCTGGGGCTCCAACGAGACAAGCGAGGTGGTCGTCATGGAGGGCCACCCAGTACGGTTCTTGTGTGAGGCCCGAGGGGTGCCTGCTCCCAACATCAGCTGGTTCAAGGATGGGGCCTCCCTCCCGCTCAGCGCCGAGGCTGTCTACACCAGGGGCGGCCGGCAGCTGCAGCTGGGGAGGGCCCGGGGTGTAGATGCTGGCACGTACACCTGCCAGGCCAGCAACCCTGTGGGGGTCACAGAGAAGAGCTCCAGGCTGGAGGTTTACGGTGAGTGGTGGGGGGTTGCAGTAGGGAGCAGTCAGCTGGGGTGGGGGTGGGGCACTCTAGGTTATGGTGGGCCTGTCTTCAACAGTTGCCGAGGGGGTGTGGCCAGAGGCCCAGGTTACTGAGACTAAGGAGTTACCAGGGAGAACCTGGGTTTATCCAGCTTCCCTCACCCAGATGGGCAGGATGCTGAGGCCAGAGTAGGGAAGGCCTGTCTGGGGGGCCCAGGCAGAGCCAAGCGGAAAATTCATGTTTCCTTCTGGGGGTACAGCTTTTCACTGCTCTTCAATGAATAATTAACCACTCTTCGTTAATCACTTACTGTGAGCTGGGGCCCCTGGGGCTTTTCACAGCATCAGCTCATTTCATCAGGGTTCAGGGCCGCTGGGCTCTTGTCTCCCTGTCTCACACTTACTTATCCAGGAGCGCAGGGGGTTCCGGGGGTAGCGGGGAGGAGAGGCTGGCTGAGGGTCACTTGCTAGGAGGTGATGCGACCTGTTCACGGTGTGCGGACAGGGGGGGTCTGACTGTGTATCTTGTGCTGTTGACCTGGGTGTAGACCCATCTGGGGAGGGCTGGGCTCTGAGCGGGGGTGAGGGGAACTGAGTGTAAGTGGGCAGGCATGGGGTCTGAGACCCAGAATGCAGGCTGATGCGATCATCCCAGCCCCTGGAGAGGACCCAGCTCTGCAGCTCTGGCCCCTGAAGGTGTGGAGGGCTTGGGGGCCGGGCCACGGGGACCCCGAAGGGAAGTTGGGCTGCGCGGGGTTCACCAGCAGCTGCTGAGGACCCGCCCAGCTGCTGTCTCGGGGACTGTCACTTGGGGATCAGAGGACCTCCTGGAAATGCATTTTCCTACAATTTTCGAAGGGGCTTGTAACAAGACGTAGAGTCTCATTCCAGGCAGTCGTGTCCCCATGGCTCCTGGTGAGGGCTCTGTGGTCTCTGCAACCCCTCCAGGGGGAAGATAGAAGTCCCCCTTCCGGCTGTGCCCATGGCCATTGAGGGCTGAGCCCCAAAAGACCCTCTGGACTTGGCCTGCCCCCCGGCATCCACTTCCTCAGACCAGGGAAGGGGCCTGAAGGAGCAGCGGTGCTAGTCTCGGGCCCTGGGGTGCCCGTGGTTTTGAGTTCCACGGAAATAGAGACCTACTGTGTGCAGCCACGGAGGCGTGCACAGACGTGCTCTTGTTCTGCTCTCGGGGAGCTCGCAGGGTGGCAGGGTTGGAGAGAAGAGGCAAGCCGTGTTGGGGGAGGGATGTGGCCCGGGGCAGAGGGAGGGAGAGAACACTTCCAGCCAGGGCCGGGGAGCAGGTGGTCCATGGGAGGTCAGTCAGCAAGGGGCTTACGCCGGCCTGCTGGACGGAGAGCAGACAGGTGTCCCCCTCTGGTCCCTGAGCAGCCCCCTGCTTCTTCCCTAGTCCCACCCACCATCGAGGGTGCTGGAGGGGAGCCTCGTGTGGTGAAGGCCGTGGCTGGGAGGCCCTTGGCGCTGGAGTGTGTGGCCCGAGGCCACCCACCCCCCACCCTCTCCTGGCACCGCGAGGGGCTGCCCGTGGCAGAGAGCAACGAGACGTGGCTGGAGGCGGGAGGCAGCGTGCTGAGCCTGGAGCGCCTGGGGGAGGCGTCCGGAGGCCCCTACAGCTGCGTGGCCAGCAGCCCCGCTGGGGAGGCCGTGCTGCAGTATTCCGTGGAAGTACAAGGTGCGCTGGGGACTGTCCCCCCCCTGAGTCACCCGGGCTGCGGACCGCTCTTCTATACCCACTGTGTGGGGGGGCCTGCCGCCCCTGGGGGATGCGGGGTGGTGAAGGCCCAGCATCCCCGTATTGCTAGGGACAGACGAACACACAGACCTGGGCTGGAGGTCCCACAGAGCTCTGAGGGGGCGGGGTTGAGCCCCAGGATCATACTTCCTGCTCAGGGATCCCGAGCAAGGTTGCTTTGGACGGGACCCTACTCTGCTCCCAGATGCTCGTGGTCAACGGGCCAGACTTTGGACTCCCTGAGGCCCAGAGCTGGGCTGTGTGGGCTCTGGTTCCCGGGTGAGATGGGCCTTTGCCTGTTTGCTTCCATTTAACCGACGTCTCTCAGGCATTGCCTCTGGGCCAGGCCCACGAGGTATTGGAGACAAAGCAGAGAACAAGGCAGACGAGACTCCTGAGACCTCGGTCTGGTGGCGAGACAGACATTCAATGAGCAGGCTAAGCCTGTGGGGAGACCAGAAGGGCCACTCACCCCGTGGTCCCAGAAGGCCTCCTGGGGGCCTTGAAGGGTGAGAGGTCTGGGTCTTGCTTGGAAGGCGCTGGGGACCTGGGTTTGCCCAGCCCCAAACTCTCAATGCTGGGCCCTGCCCTCCAGTGCCCCCACAGCTCCTGGTGGCTGACGGCTCGGGTCAGGTGACCGCCCTCGTGGGACAGCCCCTGGAACTGTTCTGCCAGGCCTCAGGCTCCCCCGTGCCTACTCTGCAGTGCGTATGGGGCGGTGGAGGCCAGGGCTGGGGTGCGGGCAGGCAGAGGCCGCACGCTGCGGGGTCGGTGGGGATGGGAGGCACCCCCTGCCAGGCGGTATGAGGGAGGCCACAGAGCCGGGGAGATCCTGCCCGCCCTGCCCTCCCTGGCCCCAGGCCGAGCGACACGTTCCCCTCCCCACCCCCCCCCCAGGTGGCTGCAGAACGGCCGCCCAGCCGAGGAGCTGCCTGGGGTGCGGGTAACCTCACAGGGGGCCATGCTGCGTATCAGCCACGTGGAACTGGGCCACGCCGGCCTCTTCGCCTGCCAGGCCACCAACGAGGCGGGCACCGCTGGGGCTGAAGTGGAGCTGTCGGTGCACGGTGAGGGGGCGGGGGCCGCCTGAGATGCTGGGGGCGGGCAGGGCCTGACGGCCGCAAACATCCGTGCCCTTGGCGGCCTGGCGGGTGAGGGAGGGGCCCGGGCTTGGCTTCTCTAGACGGCGTTTCTAGGCATGGCTTTCCGGCTCCCCAAAGAGACACACGTGTAAGAGGTGGGCCTCGGCCGCTTCCCTGTGTGTCACGTGTCCTGTCCACAGGCCCTCACTCCCCTCCCCAGCCCGCCCTCTCCGCTCGCTCTCTTCCCGCGGACCCCGTTGAACTTCAGTCAATTCTTTAAATACATCAGCTTTCTCACCTCCAAGCCTGCAGAGAAGTCTGTCCTCCGCCTGGAGTAGTCTCCTTCTTCCTCTTTGCTGGCCTAGCTTCCCCGCTTTCTTTTAGGTCTATCTTCAAACACCCCTTCCTCCAGGAAGCTCTCCCAGATCCCAGTGTGCTTCTGATCTGCCCTGCCTAACGTGCCACCTGCTGTGTTATAAAATGGCCTATTGTGTTGTCCATGTCCCCTGCCCAGCTCTGGGAGCTCTGGGAAGGCGGCACTGTAGTCCCTGGTGCAGAATAGAGGCTCGAGGCACACATGGATGAGTGGGTGGATGGGCAGGAGAATTTTAAAGGGGAAGACCTGCTCTGCTGACTCCTGGTCTGGTGCTCTCCCCCAAGCCAGGCGTCTGTTGAATTGAGTGGACAGAGGCCAGAGGCTGGCCCTGTGAGGATGTTCGCTACCCCCGGGCAGTGAGGGGAAGTCTGGGTGCTCACTGCACCCGTCCTGATCCTGACCTGGGCTCTCCCTGCCTCTCCCCCTGCCCAGAGCTCCCACTGGCAACCATCGTTGGGGGCGACAATATCACAGTCCCTTTCCTGCAGCCTGTGACCCTCCAGTGTGTGGGGACTGGGGTGCCCACCCCAAGTCTCCGCTGGTGGAAGGATGGGGTGGCCCTGGCAGCCTCGGGGGGGAAACTGCAGGTACGTTCAAGGACCCCAGGGCTGGTGGGGCAAGAACACAGGTGGAGGGGTCACTTTTTAGAGGTCCTGGTGACCCTGAGGGGGGCCCTGGTAGCCTGGGGGCAGGATGAGCGCTGGGTGGTGGGCCTGAGGAGGAGAGGGGGTCCTAGATGGCTTCAGTACCCGAGGGATCTGGGGGAGACGGGAAGCACCCCCGGAATCCGAATGCAGCGTCTAGAACTCCACCCCCAGAGCCGAACTGTCCCCCCGACTCCTTTCTCCCACTCCTGGGGTCTGCAGCCACCCGGCTGCGCCCCATGTCCCAGCATCCGTCTGACCACCGTCCAGTGTGGGGCTCCGTGTCCCCACGCCACACTCTCTCATCCCTCCCCCGCCGGCAGATCGAGAAGGTGGACCTGAACGATGAAGGCTTCTACACTTGTGCCGCCACTAGCCTGGCCGGCGAGAGCAAAAGGGACGTGGCTCTCAAGGTGTTGGGTGAGGACAAGGGTGCTGGGTGGTGGGTGATCCTGCGAGGGCCCCTGGGGCTGCCCTGGGGGGTCGGGGGCGGGGAAAGGGATTTTTAAAAACAGCATGTCCTTGTCTGCCTTCAGACTTAACCTTTGCTTGTGTTATTCATTCTTGGGTTCGTTGATGTCCTCCTGAGTGGGCAAATCCCTGGAAGTGTCCATTTCCATCAAGCCGGCTGTTGGCGGTCCCCACGGTGCTGGGCGCTGGGGCTGTCCCCATTGGGTCCCTGCCATAAAGATTGTAGCCCACTGTCTTTGTTCTTGTGCGGGTTTAGGAGCAGGGTTCCTCCCTCAGGGGACATGAGCCATCTGGGGCTTTTATTGCCCAGACCCTTTGGGAAGGCCAGGGAGGGACACCAGGGGTGGCTGGGAGGAGTTCCCCCGAGGCCACATCCACCAAAGATGGGGCTCTCCTTGTCTCCCCTAGTGCCCCCCAACATTGAGCCGGGCCCGCTGAACAAGGCAGTGCTGGAAAATGCCTCAGTAACCTTGGAGTGTCTGGCTTCGGGCGTGCCCCCTCCTGGTAAGACCCCTCCTCTGGGCTGAAAGCCATCCCCAAGCTGGGCCCAGCTCCCCATCCAATGAGGCTGGCTGGTGCCCCAGGCTCCACTTGGGCTGTGGACAGAACCGCAAGCATTCAGGCGGCTTTCCCCCTATTTCCCCAATTTTGCTCTCTTCCATGTCAATACGCCGGTCACCGCCAGGGTCCAGAGCACATGCACTGGTGTCTGAAGCAAATGTGCGGGGGCTTCTGTTCAGAGTTTGCAACTGCACAGGACTGCCCTGGGCCAGCTGTCTGAGCTGTTGTCTGGGGCTCTTCTCTAGAACGGCAGCTGGGGAAAGACCAGGAGCTCAGGGCTGGGTGTGAGACAGGGTGGGCGCCGGCAGGACGTCAGGAAGCTGCGGCTCCATCGGCCCAGGCCTACAAGGGCGCTGATTTGGGGTGCACCATGTTTCCCTCTCAAGGTCTCCCTCGTGGTTTCCTAGCAGGGAGAGGAGTGAGGGCGTCGGGCTGGCTTATGACTCTCCTGGCTCCTGGCTGCCCCAGGCTCCATCCCGTGGAACTTCCCCCTTGCCCGTGTCCTGTCCCAGACAGCTCTGCCCTCCTCCCTGGAGAACTCCGGCTTGCCTTGTGGCCCGCCCGGGCAGCCTTCTGTGGGTGCTCGTTATCCGGGCACAGTCTAAAGGGCTGGTCGCAGCGCTTGTGTCTCTCTTCTCTCCCCCAGATACCTCCTGGTTCAAGGGCCGCCAGCCCGTCTCTGCCCGGAAGGGAGTGACGGTGTCGGCGGATGGCAGAGCTCTCCACATTGAGCGGGCACGAGTTTCTGATGCTGGGAGCTACCGCTGTGTGGCAACCAACGTGGCAGGAAGCACAGAGCTGCGGTATGGGCTACGGGTCAACGGTGAGCTGCCCTGGGACTGCAGGGGTCCTTGTCCTGAAAGCCGTCCTTCCGTCCATTTGTCTGTCAGTCTGTCCGTCCATCCATTCAACCTTCCATCCATCCACCCATCATCTGTCCGTCCTTCCATCCATCCATTTATCCCTTGTCTCTCTATCCACCCATCAATCATCCGTCCATCAGTTCTGCCCAGGGATCCTCAGCCTGGTTACCCCATGCCATCCCCGTAATAACCACCTCGTGCTGACCAGAAGACCCAAGTTCAAGTGCTGCTTCTGTCCCTTTCTAGCTGGTTAGCCTTGGGCAGAAGGTCATTTCCCATCTGTAGAAGCCTCATGGTGGTATTATAGGGAAGAGATGAGCACCCTGAGAGCTATAGAGTGATGTACCCATGTTGGGAGTGGCAGTCCCTGCACTGTTCTTTGAGGCTGTGTGTCCCGTGGGGTGCCCCAGCCAGGGGCTCACCCTGTGCCTTGTGTCACCCCCACCCCGCAGTGCCTCCACGGATCACGTTGCCGCCCAGCCTGCCGGGCCCCGTCCTGCTCAACGCCCCGGTCCGGCTGACCTGTGATGCCACCGGAACCCCCAGCCCCACGCTGATGTGGCTGAAGGATGGAAACCCCGTGTCCACTGCAGGGGCCTCAGGCCTCCAGGTCAGCAGGCTGGGCAGCCCTCGCTCTCCTACCTGGTGCCTCACTGGGTCGCTAGGAGCAGAGTCGGGCCCGGGGAGCTCCAAGGTGAGGGAGAAGCAGGAGCCGCCAAGGATGGTTCCCCCGAGGGAGGAAGCAGAGCTGCCGAAGGGAGGCGCGCCGAGAGCCTCGCGGTCTTCAGAAACAACGCACGCCCCCAACGCGAGCTCTATATGTAACTTGTAAAAAGATTGATTTGTTTATTTGAGAGACAGCATGCATGGGGAGGAGGGGCAGAGGGAGAGAAAGTCTCAAGCAGACTCCTTGGCTGAGCACGGAGCCCGATGCGGGGCTCGATCCCATGACCCCAAGATCATGACCTGAGCCGGAACCAAGAGAACCAAGAGCCGGAACCACTGAGCTACCCAGGCGCCCCGAGCCGTCCATATATGTAATTTTAAATTTTGCAGTAGCCACATTCAAATAAGTAAAAAGAAATGAAACCAACTTCAATGACATATTTTAGTTAACCCAAACTATCCAAAAATCTCTTCATCATATGACGAATATAGAAATTATCAAGATATTTTACATCTTTCTTTGTGTCCTGGCTCTTGAAGTCTATTGTGTGTATATTTTATCCTTGGGGTTCAGCCCCGTTTCAGGGGCTCACTAGCTGTAGCCCTGTGCTAGAGGACTCTTCTGGGGTACTGATGTCATTTGCCTACCGGCCAGCAGCAGACTCAAGGTCTGGGCACAGTTCCAGGTTCCCCGGCACCTGGGGCAGCTCTGGGGTCTGGACCCCACTAGGGCTGGTGTGGGTGCTGCTCCCAGAGGTTCCCAAGCTCACGTTGGCTTCCTTCTGGGGTCGCAGGTCTTCCCCGGGGGCCGGGTCCTCACCCTGGCCAGTGCCCGGGCCTCGGACTCTGGCAGCTACTCCTGCGTGGCCGTGAGTGCGGTGGGCGAGGACCGCAGGGACGTCGTGCTCTTTGTCCACAGTAAGTCTCAGGCTCGGGTGCTGTCTAGTCCAGGCCAGTGGCTCAAGAAGCTGGGGCTGGGGGCACCCCCACCTCATCCGGAAAGCGAGGGGCTGTTGGATGTAGGAGGCACCAGCCTGAGGTTGTGGCTGCCCTCACTGGGGGTCAGGTGGAGGGGAGCTCCCCCATCGTGGGCGGGCGGGCAGGCGGCCGCACAGCCAGGAGCTCCGTCCGTGTGTTCAGGGAGCAGGCAGAGGGAGACGTGGCAGGAAGAGCACTGAGCCTCATCAGGAATCAGATGTCCTCACTGTCCTAGGTCAAAGGGGGTAATTCCATTCTGGAAAGGCAGTCGGGTGCGTGTTTGGAGCTCATGAGGGTCTTGGACGTGGGGTTCAAATCCTGCCTCTGTCGCTTCCTAGCTCTGTGAGCGTGGGCCACTCACTCTGCTTCTCGGAGCCTCCCTTTCTTTCTTTCTTTTTTTATTTTAAGATTTTATTTATTTATTTAAGAGATAGAGAGCAAGCAGGGGGAGGAGCAGAAGGAGAGGGACAAGCAGACCCCCTGTTGAGTGCAGAGCCTGATGCAGGGCTCGGTCCCACAACCCTGAGATCATGACCTGAGCTGAAATCAAGAGTCGGATGCCTAACCGAGTGAGCCGCCCAGGCGCCCCAGAGCCTCCCTTTCCTCATCTGTGAAATGGCGTGAAGATAGCACCCGCTTTAGAGGGCCTCATGGGATTCACTGCCCTCACAAACCACACAGTTACAGTCCACTGCTGTTTTAACAATCCCTCTTACGAGATTTTGCGGAGAGTTTGTCGAGTGTTTGAGAACTCTGGGAAACATAGAGCCTTGGGTGATGAGGGGATGAGGAAGCTGTCCACTCTAGCTCTTTCCCTTTGCTGGAGTGAGAGTTAACAGGGATTGGGTGCCCAAGTTCTCACTATGTTTAATCTCACAGAGCCCCTGTGAGGTGGGTACTTTCTTTACAGATGAGGGAATCGAGGCCCCGAGAGGCCTCACACAGGGCCTCACACAGTGCCTGAGTGGTAGACACAGGACTCCAGCCCAGGAGCTCTGACGCCAGACCCGGCCTTCCTAACTGCCACACCTCTCTGATTATTTTTGCACTGGGGGAAAAGGTGCCTCAGGGATCTGCTTTTCAAAAAAACTTAAATAAATAAAGATGTTGTAGCTCTAAAAAAAAAAAATGTTGAGATAATTGTAAGTTCACAGGTGAATTCACATGCAGCTGTAAGAATTAATACAGAGAGATCCTGGGTCCCCTTTGCCCACTTTCCCTCGGCGGTGACGTCTCGTGTCGCTAACGCACAAAATCGCACGCGGGATATTGACCTTGCTACGAACCACCAGACTGTTCAGATCTGGGGGCCTCCTCTTGGAGCAGGACTGGGAAGGGCCTGGAGGGGAGGATAAGGGGCCAACAGCTCAAGGCGGGGACCCCCTCCTAACGCGGACTCCCCACCCGCTGGTGTTGACCCCGGTTCCACCCACACCCCTGAGCCTCCTCTCCCGCTCCCGCCATAGCGCCCCCAAGCATCCTCGGGGAAGAGCTGAACGTGTCCGTCGTGGCCAACGAGTCCGTGACCCTGGAGTGCCAGAGCCAAGCCGTGCCCCCTCCCGTGCTGAGCTGGAGGAAGGATGGCCGCCCCCTGGAGCCGCGGCCCGGCGTCCACCTCTCTGCAGACAAGGCCCTGTTGGAGGTGGGTGGCCTCTTGGGATGCCGGCGGGCCTGCGGGGGCCCCCGACAAGGGTAGTTCAGCTCTGTATGACCCAGGGCCCAGGGTACACTCTCCAGACCTGGTCAGAAGCCGCTGCAGGGCCTCCCACAGTCCCCACAAAGCTGAGCCTTTCTCTTGCCACCTGTTTTCGTTCCTTGTTCAGAGGCCTCCGGGCCTTTGGGCGTTAGAGCCCTTCCTCGGGCCCCTGGCCCAGCGAGGGAAGGGGGGGTGAGAGTCAGGGACTCTGGGTCAGCCTGGAGTTGCATTTCAGCCCCACTGCCTCCTGGCCGTGCCACCTTAGGCAATGTCCTGACCACACGGGCCTCAGGTCCGTCACCTGTACGCGCCTTGCCACCTTTCTCCTGGGGTGGCTGGGATTCTTCTAAAATGAAAGCCGGCCCCTAGGACAGCTGGTCCATGTCAGCTGGGGCGGGGGGATGTGATCATCCCCTCTACCTTGTGAGACGCGATCGGTCCCAACTCTGAGCACCTCGATTTGGTTTCCGCCGCCCGGACCGTGTGCCCTCCCTCCCCTGCGAACGCCCAGGCTGGCTTCCTCACACCCCCTCCGTCAGGATCTGGCCTCTGAGGGCAGGATCTCCTGCCCCCCTCATTCCCCAGCTCCCCTTCTGCTCTCTCCGGTGGGACTCTCCAAAGAGGCCGGGAGCTGGTTAAAGGCGGGAGAGGGGCTGGCCCAGCGTGTGCCCATCGTCCTTAGCAGGGCCGGGCGTGGAAATGAAATGGGGGTGAGGCTGGCAGGGCTGGGGAACCCATTCCACGGGCCCGGCCCACATCAGGCCACCACAAGCCGTGGCTTCTGGAAACGTCAGGTGCAGTAGAGGGGAGAGGTGCTGTCACCGCCCCGGGTTCCAGGAGGGGGAGGGGTGAGTGCAGTCAGGTGAAGTGACCTGCCCAAGGTCACACAGTCTGTCTAGGGGTAACCCCGCCTCCGTGCCGCCCCCGCCAATGGGTCCTCCTTGCTCTTGCCAGGTGAGCCGAGCGGAGTTGGGGGACGCAGGCCGCTACACCTGTGAGGCACTGAACCAGGCGGGCCGCTCGGAGAAGCACTACAACCTGAACGTCTGGGGTGAGGGTCTCGGGGGCTGGCCTGGGCTCCCTCCCCCGGCCCCCTGAGGGGATGCTGCCTCAGTGGCTCCAGGACACAGGCTTTCTCCACTGTCCGTCCCTCTCCCTTTCCAGCCCACTACTCACCCACGTCTCTCCCTGTTCTTCTGTTCTTCCTCAGTGCCTCCTGCGTTCCCCTCAAGGGAGCCCCGCACCCTGACCGTGACCGAGGGGCAACCCACCAGGCTGTCCTGTGAATGTCGGGGCATCCCTTTCCCCAAGATCACCTGGAAGAAGGACGGTAGGATTGCTTCCCTCGCCCAGCCCTGCCCTCAGTGTCCCTTGGCCCTCGCTTGGTGCCCCAACCCCCAGATTAACTGAGCTGGAGATGGGGGGCTTATGGCACTGGGGGGTAAGGATGCTAGTTAGGGAAGAGATGCTGCCTTCAGCCCCTGTCTGCTCAGTCCCCGAGTCTGCCAGGGGCCCCAGCTGCTTCCCAGCCAGGGGGAGTTGGATGGGTCATTCCAGAAAGCCCTCCCCGGCCCCCACCCCAGGCCAGGGCAGGGCCTCCTGGACACGGCCCCTCTGTGTTAACCTGTCATGTAGCCATCTCAGTCCTTCAGTGTCTGCTGTCCCAGGAGTCTGAGTCCCGTGGGGCACTGTCTGAGTTCCAGGCCAGCACCTGGTACAAGATAATAGCTCCACAAATATTTGGGATTCATTCATTTAACCGATATTTACTGAGAGCCTCTTTGTGCCAGGGCCCCTTCTGAGCATTGGAGATAGGGTGGTGGATTGGGGTAGTCAGATAATAAACAGAGAGTTAGTGCATAACTTTGATGGAAAGTGTGATCTGTGGAGGAAAATAAAAGCAGAAGAGGGAGAGGATGTTTGCAATATCAGGCTGGGTGGCCAGGGGTGCTTCGCCAAGCAAAACTGGAGAAGGTTAGGGAGGGATGAGCATGAGAGTATTATAAGGAAAAACATTTTAGGCAGAGGTATGAGCAGGTGCAAAGGTCCTGGAGCAGGAATAGGCCTAGCAAGTTTGAAGAACAGGCAAAGAGGGAAGGGGCTGGAGCCAAGTCAGCAAGAGACAGGTAACCAGAGATGGTCACCAGAGTGACGGGGGCTGCGCGGGAGGCCACTGTAGCGATCTTGACTTTTACCTGGCGAGGGATGGGGCTGCTGTGAAGGCTCTGGATGGAGACGCGACACAATCCTGTGTAGACTCTAGCAAATCTACCCTGCCGGCCGTGCTGAGAACACACCATAGAGCAAGGATGGCCCAGGAGAGGCTTGGTGCAGGGTTCCAGGTGGGAGATCCTGACCGCCTAGAGCAGGCGGGTAGCCGTGGCGGGGTGCGAGGGCTCCAGAGTCTGGCTGCGTTTTGAGGGCAGTGCTGGCAGATTTCCTGCCGGCTCGGATGGAAAGCAAGAAGGAGGAGTCAGGGTAACGAGAGGTTTTGGTCTGAGAGTCAGGAGAAGGGGTGTCATCATCACCGAGAGGGAGAGACTGGGGGGCAGGTCTGGGGGCAGACCTGGAGTTTGGGGCTTGTTAATTTGGAAGCCTCTGTTAGACACCCTGTGAGAGGTCAAGTGGGCAGTCAGGGGGAGGGGTCTGGAGCTGGAGGAGAGAGCTGGCTAGGGATCCGCCTGGGCGCAGCAAGGCAAGCCAGCAGGGGAGAGAACGTGGACAGAGAAAAGCTAAGGGGAAGCAGCTTGCTGTCCCTCCCCAGCTCGCTGCAGCTGGACGGATGGAGCCTTCCGTCGCCTTCATTGAGCCCGACTACGTGTCTGGACCCAAGGAGCCCCTAAGGATCCCAGGGAGGGTGAGGCAGGGTCGGCCCCCCTGGAGGCCTAGGCTGGGCTGGAATTCAGACGGGACACTGATCTGCAGGCAGCTCTGCACTGAGGAGAAGCCTGGGGGTTGTGGGAGCTCAGAGGGTGTGCCGGAACAGCTCTGTCACTCCGGGAAGACTTCCTGGTCGAGGGGAACGTGGAAGCGAACACCTGAAGGCCTGAGCAAGAGTTGGCCAGGACCGGGGAGGGGAGGGTGAGCTTTTGGGTGGAAGGACCAGAGGCTTCTTTCTCTCTGCATCCAGGGCGGCCCCTGCCAGGGGAGGGGAACAGCCTCGAGCAGGTGTCGGCTGTGGGGCGGCTCCTGTACCTGGGACAGGCCCAGCAGGCCCAGGATGGCACGTACACCTGTGAGTGCAGCAACGTGGCGGGAAATAGCAGCCAGGATCAGCTGCTGGAGGTTCATGGTGAGCGGGGCAGGGACAGCCTGAACTGGGGGGAAGGGGCCAGCAGGTGGGGGGCGGGGCAGGAACTGTGGCAATGAAGACAATGTCCCGTGCCCTCTGCGCCGGCTGGCCCCTCCCAGCCAGCTTGCTGCCGCTCGTGAGCGGCACGAGAGAGGGGCGACAGGATCCCAAGCAGCCCCCCTTGGCCCAGAGAAACCAAATGTATCTTGAAACCCTTGGAAACAAAGCGATGTAAAATGTATGTGACGCTCCTACATTCTCTAGTCCAGCAAGGATGAAATTAGGTACGCAGCCTTGTAAAAATCGTTCTAGAAAATAAAACTGGAAAGCGCCCCGCTCAGCCTCCCACCTGTGCTATCCTGCTGCACCCCAAATGGTCCCAGTGACTGTTTAGGCTCCAGGAAGGCCCTGGTTTCTGAGGAGGGAGCGCCCTCACCGTTGGTCAGGCTGCGCTGTGTGACCTTGTCCTCCTAACAGCGTCTGGCCCTTGATGCCCAGGGTGCGGGGGAGGGGTCAAGGGCACTGCCGTGACCCCATTATAGAGATGGGACATGGGTGCCCCGAGCGGTGAGGCCACCTGAAGATCACACAGCCAGCAAGTGGCCGGTGGCGCAGAGGCCTGCGTAGGGGCGGGCCTGGATCTTGGGGAGGGCTTGGTGCCCAGAGGCCGTGGCGGCCCACCCTCACGGGCTTTCTCCTCAGTTCCCCCTCAGATCGCTGGCCCCCAGGAGCCCCACACGCAGGTCTCTGTGGTGCAGGATGGGGAGGCCACCCTTCAGTGCCACGCCACCGGGAAGCCCCCGCCCAAGGTGACGTGGGAACGGGACGGCCGGCCGCTGACGGCCGCGCCTGGCCTGCGGCTGCAGAACCACGGTCAGAAGCTGCGCGTGGAGGGGGCTCAGGCTGCCCACAGCGGACGCTACAGCTGCGTGGCCGAGAACGTGGCCGGAAGGGCCGAGAGGAGGTTTATGCTCTCCGTGCTGGGTGAGGACCGGCTGCGAGCTGGAGGGGGACGGGGAGTGGGGCCGACCGGAGAGGGCAAGGCCAGCCCAGCCTACAGGCACAGCCGCTTGTTCTCCCAGGAGTCAGGCCACGGAGGGGGCCGCTGTTGGGGGAGGCCTTGAATACTGCTCTCAGGGTCACGACTGGCTCCAAATAGCCTTCGTTTCTTCCCTCCTTCTCTTCCTTGCTTGCTGTTCCCTACTCCCTTCCTGGCCCTGGAGAAATCAGCAGTCTCTGTTCTGCATGACTCATGTGATGGGGCACGGGGGGATCCCGGGCCCATGAAACACAAGGAAGAGCCCCGACACTGGCATGGGAAGTCAGGGCAGCCTCCTTTTACATTAGCTGAAATGTAAAAGCTGAGTAGGAATGAACGAGGTGCCCTGGTGAGGGGAACAGTGTGCAGGGCCGAGGGAACAGACTCTGCAGAAGCCTGGAGAGGTGATAGGGTACTTTCAGGGTAGCTGCAACAGTCTTCTGAGTCCAATCTTTTTTTTTTTTTTTTTAAGATTTTATTTATTCCTTTGACAGACAGAGATCACAAGTAGGCAGAGAGGTAGGCAGAGAGAGAGAGAGAGGAGGAAGCAGGCTTCCCACTGAGCAGAGAGCTCGATGTGGGGCTCGATCCCAGGACCCTGGGATCATGACCCGAGCCCGAAGGCAGAGGCTTTAACCCACGGAGCCACCCAGGTGCCCCTGATTCCAATCCTTGATTGAGCTCTAACTGTATGCTTCAGGGTAGGGGCAAGAAGTGTTAAGAGATAAGGTGGCTCAGGCTGGGTTTAAGGATCATCATGCTCTCTGCCAGCTCCCTCCCCCCTCTACCTCCCAGGGGTCCCTGGCCTCGCCCACTTCTCCCTGCCTGATAGAGTGTGGCTTCCTTTTGGAATGGATCCTTTAGAAAGTGCAGAAGTGTCCCTCGCCTCTGCTGTGTGGATTCAGGGTTGTGTCTGCAGACCCCTGGCTCTCACTCCTGTCTTGTTGCTCAGCATAGACACTGTGCTAAGTGCTTGTAGAATCCTCCTAGCATTCCCTTGGACTGGGTGGGGAAACTGAGGTCCAAGGTGTTTGCCTGAAGCCAAAGCCCAGCCTGTGGCCACCAGTCACTCCCTTGAGTGGGAGCCAATCTGGTCTTGTCACTTCTGCTCCTGGGACATCCCTGACTGGGGGTGG